>NC_136931.1:40793321-41331321 GCF_949752795.1 Hyperoodon ampullatus
CCCAGAAAACTTAAAACAGCTTTTATATCAGAAAGACATTTCCTTCCAAACTCCACTACCCTATAAAAAAGTTCACCCATGTGCCTGTACCGCGTTGTTTTACAACACGTGCTGTGCTTGGGCGTGCAGGCGTGGGAGGGGCGTATCCTCGCGTGGGCAGGGCAGCAGGAGCCAGGCTGAGGGGAGGTGCACGCGGAAGCGGGGGCAGCGGTCTGAAAGAGGCTCCTAGGAGAAGCCCGGAGTAGCAAACCCATCCCACACCCCGACCCAGCGCTGGTCCGAGGCTCAGGCCAGCCCGCTCACCTGTTCCTTGCTCATGTCCTCCAGAGCAAGACCATCAACAATCGGGGTACCTTTGGCTTTCCCTTTCTTCTCTTTCTTTTTGGGCGCCTTTGGTTGAAGAATAGATGGTTGGGTTAGAGTTCACCTTCTGGCTGGCTGATTCCCTCCTGGGGCCGCTTGGGAGAGGAATTCCTGTTCTGGAACGTCCAACTGACTGCCCGCTGTCTCCTGCTTCCACTCAGACCACATCACTCTGCCCTAAGGTTCCCCACCGTTAACCACAGACACATTCTGTTGATACCTTTGGAGCAGCAAGGAGAAATCTGCCTTCTCAGCAGAGAATATTGTTTTCCCTCAGAAAGGAAAGGAGGGAAACTTGTTCCTTAGTATATAGCAGAGACCTCCTTGGTGTGGATGCAAAATCTACTCGGCCTCAAAAAGGAAGATTCCCCAGTACCACAATGTCAAATGTTATCCCACTGGCTATAATGCTTGGCAAGCACCATAAAGAAACCTGCAATCAGCTGTTCAGTGAGTGTAGGAAGAAGTGCCTCACAGCAACAATCAAAGCTGGCAAGATGAGGGTTCCTTCCTTCAAAACACAAAACCTCAGAGAACCCTGGTGGAGGGAGCCGGAGCAGACTGTGGTGCTCACTGCAGGCTCTGTCAATGGGGCGAGGCCGCTTTTAACAACTTCAACAACGTGCCAGACGAGTCCTTCCACCCTCACTCTCTTCCCGAGGGCCGCTCAGCAGATGGCGAATTTCCTTATCCTTCTGCCTTTATTTCTTCCAAGTGTCTGTGGCCCATGCTTGTGTGTACGCGCATCTACGTGACTCTATAACATTTTTACTACAAAAAAGGTTTTTGTGGAAATCTTACAAAACGTAAAGAAAACAAGGAAAATCACCCTAATACTCCCACAAGCTAGTAAAAGTAGATGTATTTTGGTGGTCTTTTTCCAGTTGACTTTCAAAAGACCCATCCACGGAAATCTTCACTCCTGATACAATGCCCTCTTTGCAATTCCTCTACTCCAATAAGTCCACCCCATCAGAAGAGCCTGAAGGTTTGTCACCACCCAGCATCAGGGACAGTCAGCCAGCGGCCACCGCCTGGTAGAGCCCCTGGGGCTCCCGCACACAGAGGCATCCTCCCTGCCTCCCACAGCTGATGGCCACACCTGCCTGGAAACTGAGTTACCGACAACCCCTACATCATGGCGGGGGGTGGGGTGGCGCAGCTGTGAGCCCTACCACAGAGAGGGGCCGGGATGGAGAGCCCCAGAGGCAGCAAGCTCCCTCCTTGCTCTGCTCAGTACCGGCCTCACTCCTCGCGGGCTCTCCAAGGAAACAGCAGTTCCTCTACCCTGAAGCTCTGCCCTGAAGGACTCCACGGGCACTGGACCCACTGTCAGGACGCTCCAGTGTAGAGGGTCCTCTGACCACCCTGGTATGCCCCCGGGCTCTCGACCCCAGAGACTGGAGGACCTGTGTGACCCAGGCCTCTGCCAGGTGAGACCCTAGGTCCCAAGGATCTCATCAATGAGCCTCCCATTCCAGGCAGGAAAGCCCCTCGACCCAAGTTCTCTGATCTGGACGCCATGCACACCGGGCCCTGGGTCTGGGGGGCGGGGGAGGCGGGTGCTCTCTGACCACCCACCCCTGTGAGCACAGGATCCTGGAGAGCCCAGGTCTCTCAGCTCCAGGTGCGTGCGGGGTCCGGGGTCCAGGGTCCGCAGAACCCTGGGCCCTCCCCGCAAGGACTCCACGAGAGCGCCAAGCCCTCAGTTCCGGGACCCCAGAGCTCCAGGCCTCCCGTCCCGGGGTCTCCCTGCGCGCAGGGCCGGCCCCCGAGCCCCAGGTACCCGGCACAGACCCTACCAGACCTACACCCCTCCTCACCATGGCTCCGGAGTCCCGCCGGCCGCAACCGGCAGACCAAAGCACCAGCCCAGCCCAGGCTGCGAGGTCTCCAGGCAACCGAAGCTAGGTTCCGCGCGAAGTCTCGAGGACCCTCGCGAGAGTCCGCCCGAGGGGTCAGGGCCTGGAAACGGCGGGAGCGCGTCCCTACCAACGCGCTGGGCTGAGTCACTGGGTTTGGGCCGCAACTGGGCGTCATCCACAAGCTAGATTTCCACGAAGCCCGTGAACGCGTTCGTTGCGCAACGTGTCTTGATTATTGCGGGTCTTCCCCACTAGAACTTAGGCTCCATGGAGGTGGGAGGAGCTGTTTCCATCCACTTCTTACATACTGTATGTGCGTACCGGTCCTACAGTGCATAATTTCAGTGAGTGAGGGACGGGAGGGGCCGGAAAGATATGCACTTCGACCTTTTCCAAATTAGATTCAAATTCAGGCTGAGGCTCTGCCCCTAGGCCCACCCCCGCCCATCTTTCAAGATTCCTCCCACCTGAGGCTTGAAGATAGCTGGGTTTCCACAAACCCTCAGAAGAAACAAAAGTAGGAAAGAGAACATGCTCCAGCTGGGTCCAAAGTTTTGAAATCAGTATGTCTCCCCTTCGGAAAAACTAACTGGTCTGTCTGAAGAGGCCTTGTCCTTGTAATGAGGAAAAACTAGAAAGCTCGGGGTTACAGCTGTCTTTCTCCCTCTCTCGGTCCCATACACTGGGCTCAGCTGTGTGGGAATGCTGAGTGTGAGAGACTGCCTCTGTGCTGGACTCAGAAGGCTTCTTCCCTTTATGGCAATTCTGTTTGTTTCTTACGTCGAGGAGGAATGAGGGTGCCCACAGCTAGTCTGAAATGAAATAACTAACGACAGAGGACCCGGGGGATCTGGTTTCTCAGTGGAAGGAGACAAAAAGCCCACCTTCTGAAGGTCTCCTTTAGAGCTGCCAGACACGCTGCCGTCATAGGCCTGAGAAGTGGGCATGGTGAAGGCACGGAAACACTTGGAATCCTAAGACACAATGGAAGTGCGATTCACAAGCTGGGTGGAAGGAACCTTCAAAGCACAGTGTTGTTTCATGTACAAAAGAGAACCCAAGTGTCTGAGGCTGGTAGCCTTTTGCTTGAGAGAATTGGTATCCTCGTGGGCCTGTCGGCTGCTTCCCTGTTTCCGACACTCTCAGGAAACTCTTCAGAAGAACCTTCGGAGCCCGCTTAGAGAGACCAGCTGCCAGATGAATGCACAGAACATTAACCGAGATACCAGCCCCATGTCCCAAGCAACGATGCTTCCCTCGAGGTTACTTAACCCACCCAGGGATTCAAGCAGGGAGTTTGCCCTGTACAACTTACACAGGAAACTGGGATGAGATGTAGGGCTAATTTACTTGTGCTCACACTACGTGGCCTGGAGAAGTTCTCACGGAGCAGAATTCAACCCCCTTCCTCCACCACGTGTGTACACCCAAGGAGCGCAGGGCAGTGGGTGTTCTCAGGCCAATAGAGAAGTCCTTGTTCACTGCTGCACCTGCTCTGTGGTTCAAAGGTTCTCTGACTCTCCTCCTTTGGAAGCTTTTCAGAGCTGAGGCTAGCCCTGGGCTGAGAAAGCAAAGAGGCATAGAGGTTTTTCACACCGAAGGCATGGGCTTCTTTCCCATGGAGAAAGTGTACGTCGCCCCCCAGCTGGAGGCGTGCCGCTTGACACCATTTGTTCTGCCCGTGGAACATACAAAGTGGCATACTCTATTTGGGCTGCTTGGTGAAATAAGTTTGTATCAGCAGCACCGTGAGGACCTCTCCTGAAGTTTGCTTCCTAGCTGGATAAACTCAGGGCAGGAGCTCCATGAGAACAAATTTGCTCAGCGTGAGGGGAAGAGCCTTGCTGCCCTGCCCTCAGTGTTTGTGCTTCTGGCGAGCATCATGCAAGTGCTTTGATACATAGGGTTCTTATCTTTACTGTGCGCTGTCCCTGTTGGCTGAAGCAGTCGGCCTGTCTGTATCGCAGCCTGGGGGCAGGGCGTTAGGGGAGTCTGCCAAGTGACTGGCCTCCATTATAGCTAACTGAGAAACTGCGGCAAGTCTTTAGGAACCCACTTACAGGGAAAGGTTTCAATTCGTAATAGGAGATTTTGCTACCAAACATCAGCAGCTCCTCTCCCTCAGAGTGCTCTCGGTGGGTCGACTACTAACAGGCACCACGGTCTGCAGCGTGTGAACGGTTCCCTGGCGAGCCGGTTACATCCGTGAAAGGTCCCCATGGGGCTGTGCTCCAGCAATCGGGCTCCACACCTTGAGCATTTGGAGCAGGGCAGTCCTGAGCCGATGTGCCCGCCGAGGGATGCAACCAAAGTTTTCTTACCCCAGGAAAGTACATCAAGGCCTCGTGTTCTCTCCACAGAGAGGCAACCAAGTCTCAAGGAAATAATATAACTTCCCCAAGGTCACACAGCTATGTTTTTAAAGAAAAACAAAATGACACCAAGGAAATAGTAACAGAGGCATTAAAGAAACCCAGTAATTTTCTGGAGGAGTCAAAGTAGGGTTTAAAAGTGCATACATAGCTGTTAGCAGGGTTGAAGCTCTTGATGGTTGGTAAGATCTACCTGCCTGAATTTGGACATTAGCATTTTATGCAATGAATTAAAAGCAAAAAATCATTTCAACGTGTGGCTGCCAGCTCCATATTTTTAGCCAGTGCCATGCTTCCAGATTTTGTTTATCACTTTCATATACAGGGCACCACTGTGAAATGTGATGGTTTATCTGACCCCAGAGAAATCAAGAAATCTTGTGGGGGCTATGGCTATATTTGAAAAGGTTGATTTTTAAATGCATCATGCAGACTGGCCCTGTTTTAAAAGGGATTCCTGCCATCAATAATCAAAATGTAAACTCTCTTCTCACCTTGAAAAAGTCAAAGATAGTCCCTGCATCTTTATTATTTCATTGAAATCCAAATATTATTTTTCCATTCTCTAACTTGTTTTCCTCACAGTGTGATCAACTATTGCCAAGGAAAGAAAGGTTAGATTTATCAATCAAAGTTTGCTAAAGGCCCCCTAGGTAATTGAACGCTCAGGAGAAACAATCCTCATGTATTCTTTTTCTGTTGTTTCAATAGCTTTGTTTCAGTATGTTTGGTTCTGTAGCAGAGGTTCTGTGACGTGCTTATCTTCCTCAGAGGTCCAGAAAGCCTGCGAGTCTGTGGGTAAAGAAGGGTAAGGAGAGAGAGGGAAGGAGGGTAGAGAGCAGCTCAGGGCTGAGATAAGGACAGTGTTCTACAGCCTCCTGGGGGTGAGGCTGGGGTGCACAGACACCCACGACTAATCTAGACAGAAACTGAGTAATCAAGGGGACGACCACTGTGAAGTCATGTGGTCACCTCTCCCTCTAGAAATAAACATTGCCCTCAGTAAGTCTCCTCCCGCCCCAGAAGAGAATTAGGAAGGTCTGGAGAGGGGGATTATTGGCAGAAATGGAAAAAGCAGGTTGAAGGGATTAGCCTGGAGCAGAGAGACCAAGAAACCCAAGCCAGTAGGTGGAAGGCAGACTTTTCATGGAAGTCTCCAAGCCCAAGTCAAGTTCTGGGACCACCAAGTACAAGTCAAAGAGTGCTCATTTAGCCCCTTTGGGCCCCCATGTGAGTGGAGGAAGACTGGACAGAGAGGGAGAATTGAAGGTACAGTATTTACTATGGGATTTAACTCCTGAAAGGCCTCCCAGTAGCTTCAGATCTGCTCAAGAATCCTTCATGTCCTGCTGGTTTGCAGTGAGTGGCTCACAGCTTCAAGGCCTCCTCTGCCAGATGGAGAACTATTTCAAACATTCTGCCTCTATTTTGTACTGTAGCAATGCAGACAGGAAACCTGACCACATTTTCAGGTTGTAAAGAGAAATTCTAAGTACCTGAAAGACTGAGGAACATGGTGGCTTTTATTTAAGATGGGGAGCTAGAGAGCACATACCTGGACTTGGGCCTGCAGCAGCACCAAATTGCACCAAGAGTTCCCTTTATTTTCTCTCGCATCTCTGTTTCTCCTTTTCTCTCTGCTGGATTAGCCACGGGGACTCCAAGTTCTTCATTGTGTGGTCCTGGTACCAAGATTCTCCTGGGAATTGTAAAGCTATTCACCTTCTACCTCGAGCACTTCTTATTTTTTCCCCAGCAACGTTAAGTCATCCTTAAGAGGAGTCCGGGTGCTAGCTCTTAAAAATATTTTAGTCATCCCTTTGTACATTAAATGCTCTTTCTTGGAGACTGCTCCTGACATGGCGTTCACCGTGCTCTCAGCTGGCCTCCTGAAGTTCTGCCCTGCCTTCCCCACCAGGTACAGTTCAGGAGCTGCCTACCTCAGGGTGATAGGTTATCTTCTAGTTGCTTTATTCCTTTCCCTTTTACATTTAGAGAATATAATTTGAATACATAAACTTCTCTGTGACCACAGCTTTATTTGCAACCCACAGGTTTTGTTATGGCATATTTTCATTATCATTCAATTAATAAAATTCTAATTCCCATTGCGACTTTATCTTTGACCTACATAATGATCAGAAGTATGTTTTTAATATCCAACTATTTGGTAAAATATTGGTTATATATTTTTAAATTTCTTGCTTATTCGGAGTCTTGTTTTATAACTGGAATATAGTCAATTTTATAAATGTGCCATATGCACCTAAAAATTTCTGCGTAATATATATATTCCATCATTGTTGGTGCAGTGTTTTATGTAAATGTAGGCCAAAGTTATTAATGATGGTATTCAGATCTTCTCTAATCTGCTGATTTGTTCTTCTGGTTCTATGTTACTGATCTAGGTAATTTAGATTTTTCTATTTCTACTTAGTTTTTTGGAATTTCCCTTCATCTATTGCATTGAAGTGTAGATTTATAATATATTCCTTATAAAGTAACAGTGGGTTTTATTATCCTGCCTTATCGCCAGTGATACTTTTTGCTTTCAAATCTATGTTAACATTAAAAAATCTTCTTCAATTTTACTTACTGTTGTTAGCACATAATTTTTTTTTTTTTTTTTTTTTTTTTGCGTTATGTGGGCCTCTCACCGCTGTGGCCTCTCCCGCCGCGGAGCACAGGCTCCGGACGCGCAGGCTCAACGGCCATGGCCCACGGGCCCAGTCGCCCTGCGGCACGCGGGACCCTCCCAGACCGGGGCACGAACCCGCGCCCCCCGCATCCGCAGGCGGACTCCCAACCACTGCGCCACCAGGGAAGCCCAGGACATAATATTTGAATCCTTTAATTTTCAATCTGACTCTTGTCTCTTGTAGGTGGCATAGAATTAGGTTTTTTGTTTGTTTCAATAATCCTTGTCCTTTCATTCGAGTATTTACAGTTAATGTATTCTTATAGACCGTTTACTCCTCGTTTACTATTTGTCCCACCTTGTTATTTGCCTCTTGCTCTTCTTTCTTCCTTTTAGATTTCTTCAAATTCCATTTTCCCTTGTATTAGCTTGTTATTTTTACGTAAGTAGCAGTTCCACATGTACCATGACTTATTAGCTCTTTTACTGCTTCTCAAGCAATGCTGAGATCTTAAATTTCTTTTACTACTTTTTCCTCTTCCATTTGTTTTAATGCATTCTAATTTTTGATATATTTTATTATTACTCTTTTGTGCAGTTAGATTTTATTTAGGTTTATCCACTTATTTATCCTTTCTGTTATACATAATTCTTTATAAATTCCTTATTTTCATCTGTGATAATCTTCCTTCTGCCTGGGGTCTCCCTTTATAATTTAATTCAGTCAGTTCTGATGAGAACATATTTTCTAAATTTTGTTTGTCTGCAAATTTCCTTATTTCATCTTTCCTTCCAAACAACATTTTCTCTGCCTCTAGAATTCCCAATGGGCAGTTCTTTTCTTTAGCACTTAAAAATGTTATTCCATTATTTTCTAGTATCCAGTCAGTTTCGTTGAGAAGAAAGCTGTAATCTTAATCCTATTGTTCCTTTGAAAGTAATCTGTCTCTTTTTCCTTGGGCTGCTTTTAAGATGTCATGTTTTTCTTTACTATTCATGAATTGTACTGTGGTGATCTTAGGTGTGGTTTTCTTTGTATTTGTTCTTGTTGCTTTCTTTAGTGCTTATTGAATTATGGCTCCATATATTCTTTTTAGTTTTAGAGAACTCTCAGCTGTTAATATTTCTGAAATATTGTTTTTATCCCAATCTCTCTCTCCTTTTTTCTTTGGACTCCAGTTTACACATATGATAAAAATATTTACTGTGGCCCATATGTCTCAAATGCGCTTTTGTGTACTTTTTATTCTTTTCGTTTCCCATGCTTTAGTCTTAATATTGTTACTACTCTATCTTCCAGTTCACTTACCTCTCTTTACCTGTGTCCAATCCACTACCGAGTTTTAAATTTCATATAATTTTTAATTCTATCAGTTCAACTTCGATCAGCTTATAGTTTCTAGTTGTCAAGTTAAGTTCTCCACCTTGTCATCTATTTTCTTGAACTTGATAATATTTACCAAAATATGTATGAACTTTAATGTTTAGGTCACCTATGACTCTGATTCTGTTTTGTTTTTTATTCTAATTCTCCTTTTCTTGGTAGTCTTGGTGGTTCTTCAGTGAATACCAGACTTGGGATATGACAAGTTGTAGGGAACCTGAATGATGTTACAGTTGCCCTTTGAACAACCTGGGTTTGAACTGCACAGATCCACTTATATATGGATTTTTTTTCAATAAGTAATACAGTACTACATGATCTGTGGTTGGTTGAATCCTCAGATTCAGAACCACAGATAAGAAGGACCGACCATAAAGTTAGTTATATGTGGATTTTTGACTGTACAAGGAGTCAGCATCTCTAACCCCTACCTTGTTCAATGGTTAACTGTATTTTCTTGAGGAGAGAATTTGCTATTCTTAAGTAGGGAGCAGAGGGGAAGATCACCTCAGTCACTGGACCAACTTCATACTCATTTTCCTTCTTTATAAGGTTCAGTGTAGATGTTGCCTCAACCTTCCTAACACACAGACACACACACACAAACACACACACACACACACATAGAGACTTTCAATGTCCTAATTCATATCATTAGTTTTCCATTGGGCCACAAATCTTTCATAGGTTCTGAACCCCAATTTTGTCTCTGCAGCATTATGAGCCAACTAAGCCTTTGCTTTGACTGCAGTTAGCTTTTGTTTGACTTCTTAGCATCTTGCCTTGTCTACCTATTATAAATGGAAAATACTGCAAGGGAACACTGTTGCTGAATCCAGCTCCGTTCTCTGAATCTTTACTCTCTCTGTGATTTTGGTCCTTAAAATTCTAGCTGCCTTTTTATTTCTCAATTCCAACTCTGGTTTCCTTAGTCCTATGACATTGTCCTAAGATCTACTGGCTTTTCTACCTCTTAGAAGCCACATTTGGTTTCTCAGACTTTTGCTCTTCATCAGTAGTTTCTAAATGACTGGGCTAGAAAAGCATGTGCAGAATATTGTTCTCACTTCAGTGAGTTTCTTTCTCTATTTTACTTTTCTAGGTCATGGCTATCTCAGTAGCTTTCTAACGCTCACAGTCAAATGTTGCTTATGATTTATCTGGCCTAAGGTAAACTGATATAGTTGGAAACAGAAGTTCGTACCCACCATTTAAAAAATTCTGTTTTGTCTTTCTATGAATTCTTTTTGTCCCATCTTCTGTCACTTTTTCCTACCCAAAATTCCCATTCTCACAGATAGATTACTTTAAGATTAAAAATTATTATTAAGCTAATATGTTAGTTTTGAAAGGAATTAATTTTGCTTTGAACAAGAACACAGATTGGTGAATGGAATACGGAAGATTCCTTAAGACCTTTTTCATCTCTAAGAGTAGTATCCAACCATCGGTACCATAATAAGTTTGTCAACTTTCGAAGAAAGCAGTCTTTATAAAATCAGCATTATTCAATAATCTCAAAAACTGCTTCACTTTCCTGCTCATGCCACCAATTTCCAAATGTTCAATAGGAGCAGAGAATCATGGGATGGGTCATGGAGAAATGGCCTGTCATAGTAACTATAAATATTGGAAGAATGGAATTATAAATAAAGAGGGTTTTCTATGAATATATTTGAAGTGTTTGTTCCTAAAGAACTTTTAGAATAAGACTCAAAAGTTTAACATAGAAACACCTATTGATAAGTATGAAACTCCGTAAAATTTATCTCATCATAGTTTTGTCTTTTGTGTTATGTGATTGTCAGAGTCACACAAAACTGTTTTTATCTGGACTTCACAGATCTTCTTATTTTTACTATGGGATCAGTGACCCTACATTTTTGAAACGTGGCAAAATCATTAAATTTGGAACATTTCTCCAAAATCCAGGGCATATGACTTACATTTCTGTAGAAGGCAATATTATATTTCTGTCTAGTTCTGGGGTAAACATTTTCATACCTGCTAATCCAATTTGACTAATGTATCATTTTTACAGTGCATTAGTGGAAATTAAATGGTAAATTCAGTCAAACAGTCATTTCATACATCAAAAAGGAAAATCAGTCAACACAACTCTCTGACTGAAATGAATGAAGAAAACAATTCAAGGCAAACAACTGTCCCAGTAGACTTGTATAAACACAGTAGTGGTGTCATGTGCAGAATTAATCTTCCCTCACCCTTAAACGGAGAACACTCTGCCAGCCAATTCAGTCACTCAAATGATACTGAATTATAATATTCCAGTTTCATTTACTCTCAGTTACTGCTGACTGCCCTTCCTTCTCCTTCATCTGTCCATCAGTGGAGAATGTCAGAGCAGGAGAATAGTAATATTGGCATATTGTACTGTACTGTCTTGAATTCTACAGCTTCAAAATTCTTAGGCTAACTCAATGATCTTAAAGAGTCTGGTGCAGAAAGGATATGTGAATTAAATCGCAGACCACTGGCTGACCCTTCCAGCACTAACATCCCTTATTCCTGGTTCTAATATATCACAGAATACTCAAGAGGAAGGTATTGAGTGGTCAACAGAAATATGGCTCCAAATCAGGCACATGGAAAAGAAATGTTGTCATCTCTGATCCACTTTAAAGTTGACTTGTCTTTTACTCATAAACCAGATTCAGTGTGAATTCTGTTCTGCTAAAGGTTGGAGAATATGTTGGAAGAGTGTGGCCAATTCTTTTGAAATTTTTTACTCTCTAACTTTTTGTTTTTTTAACATCTTTATTGGAGTATAATTGCTTTACAATGCTGTGTTAGTTTCTGCTTTATAACAAAGTGAATCAGCTATACATATACATATATCCCCATATCTCCTCCCTCTTGTGTCTCCCTCCCACCCTCCCTACCCCACCCCTCTAGGTGGTCACAAAGCACCGAGCTGATCTCCCTGTGCTATATGGCTGCCTCTCACTAGTATCTATTTTACATTTGGGAGTGTATATATGTCCAAGCCACTCTGTTACTTCATCCCAGCTTACCCTTCCCCCTCCCCGTGTCCTCAAGTCCATTCTCTACATCTGCGTCTTTATTCCGGTCCTGCCCCTAGGTTCTTCAGAACAATTTTTTTTTTAGATTCCATATATCTGTGTTAGCATACGATATTTGTTTTTCTCTTTCTGACTTACTTCACTCTGTATGACAATCTCTAGGTCCATCCACCTCACTATAAATAACTCAATTTCATTTCTTTTTATGGCTGAGTAATATTCCATTGTATATATGTGCCACATCTTTATCATTAATCTATCGATGGACACTTACGTTGCTTCCATGTCCTGGCGATTGTAAATAATGTCGCAATGAACATGGTGGTACATGTCTCCGCTAATTACCTTTTTTTTAGGGTATATGCCCAGTAGTAGGATTGCTGGGTCATACAGTAGTTCTATTTTTAGTTTTTTAGGGAACCTCCATACTGTACTCCATAGTGGCTGTATCAATGTACATTCCCACCAACAGTGCAAGAGGGTTCCCTTTTCTCCACAGCCTCTCCAGCATTTATTGTTTGTAGATTTTTTGATGATGGCCATTCTGACTGGTCACACAAAGAACTTTGGCATGGTGTTCATCATCTAGCTTATCCTAACATGCAGACATTTATGAGAGTAAAGTCAGGTCTTTGCCAGAACGGGTTGCTTATTTGGGCAACTGGGTCAAATCAAGAAGGGCAAATGTAGGCTGCAAGAGTAAATAAGGAGAGGAAAAACAAAAAGAATGAGACATATCATTCATCAGTGATTTTCCCCCCAATATTGTTAGCCTCCACCTATCTCCATCTTACTGGTAACACAGGAACTAGACTGAACTATCAGGTAAAAGGTCTCTACAGAAACTGAGGTAATATAGAAAATAAAAAAATAAAACATAAAATTGTAAATTTTCTTCCTAGGGATAATTGAGATGATACTTCAATAATAACATAAGATCAGGGAAGTCTAAAGAAATTTTAGAAACCTGGATAAAGTAAGGAAACATCTGTTCGCCAGCATCCGAATGTTAGAGAGACACCAAGACATGTGGGCCAAGTTGTGGAGAGAAGGGAAACAGAGACGCAAGCTTGACATTTGGTGCAGCTTTTCTCCTTGGGGCATTTGCTGATTCAACTCATACAGCCTAGGAGCTGAAAAGCCAAGGAGTTCAAAAGACTGTAACCACAGAAGCCAAACGGCAAGAGCTCAAGATAAAAGCAACAACTAATGGAATGACAAGCTACACGTATCCTTAGTCTCACAGGGCTGGGGAAACCATTACATTTAAAGCCTAACAAATACAAGGGTAGTTGGGAATAGGAAGAATCCAAACTTTCACATGGTAATCCCAAAGGTCAGAGGAAGGACAAGACAGAAATAGAGCACCCTTCACACAGACTGAAAAACGGCTTTGAATGAGCTCAAACTGAGAATGGACTAAGGTTTCCAGTCCCTATAGTAACTGTCTGCCATGGGCAAAAGGAAATCTTTTCAAGAGAACAATAACAACATCCAGAATGTGGAGGTATCTTTATAGTTTCCTAAAATAAGTTAAGCCCAATTTTAATATAAAAAATAATTGGACATACCATACTAAATGATCAAAAGCTCAAAAAAAAAAATAAAAGAAAGAAGAAGAAAGACAATATAAATAGACAGAGGAGGACAAGAGTTAGTAGGCGTTGGTTAAAAAACAGAACAAAACAACTATGATTAAACAAAGAAAATAGACACATGACAAATAAGCATATGAAAAGACGCTACACATTCCATGTCATCAGGGAATTTTAAATTAGAACAATAACGAGATACCACTACACACCTATTCAAATGGCTAAAATCCAAACACTGAAATACCAAAGTTGTTGAAGATGCAGAACAACTGAAATTCTCATTTGTTGCTAGCAGGATACTTGGCAGTTTCTTAACAAAACGAAACATACTTTAACATACAGTGATCTAGTAATCATGCTCTTTGGTCTTTACCCATAGGAACTGAAAAGTTATGTCCGCATGAAAACCTGCACATGGATGTTTATAACAGTTTCTTTCATAATTGCCAAAACTTGAAATCAACCAACCAATCAATCAATCAAATCACCTGTTTTTCAATAGGTGAATGGATAAACAAACTACGGTATATCAATACAAAGGAATAGCTTTGAGCAATGAAGAGAAAAGGTTATGAAGCCATGAAAAGACATGGAAGAAGCTTAAATGTATATTGCTAAGTGAAAAAAAGCCAATCTGCAAAGGCTACATGCATATTATATGATTGAAGCTATATGAAATTTAGGAAAAGGCAAAAGTGTGGAGACATTCAAAGATCAGTGGTTGCCAGAGGTTGTAGTGAGGGAGAAAAGGATGGGTGAAGCGCGGAATTTTGAAGGCAAAGAAACTCCGGCGTATGTTTCTGTAATGGTGGATACAGGTTATTGCACATTTGTCAAAAATCATATAATGTACAAAACAAAGAGTGAAGTCTAAAGTAAACCATGGACTTTAGTTAGTAATAATGTATCAATATTGGTTCATTAACTATAACAAATGTATTATGCTAATGTAAGATGTTAATAATAGGGGAAACTGGGTAGAGAGGTAAGGAGGTATGAGAACTCTGTCCTTTCTGCTGAATTTTTCTTTAAACCAGAAACTGCTCCAAAATAGTCTGTTAATTTAAAAAACAAATCTAGACCTGCATACAAAACTTGCACGTAAATCCAACCACAGCAGCATTATTCATAAGAGTCCCAAAGTGGAAATAATCCAAATGGCCATTTACTGTAAATGGATAAATGAAACATAGTAATATCCACACCATGGAATATTATTCAGCCATAAAAAGGAATCAAGTACTGATGCATGCTACAACATGGATGAGCCTTGAAAACATGCTAAGTAATTGTAATTCCCACCAGGGAAGCCCGGCATAGAACAATTTTGAAAGCAAAATAATACTGCTGAGTCTTCACCCAGTGTATGAGATTAAGTTTTAATGGCATATGATGAAGTGGGCATGACACAGCTGGCAGAGCTCATTGAGTTGTTGAAAATGGCTCTTGAAGCTACAGGAAATGGACAGTAGACATAGAAAAAGAACAAGGTAAATCCCAAAGAGTAGAAGGACAAAATTAATCAAGAGAAAAGTCAAAAATAGAGAAGAAAAGCAGTAAACTTGACAAATAAAACCAAAAGCTTGTTCTTTACAAAGACCAATAAAATAAGCAATATTTCCCAAATATGATAGAGATGGGACTAGCTATAAAACAGAGAGAATTGTTTTTTTTTAATTACAGAAGAATACTATGGTAGATTTATACCAACACATCTGAAAATCTGGACAAAATGGCTGATTATTTATTAGTTATATGCAGCCATTATTTACACCTGTTTTGAGTAGAGAATACAAGAAGCTTTATGAAAATAGAAAATATAATCAAAGATATACACCTTAGAAAGACACGAGTTACTTCCCAATGTATATAAAAAATTAGAAGAGTCCTAATACAAAAATCAGATATGGGGCTTCCCTGGTGGCGCAGTGGTTGAGAGTCCACCTGCCGATGCAGGCGACACGGGTTCGTGCCCCGGTCCGGGAAGATCCCACATGCCGCGGAGTGGCTAGGCCTGTGAGCCATGGCCGCTGAGCCTGCGCGTCCGGAGCCTGTTCTCCGCAACGAGAGAGGCCACAACAGTGAGAGGCCTGCATACCGCAAAAAAAAAAAAAAAAAAGTGAGTGACAACTTAAATGATATATGGAATACTTTGCTGACTTACAAGAGCATGCAGAATTAAATATGACCCAGTTGAAATGTTAATTTTATTTTAAAGTGTATGTTGGGGTGGAGTCTTCAAGGTGCCAGAAAACAAGCATTCACCCATCCTGTTTGGAACTGCAGCACACAGACACCTTCAGTTACCAGTTCTGTTCATTCCACAGAATCATCTTGAGAAAACATGCTGTTTTTTATGTACCTGGTATATATCTTAATTAGTTTGAAGGATTTCCCAAATACCTGTTAATATGTAGTTCTCCAATTCCAATCTTGCCATGTCCTGTACCAGTGACACAGCACATAGGAGTTTTATTTCCCTTTCTTTCTCTGGGTTGTTCAGAACCCAACGAAAGAACAATGGAATGGTATCAAAGAGATCAGGGTTCTTGACTCAGATTTACCATAAAATAATAGTGCCCTCTTGGGAAAATTATAGTTATTCTAGGCCCTTTTCCTTTTCTTTACTTTGACAGAGCTGCACTAGATGACCCCAGGTAACATTGCACTCTTTGCAGTAGTAGCTTAGATGTTATTGGTTTTCTGAAACAAATGAAGACAATGACACATGAAACTGTGCAACATCTCTGTAACTAAGTTTTCTTAGAGTTGCCTCCATTTTACAGATGATAAGATGGCTGAGCACAGAAGTAGGTGTCTTGACCAGAGGTTGCAGAGTAGATGGAACTGAACCACAAGTTTCCTTCTTTCCTGAAGCTCACTTAGCCAAAACATAGGCTTCTGAATATTAAGCTGTAAAGCATATTATCAGTATGCTTTAAAAGAAGCGGTTCTTCTAGGATTTCCAATTAATAGCAGGAGGTTTTGAAATTCTTCAAAGATCATCTAATTTTGTGAGATTTACAGCTCTATTTTCCTGTCAAGCAAGTTGTATTAGTGCCAATCATCTGAGCTTCTGGATGCTTGTCTGAACCTCTTGAAGTTTTCTTCTTGCTATCTGAAATTCATGCCAGATAAGCCTTTTTCTAGAGCGTATATACAGACTTGTGTATTTTTATACAGAAAAGCGATGCAGTGAGTCAGGATGGGGGTTAAGCCCTCATTCTAAGAGTGGTATTGAGCTCCTGGTGAAATATAATCATCATTTCCTCAGAATCGAAAGCAGTCATCTCTAGTTTTTAATCCCATTAACTGTTTATACATTTATGTATGATACATGTATTTATTGTACCTACTAGGTGTGTTCTCTTTGGGAATGACAAAGCTCTTTGAGACATAGGTTGTTCATTTTTTTGTTTTCCCACAAATACTGTGACTTTTTGAGCAGGAAGGTCTATATTTTACTAACATCTAGAACCAGCAGTTAACACGGTGTCTAAGATGTAGTCAATAAATATGAAATACATAAATGAACACATTTTTAAGAAAGGGCCAGGACATGAACAAATAGAAATTTTTCATTTTCAGTCACAAAGCAACCAGAGACATAAAAATGATACAGACAACAAGTGCTACGGTCATTCAAATAAGGCATAGAATAGATACAACAAGGATCTCCTCTATGGCACAGGGAACTCTACTCAATATTTTGTAATAACTTATAAGGGAAAAGAATGTGAAAAAGGAATCACTGTGCTGTACACCTGAAAGTAACACAACATTGTAAATCAACTGTACTTAAATAAAAAAACAAACAAACAGACAACAACAGAAAACAAACGAAAGAGGTCATAGAAGTTTTTATGAGATTCCATAAGAGAAGCCAAATGAGGACGGGAGAGACGGCTTTTGAATCAATTCAGAGGAGAAGTCACAGAGAAACTTGTCTTTGACCTGAACTTGAGTTTCCATTAAAATTGCATCGCAGGGATATTACAGATGAAGGTAATCACATAAACTTACTACACTGAGACTTGCAGAGGTTATGAGTGTTGTTCAAGATCCCAAAGCAAGTGCATTGTGGAATCAGAATTTTAAGTGAGGCCTAATGAACTAAAAACAAACAAACAAAAAAACAAGCCCTTTCTGTGATACCATGTTGCCTTTGAAGTCGTTATTTTGGTGGGTTGGTAGAAACTGGTTCCAGTGTTTCTTGCAGGAATGACTAGTTCTGTTCCCCCCACGGCCCTCCACCCCCGAGTTGATCCTCAAAGTTTCCTTTAGAATGGACTTGCTAAAATGCAGACATGCAAGTCTTCATGACGCCTGTGTCCAATCATTTCTCCTGCCATTGCCTACTTCACTACTGGATTATATGAACAATTCACTGTCTTCATTTATGCTTTTCCCTCCTCCAAGAATTCCTTTTCCCCTGGGCAACCCACTTCATTTTTCAAACCTCAGTTTACATATTATGTCTTTTGTGCAGTCTTCTTTTTAGTGTTGTGATCACACGCTCCTTTTTGCTACCCTTGCACTTCTTCATGCCTGATTGCTGCACTCGCTACACTGTATTCTGATTGTATTGTTTACATATCTCTGTCTTCTCCTGAGCAACATTCCTTGGGGCCAGGGACTACCTTTTTTCATCTATTGATGTTGCCTTAGCATGTTACTTTTTGTGAAGTAGTTAGTTATAAAAATGAGACTTGATTAAATTGAAAATTGTTATGTGTATATTAGTTATTATCATTTACAGATATAACAGGAAAAAATATTAATGTTGGTGCTGAAAGTTCACTACTAGTAAATGGTGGTGGTACTTGACTTCACTGATATTGTTTTCCCCACTATTTTATAACTTTCTACCTGATATCTCTTCTTTATTTCCATCTCTTTCTTTATTACTAAACCAAGAAAAACAGGGATGAGGGTAGGGCTAGGCCATACTTGGCTGGAATAGTAAAGAAATTGTGTGGGGTTTTGGTGAGAAAATCCTGAAGCATACAGGTCTGCATCTTCCTATTTTTTTTTTTTTTTTTTTTTTTTTGCAGTACGCGGGCCTCTCACTGTTGTGGCCTCTCCCGTTGTGGAGCACAGGCTCCGGACGCGCAGGCTCAGCGGCCATGGCTCACGGGCCCAGCCGCTCCGCAGCATGTGGGATCTTCCCGGACCGGGGCACGAACCTGTGTCCCCTGCATCGGCAGGTGGACTCTCAACCACTGCGCCACCAGGGAAGCCCCTGTTTGAAGTTTTTTGATAAATTAGATTTGATAACACAGTTTTATAAAAACTTAGTTTGGACATTTCTGAACCTCTTTTTTTGTTTCCTTGTGGAAGAAAGCTGCTTGTTTAGAGTTAATACTAATTCAATGGGGGTAAGATTTACACAGGACCAGCTCTAACATTCATAGTGTGTGGCACAGGAAACAACTTTGAATGGCCATTTCAAGGAACAATATACTTAAGTGTATACAATGAGTAAAATGGATGAACTACACAAATTTATGAGTTGAAAAGCATAGAATCATAGAATTTTCTCACTGTAAAGGCTCTTACTTTTCCAACTGCTTAACTTCAACCTCTGTTAAAGCACTTCAGTAACAGGGAGTTCTTGAGTTTAAAATGCAGTCGGTCCATTTTATAGTTGAAAGGTTCTACTTGTCAAAATATTCATCCTTTTATCAACCTAAACCTGTCTACTTGGTCTAAAATCTTCAGTGTGGGACAGTCTAAACCCTTTTTCATAGGACAACTCCTAAAATAGTTTAGAGCGACCACCTACTTCTCTCCTGGTCTTGCTTCATGTCATCTGTTCCCAGTTCCTTCAATTACTTCTTATTTTAGATTCCAGACACTTTACTGAATTCATCACTTTCTTCAGTATAATAGCTCATTTGCTGAGTGTGATATTTTAAGCCTAAAAGGAATTAAAGAATAAAAGAATTAAAACATAAAATGTCCAATCAACCAATAATTCTTCACCTAACATGATTCATATACACCAATTGATAAGGAAAATTTAAAAATTCAAATTACTTCATTCTTAAAGAGTGATCATAGTATGTCCTTATTTATAATGTGCAGGAAATATGAATTTTCTTTCTGTGCATCTATAACAGTGCCCTCTTGCAGGGTACAGAGGATACTCCATTGATGCTGCCTAATGATGTGTATGTGATATCCTGATATTTACTAAGAAGTTAGACATTCAACAGGATTTTTTGTTCCCAACAGGCATACATATATGAATTTTTCTTCTCTATTTTTTGTGTGTTTCTAACTTTTATTATTCATCTATTGGCACTTAAGTGCATTCACCAAACTGCATCATAAACATCAAAGCAGATTACTTCATTTTACCTTTTATGAGATTATTATACTTATCAACCAATATTTGAGCCCTTAATATGGGCAAATCATCCTAGCCTGTTAAGCACAGAGGTACAGAGCATGGAGTTGAAAGGGCACACACCAAGATTTGAACAAATTACTTAATCTCTCTAAGTCTTCATTTTTGTATGTGAAAAATGAGAATAATTACAATGATTGAACTCATAAGGCGGATCGTAGAAAACATCTAGGTGCTACACGTAAAGAGCTTGTTTGACTACCTGGCAAAAATATCCATTCTTTATTAACATGATGGTGATGATGATGTGGATGGTGATGATGATGATGATGATGAAGCTACCAGCAGGTGTCCTTATTCGGTCGGTAAGAATGGTGAATAAGCCACAAGATCATGTCTGTGAACATTTGCATTCTAAGGCTACACTGCCTTTGCCTTCCCAACTCCGGCTCCACTCCTCATCTGTTTAAGCATCTCCCAAGATAGCTCAGGTCTTCTCCTCTATGAAGCTATTCTGAACTACTCCTCTAGAATGAACTTAAAATACATTGCTTGCACTTATATTAATTTATATCAAGTGCAAACTTCTGCAGTGGAATTGATTACGCTTTATTGCAATTTTTGTCTCTATATCAACTTCCTCAACTTCTTGAGGAAAGAAACTGGGTCTTATTCCTAGAAACGAAAACAGTGACAAGCAAATAAGTCATAAATGTCTAATTCAGCACATTAAAGTTAATTTTTCTAGAATGTTAGGGAAAACACTTAAGGGAAAGTCAGATTCATTGTTGTTCACACAGTCCTAAGAATGGACTTTCTCATAACTTGTATAATTCTATATGTAGCAAGTGAAGATTAATCAATGGCAGGTTTTCCTTCATTTATATTTATATAATCTTAAACTAATTTAAGAAAAGCCATCTCATCCTTCTGAGTTAAGTTTCAAACATTAAGCATTTTAATATTTAAATAAGAGTGAGACTAGCTTTCTTCACAATTCTGTGTTCTCATAGTTTAAAAGGATGTCAAAATTTAAACTTTTTGTCTATCATCTTCCAGATTCACTTAAAATGTGGTTCTTAACATAATCCCAAGTTCTGAAACTAATTGAAGAAGGTTAAACATCTAGTGATTTCAACCTCTTTTGGTCAGCCTCAACATTTCCTTCAAAAACAATTCCCATTGACCACAATATCTATACTTTCAGTCTATTTTTCCCTAATAAAAACAAGAAAAAATTCATGGTGACAGTTCCAGATCCATCCATGAGGGGGCAAACATGTCTCATACACACCAATGAAGGGAAAACTAGTAATAAACTAGTTACACTGGGAAAAAATGGACATGGTGTCAATAGCAAGATTTGGCCCATATTAGAAAGAAAACAGTGATACATATCTGTTTGAAGATAATATGTTTGTTTAATTTTTACATTTTACTCCTATTTTCAATGCCAGAAGAAGAACACCTGAAGGATGCAGCTCGCTGTAATAGTCAAACAAATGTCTCTTTAGAGAAAAGAAAAGCACTTGAAAACATTGCAAGCTCTGTTAAACTTATTTCTAGTCTAACAACTTTAAAATTAAAAGTAGTCTTGTAAAATGCATTTCTGAAAGACTTTATCAAAAATGCATACCTCACCTCAGATAATGTCACTGAATTAAGGATCAAGAAATTAGGGACAGGAATTCAGCTGAAAGAAACATGGAGAATTCCTGTGTAACAGAGTGAAATGTGGAGGTTCTAGCTGTGTTTGCTCTTACCATACCATTATCAGTCAAGATTTTCAGTTTTGTGTTCCAACATGCAGTTAAAATCAAGTGTAGCACTCAAGGCGTAATTCCTCAGTTCTCTGCTTACCCTGATTAGAGCCCATGGTCTGTCATTAGAATCACTCTTTTGCAGAGACACTGTGAGGTCCCTTGGCCCTCACTCTCAGTCATATTGGCAGTGCAAAATGCCAGCCCTAGTGAAATAGAACTTATGCCAATTCAGCATCTGGGCCAAACAACTAAACGTGGCTGGAGAAAAAAACGAGCAACCTTTCTAATTTGCTCATTTAAATTCATAATCATTTTACCCCATGTGAACTCTTAGTACTTACTAGAAAACTGATTGCTTAATCAATTCTCTTTTCTTCTGTCCTAGAGAACAATTTCACAACTCCCCTTTCTTTACGTCTATAACATGTCTTCCTCTAAATTCTGAGCTGCTTCCTAATTCACTGAGAATACAGGAGGGATCAAAATCGAATATCCGTGGACTCCAAACACCAAGTCTACCATCCTACCTGGATCTATCTGAAACCACATGTTCTGCCTTCCTTCTTCCTTTGGCAGAAGGAATGTTTGTCCTCTGTTCTAAGGCCGAACCCTCTACTCTGCACTGGATACCTCCCTTCTGGCCGAATCAGAGATTTCTCTTCTACTGTGTCTCCTCTTCCCTGTATCTTCCATTATTTGCTCTCTACCAGATGCTTTCATTAGCATGCAAAGATCTAATACCTCCCATCTTAAAGGGAAAAATTCTTTCTTTCTTCCCATATCCAATTCGAATCATTGCCCCATTGCTCTGCTCCTCTTTAGAACAAAACTACTCGAAACATATAGCTCTACTTAATGTTTCATTTCCTTATCTCCCACTTACCTATTTTTGTCCTCTCCACTACATAGAAACTATTCTTCTTAAGGTTATTAGTGATATCTATTATATGTTGCCAAGTCCTATATTAAATGATCAGTTCTCATCTTAATCTACCAGTAGGATTAATAATAAATCCCTCTTCCTTCTAACACCTACCACTTGGCTCATGAGACAATTCCTCTTGTCTCCCTGCTCACTTCTTATATCCTTTGCCGAATCCTCTAGATGATGGAGTGTCTCCTGGCTCAGTCCTTCAACGTCATGTATTCTCTGCCTACACCTACTTATAAAGTGATTTCATCTTTAAATCTAAAGACTTTAAATACCATGATGATTTACCGATTTTCATCTACAGCCATGATAATCTCTTGCTGCTGAAATTCAGACTAGTATATCCAGTTGTCTACTTCACATGTCCACACATGCCATCACAAATTTAGTATGTCCAAAAACAAATTCTTTTTTTTTTTTTTGGCGGTATGCGGGCCTCTCATTGTTGTGGCCTCTCCCGTTGTGGAGCACAGGCTCCGGACGTGCAGGCTCAGCGGCCATGGCTCACGGGCTCAGCTGCTCCGCAGCATGTGGGATCTTCCCGGACCGGGGCATGAACCCGTGTCCCCTGCATCGGCAGGCGGACTCTCAACCACTACGCCAGCAGGGAAGCCCCAAAAACAAATTCTTAATCCTCTAAAGTTCTCTCTTGACCATCGCCTAAAAGACCCTAAGTGATTTTTCGCTAACCTAGCTTTCTAACCTTATCTTCTAACAACTTCCCCTTTGATCATTTCACTACAAACCGACAAACCTCCTAGTCTCTGGAACACATAAAGTATAAGTCCACCCACCTGCATACACCAAGCCTCTTTCTCAGTGTATTCATACGGTTTGCTCCCATACTTCTTTCAAATCTCTGCTCAGATGTTCCCTGACCACCCTATATACTTGCCCTAAACCTTGCATCATTACGCTGCTCCTTCATGGTCCTTCCACTAACTAACATGCTATATTTATGTATTTATGGTGGTCTCCTTCCACTGGAACATAAGATCCATAAAGAAGAGATTTATTTGTTCACTCCTAGAGCCTAGTGCTCTAGTGCCTAGAACAGCAGCACATATTAGACACTCCATCAATATCTGCTAAATGGATGAACATCAACTTGCCTGATGACCAAACACAGTTCATTGAAACTTACTTTTTAATCAAATTTCAATTTCCTCTTCTTATTAGCTTAAATTTGATTTCAAAAGTTGAATATTCATTTTTATAAAAAATGAATAATTATAGAGACATAATTCTTTATAAATACTATTTAATAATCTATTCATTACAATGCAGAAGTTTTATTCAAAGTATACCTTTCTCCAGAAGGGATTTTTTGGTTTTCTTAGATTCTTTAAAAACTTAAGGTTAAAAAATTTAAAGAGCAATGCCTAAGTACATTGTTTTATTTCATGACTTCTACATGATGATTTATTTTAAAAAGGGTTTATTTGAGAATTACTTACACCACACTATTGAATGTATCATATGCCATTTACCAAGCATCTCACTTAAGTACACATACATTTTGCAATTAAATCTAGGCTTCCAATTATAGAATACTACCTGTATTATATAGATCTGGTATTATATGTGAACTCCTTACCAGTAAAAACAAGGTGAATTCTTAGCGATATCTAAAGAAACAGTTACTGTTCTGTTTGTAGTCATTTCCCTTCTTCCATTTTCCTATTTCTGTTACAGATATTCAATGTGAGATATCAATCTTCATATGAATGATCATTTTCTTGTACTTTTGTATCCGTGCTTTCATATTAATGCAGGAAATTTTTAGTCCAGCTATAATTACTTGAACGCAATTCTACTTCTATTACTATAGCTTTGCCATTCCCTAGACTACATTTGTGCATATTTTACATGATATAATTTCTGGCCTCATTGAAAGGGTAGATGTTTATCATAAAATTTTAAGATTTCTGTAGAGTATGATTAATCAACCTAAGCTGAGCAGCTACCACACACACACACACACACACACACACACACACACAAAGGTATTATTATTATTATAGAAATTCTCATCCTACCCTTTCTCATAAGTCAAAATTATGTAAAACAATATTGATTGTCATGCAGTGAGTGCCCAATTCTTTCCTAGTAAACTAAGTTCCCAGCTTTAGGCAGACCCCTATGTAGTGAAGAGGGCAGGAGACCTGGCAGTCAGTGGATGACAGATGCCTGGGCCAAATCACCCTGACAACTCCTCTCCATAATAAATCTGAGAAGCTAGTCTCTGCTAAATTGTTAATGGCTGCTAATCAGATACTGGATGCATGGTTACCCCTCTTGATAGTATATTTGCATTTAAATGAGCCCTTTCTGGAAGGACTCCTTAACCTAAAGGAGTGGTTCTAATGCTGACAGCTTCAGGCACCCAGGGCCTCCGGCTCAGGTTTTCATATTATCCTTTGCGGAGACCCATGATATCATGAGGCCATTTGATCTCTAATTCCAGAATATCAGAAAGGAATTACTGCAGACCTCAAAGTCATGATCCGAAGATTGTTTTTTAAAAGAGGGTTGTTCAATGAAAAGTCATAGATTAAAAAACTGATCTATTTCACCTCACCCTAGCCACTATTCATTAAATTAAATTATCTGGCATACTGGTGTATGTCAAGTTCCAAGCAGATAGATTCAAACCGTACATGTTGACATAAGACATTTCTCATTTCATTTTTTTCTTTCTCTTTCCCCTATGTCTCTCGCCATGGTATAGCATCTGAAGCAGTTAATTCCTGCCATTTAATATCTTTAATTTTTGTTTTTTCCCAAGCACCATCAACACTGATTGTCTTCTTTGAGTAAAAAGCACCTGGCAAGAGTACTTTCATGGATGAAGGAGCCTGAATTATCATGAGAAACTATCTATACCTCCAGTGAGTCTGGCTTCACAGAGTGAAAACTATACAAGGAAGAACAATCCAATATGTTATGTAACTGTCCCAAATTGCCACACTTAATCCCCACTGTCTCAAACAAATTGAAAGAAAAGATTAAACATCTACTTTCACTCTTAAGGATAAGCCTATGTAATAGCCATTGTTCTCCTTATTTCAAAAATGAGACAAAGTCAGGCTGTGAATGGCAGGATCCAATCCCCAGTCTGTTCAACTACAAATCCCCTGACCTTCAGGGTCATCCTTGTCTTCTTCTCATCCTCCGTCAACCTTATATGGACCTTTACCTCCAACACTGATACCTAGCAAATCCTTCCACTACATTATAAATTATTAACCATAAGGTTTAGCATGTTCTCTCTTCCAAGGTATTTAGAACTTTAGAGGAGAAAGAAGCCTGCCCAAGTGGACAAAGCTAACACTTATCAAGCATGAGCTCCCAACATTTGCACCAGACAATTTCACATCATCTCATTATAAACTGACAATAATCTTTGTGAGGTTGAGATCCTAACCTTCTTTTTACTGTGGATCCTTTGACAATATGGAGTAGCCCATTTAAATAGTCTTAAAATAACACTTTTAAATTCATAAAATATAATACATAGAATCTCAAAAGAAACTAGTTACTATGTTTTAAATGCAGTCATTAGAATATTTTAAAAACCAAATTTGTGATATAGAAACGAATGAGTATTTAAACTCATTAAATAACAAGGTATAACAGAGACTCTATTAACTACTATACTTAAAAATAGTAATGTCGGGCTTCCCTGGTGGCGCAGTGGTTGAGAGAGCGCCTGCCGATGCAGGGGACACGGGTTCGTGCCCCGGTCTGGGAAGATCCCACATGCCGCAGAGCGGCTAGGCCCGTGAGCCATGGCTGCTGGGCCTGCGCGTCCAGAGCCTGTGCTCCGCAACAGGAGAGGCCACAGCAGTGAGAAGCCCACGTAATGCAAAAAAAAAAAAAAAAAAAAATAGTAATGTTGGGGTGATGGGTTAACAATTCTGATACATGTGTACTGAAATTGAACAATTAAATAAATAGATGGTGGATGGTGGTAGCCACATTTCTCAATATTGAAGTATGAATTTACAGATACACAAGAGGAGAAAGCTAAACTGATCTCAGCATTAATGGATTATAGTTGCAGACATCAGTATACACTCAGCTCAATATAGATATAGATAGTTATATATAGAAATATTTACTGATATGTGTATATACATGGGTTAGTATACATATATATTTCTTTGTTCTCTCAGTTAAGAGAGCCTAATCAAATAATACCCCATTAGCAACAGCACATCTAGAGCCCAGATCTTGGTTTCTATTACTACTCTCCAATACAAGGAATCAGGGCTCCTCAGAGAAATGACTGATTCTAGGACTGGGGCAGGAAATACACAAAATGAGCCTGGAGCACCTTGTGGTACCAGAAAGTCAGGAAGTGTTAAACACACACACAAACATGCATGCTAAACACATATAGACACAGATACACAGACACACACAAACTCACACACCCCAAAGGGAGTATGTCAAAGGAGCACAGGTGCCAAAAGCAAAAGCTCCCAATGGCCAAAGCTGGAACAATTCAAACAACAAAATAAAGTAGTATTGGATTATAACCCAAAGGATAAAATAGATATCCATGAGTCTATACTGATATAAATAAATATCAATAATTGAATAAATTAATATTTAGGGGAAAATAGACAACTCTGTGTGGAAGAATTCCAAATACTTTATGTACATACTCTGTCCTCAAGGAGGTGGATCATAACTCTCCACTCTTTGGGTTTGTACTTCACACAGTGACTTCCTTCCAAAAAGTGTAGTGTGGAAGGGGTGGAGGAGTAACTTTACAGTGGAGAAATCTGAGACACGACCTCAGCCAGGTTATCAAGGTCAACATCAACAGTCAAATCACGTTGATAGAATGTACCCTTGATAAGATGTTATTAAAAAGGCACTTTATCTGGTTGTCCTCCCAATAAACCATAATCCCAGTCTTACCATGAGAAAAGCATTGGACAGTTTACATTAGTGAGGTATGCTACAAAACACTTGATCACTGCTCCTCAAAACTGTCAACATTGGGGCTTCCCTGGTGGCGCAGTGGTTGAGAGTCCGCCTGCCAATGCAGGGGACACGGGTTCGAGCCCTGGCCTGGGAAGATCCCACATGCCAGGGAGCAACTAAGCCCGTGAGCCACAACTACTGAGCCCATGTGCTGCAACTACGGAGGCCCACGCGCCTACA
This sequence comes from Hyperoodon ampullatus, assembly GCF_949752795.1. Taxonomy (NCBI): domain Eukaryota; kingdom Metazoa; phylum Chordata; class Mammalia; order Artiodactyla; family Ziphiidae; genus Hyperoodon; species Hyperoodon ampullatus. The sequence goes on from NC_136931.1 coordinate 40,820,807, forward strand.
GCCTGTGCTCCAAAACGAGAGAGGCCACTGCAATGAGAGGCTGGCGCACTGCAACGAAGAGTAACCCCCGCTCTCCGCAACTAGAGAAAGCCCGCGCGCAGCAACGAACACCCAACACAGCCAAAAATAAATAAATTAAATAAATAAATTTAAAAAAAACCTGTCAAGGTTATCAAAAACAAGAAAAGCCTGAGAAACTACCACAGCCCAGAAGAGCCTAAGGGGGTTTGATAACTAAATGTAATGTGGTGTCCTGGATGGAAGCCTGAAATGGAATTAAGGACACTAGGCAAAAGCCAAGGAAATCTGAATAAAGTACAGACTCTGGTTAATATTATTTTATTAATATTGGCTCATTAATTGTAAAAAAGGTACCACACTAGTGTACGGTGTCAATAATAGAGGAAATTGGGAATGAGATATATAAGAACTCTGTATTATCCCCTTAATTTTTCTGTATATCTAAAACCATTCTAAAATAGATATAGTCTATTAGATAAAACAAAAAAGGTAATGATGATTTGATTGTAACATCAGAGTAGTGATACTTTGAGATATCTATAAAAACTGCCTTAGGAAATTGTCTGTGATATCTGCTGGGGATATAGTCACAGGTACTCCTAATGTTATTGTGGTTTGTTGTCTGCATTTCGATTTAAAGGACATGCTAAATAGTAAATTGCAGTTAGAGGTTAGTGAAATTAAAGATGTAATATTCCCATCCAGATTCCACATACACTTTGATACATATTAAGAATCCCCTGCTCTTTGGTGAGGTCTAATTTTATGAAAGTGAAACTCAGAGAGATGAATTAGGTTGTTCCAGCTTTTAAAAAGCCCGCATTCTAGGGTCAAGAATTCTTACTGAGCCTTGTTGAAACTGTTTGCTACACTACCTGCTAATTTTGGAACTGCTAAACAGAGACTTGGGAACTCTTCCTAGATTAAAAGTACTGCCTTGGCCTTGTGCAATTATACTGTTTAGTTTGTTGGACAAATCCAAGGATAAAACTGGCCTGGATCTAGTGATGGGCAATTCCAAAAGCAAGCTGAATGTGAGAAGTTCACTCACAGAGAACCCTAGTGTCAAAGAGCCTCTCTACTTGGGAATGGCTCAACTGGGAAAATAAACCCTGGTTCAGTTGTAAAGAGAGCACATCCTTGGCCTTTTTTCCCCCTTAAGTCCGGAAACTGATGATCTGGTCAGCTTAGGAGAGGGAGGGAGGGAGGAAGATGAGAGACAGAGAGAAACCTGTTAATAGCCGGTGCCAATTTAAAGAGAGAAGGAAAGGGCTTATTATATACGTATATGCTAATATTATTCTTAAAGCCAATTCTGATAAATCCTTCGGGAAAGAAAGAGATGCAGCCACCTGTTAATGTGGCTTCAGCTTCTTTGTTTCCAAATGTTACAGCTGTCACCAGACCAGCCATTCCGCTTGGGGCGAGGCCAGGGGGTAGAGGGGGAACATCTGTCCACTAAGGACACCACTAAACAGCAACAAAATCTTGGGGCAACCCCTCTCTCTTTCCTCGAGTGCTTTCGCTAGCCGGTCCTACTTCCCCACTCCTTTGGGAGTTTCCTGTTCCATTACGTAGGCAAGAGGGCGAGAGGTCCCAGCTTTCATAATTGTGAGTGGATTGGCTGGGTGTGTACGTGCGAGTAACTGTGTGTGTGTGGGGGGGGGAGTGGAGCTTGCTACAAGGGGCTTAGAAAAACTAGTCGCCAATTTAAAATATTTTCGGAGTGTTTGAAGGATATCTTAAGTGCTAATCCCACTCTCAAATTCAGCGAAATGAACAATACAGATAAGGAAGATGAAGAGGGTGGAAAACCCACACAGCGGAATGGAGCTGTCCATGCCGCGGGAGTGACAGGGGAGCGCTCAGAGGAAAGGCGCTCTGCAGGGAAAGTCACTCTGGCTCTTCTCTCTCGGTCCACCAGCCGGCGACGCTTCTTCTATAAAAGCATTCCTAGAAAATAACCCTACAACCGGGAAGGGTAGCGATCGTTGAGCGCAGTTTCCAGGAGCCGGTCCCCGCAGCCCGGAGAGGCCCCTCTCCCCCCGCGGCTGGCGCGGAATGTGGCGATCCGGCCCGGCGCGGGGGATGACTTCCTGCGGCCGGAGCTCGGCGGCGGGAGCAGCTGCTGCAGCTGGCAGGTCGGGTGGGGGCCGGCCGAGCTGAACGAGCACAGACCCGACGCGGCGGCACTGCGGCCCCGGGGCAGCCGGCCCCGGGGACATGCGCTGATTCGATCCCTCCGGAGAAGGTAAGCAGCCCGGCTATTATTAGCCTCGGCCACACTGCGCGGTGCTTTCTGCTTGGTTAGTAATGGGGTTTGTAATACAGAGGGAAGAAGGGGAATATCCCTGCCGCCTTCTGCAATGGGAAAAGGAGCAACAACTGAAATTGAAATGTTAATCAGCCAAGTGCTTGAGGTTATTGGAGGAGCGGTGTTACTGGGCAAACAAAGAAGGCGGCCAGCCTCTGTAATCTTAAGATAATGAACCATTGCTGTGCCACACTCGCTTAGATATTGAAGAGGATTCAGAATGTAAAATAATTTGAGTTGCACTTTTACGTTGCTACCTTCAACCTTCGCTTGGTTAATTTCTGGTTTGCGAGCAGCAGGTTCTTGTCAGCAGCCTAGAGAAGTAATCGGAAATCTTCCCTTTCCTTTTGCCTTCCTCAGTCTTCTCCCTTTCCAGTTATCATAATGGGTCTGCACATTTCAACGTCAAACACGCACTTCAATACTGAACCTTTAGAAAGAATCTCAAATTAGAGGAGAAACTTACCTCCTGGAGTTCAGCTTGGGTTGAGCAGCACTTGTCCCCACTTCTCCCTTCATTTACCATCTTCTCTTGTCATTCATTTCATTGATTTCCCCCCCACACCCCGGGTATGCTGTGCCCATTAACAAGCCAGCTCTTGTCAGCTCCTGTCCACCACCTCTGTTCCGTGACTGATTTTTCAAGGACCCAGAAAGGGCATTGCCTTATACCACGTTTGGACTATTATCTGTGTCCTTCCTCAAAATGCATGGCATGAAAAATCCTTTAAGCCCAGTACCAACATGGTTTCCGATAACTCCCTTCATTGTAGTCACTGCAGCTACCAGATGGGTTTCGAGGACAGCAGAATCTGTTGGGGTGTGAGAAAGAGGGCAGTACCTACATATTTTGCTCCATGTGCATAAGAATAGGTGGAAGTAGAAATGCAAATGTCAGTCTATCCCGTTTTTCTTGAAGGTTTTTTAGTCCAGCTAGGTTGTGAGACACCTAGCTGGGTAGGGTATGGGGCAAGTCCTCCTGCAAAAGCAAGCAGTGTGTTTGTCCTAGGATTCCCCCAATAACCTCAAAAGAGTTTCCAGAGAGGCTTTTCCCACAGGCAGTCAGAAAGCCAGGGGAGGTGGCCAAGGTAAACCTCAGGTTATTTGGGCATCCTCAAGTTAGTCTCCCCTTTTAGGGGTTCTGACCTAGGATTTCCCCACAAACGCTTTGCTGCTGAGCTCAAGTGCCCATTCTTGTTGCCCACCTGGGGATGTACAACTGAACGATATTCTGTGAAATGGTGAAGATTGCTATGGTGGGGATTGCAAATGTGCCACTTCACTAACAGAGAACAGTTGCAATAAGCCAGACTGTGTGGTGTCTGTGTGCCAATATTCCATTTAAAAAGAGATTTGTTATCTTTAAATCTGAAATTAAAGAGACAGTTTGACTCAAAAGGCCATGGATTTTATTTTAACAAATTAAAATAGGAGATCAATGAAAAAGAGGGCCAGGGTTTATAGCTAACCTTCTTACCTTCTTTTTTAAATATTGCTTTAGAACAAGATACTGGTTCTGAAAAATCATGTTACTTCTATTATATATCGTTATTGTTTTTCTGATTACAAATTCTCTATTTATAAATACACTTTGGAAAGATTTGAGTTGGTTTCTTTGTCTTTCTATCTTCAGTATATGAGGCAGAAGGAGTGGAAGGGGGTGGGCAAATCCCATTCCAAATGGCCCACTCAAAGAACTGTTCCCTGGACCATGCAAAACTCTGGACCGAAATTGTTTTGGCTGGTTGTTATTATTATCTTTAAATGTGGTTTGGGTTTGAAAAATTAAATTTTCAATATTCTAAAATTTTGACTCAGGCACACCAAGTAGAAGAGAGAACAAAGAACAAGAATAGCAAAACTATTTTCCACCTTTCTTACCTAATTGTAAAATATTTAATTATATGAATAATTATTCTGAATAATAAGTGAAAGACATATTAAAATAATAATTCATTTTTAAGAAAGTAGCCCAAGGTTTATGAAATACAGGTTAGTGCAATTGATCTTAAGTACAGTAAAAATTTCTGTAATTTTAAAAGGTGTTTTTATGTTGACTATTAGTACATGAAAATATGCTAATGATGGTTAGAAATTGAAATGTCTGTTACTTGGTTTCTGAAGAAACTGAATTCTTTGGCAAGAAATGGGTCAGGATTAGGGGACTGGAGCGGCCAAAGCCGGCATCATACCTGCCAGTGATTTTATAGGTGAGATGAATGCACTAAGTTATGGATTAGGGTTGGAGAAACCTTCTGGGGAAGAAAGGAAACAACATAGAAAATAGAATTTGTTATTTTAGTGCAACTAAGATAATTAAATTTAAGGTATTTCTGAATTTGGACTTCGTTATATTTAAACAATTTCTGAGGAAAGTTTCTAAATTCAAAGCCCTAGGTAGAAATAGTTGTATGATTTCCTAACCGAAACTGATTTATGACTCTATTTCCTTTGTTAAAAACGTTTCCCAGAGAAAGGAAAAATTAATTGCCCGGTGTTAAGGAGGAGTAATACCAAATAGAAGGATGTACCTATTAGTTGCTAAATGAACTGTAGGAACTTTTTTGTAGATTTGACAAGATAGAATTGAAATCAATCTGTTGCTTCCCAATCACGTAAAAAAAAATTTAGTCTGGTGGGTGGTCAGTGTTATCAGTAATTTAAGACTTGAGTACCGATTTAGGATTCAAAGTTACCTCTCCTTACAAAAGGCATTTTCTGGTGCTGCATTACTGCCATTAGCTACAATTGAAATAGACTTATCCTGAGATTTTGAAAAACAGAAAAAGAAATAGTAGGATTAATAAGGCTTTGCCTCCACTGAGAATGGGTAGAAAAAGTGCTATTTTGAAAGTTATCAATGGCCTCTTAATTGCCAGATTTCTGTGCTGTTTCAACCTGTTCTTTACGTCTTTATTTTTGAGTTCTCTTCTAAGTTCTTTTTTTAAAATTTTACTGCTTAGTGTTTTGTTCACTAAAATAGCATTTTTAATTGAAGTATAGTTGATGTGTAATATTATATAAGTTACAGGTGTAAAATATAGTGACTCACAATTTTTAAAGGTTATACTCCATTTATAGTTATTATAAAATATTGGCTATATTTTCTGTGCTATGCAATATATCCTTATAGCTCATTTTATAATAATAGTTTGTACCTCCTAATCTCCTATCCCTATATTGTTCTTTTTTCTAAATTAAATACTTGTGTTCAAAAGTATTATTAATAAGTAATATATAAAGAGATATCTCTTTATCTAGTTTCTCACTAATCCCCTTAAATTACCTCATGACCAGCCTAGAACAAGTGCTGTTTATTTCTAGTTTGTGCCTCATGATATCACGACTATATGTCTTCATTTGTTCCTTTCACTCACCCTGCTACACGTTGAAACCTTGCTCACAGCATACACTGCCTCTTCCATGAACCTTTCCCCGTACCCACCTTCCTTCTCATTTCAGATGTGTTTCTCCCTTGTCTAAATTCCTATGGCACTTTCTATTTTGGTCTATCCTTTAGTTTGAACATGATTTGCTGTTCTAAAATAACCCTAGAGAGCAAAGTCTTTGACTAACAACTTTTTACTACCTGCAACTCGTGATACAGTGCCTAGCTAGGGCAAAGTAGATGTTCAGCAATTTGATTTTAGTGAAGAAATTAGCTATTATTTTCCAGGGGTGTATATCCACCTACTCTAATATCCAAGTTAGGCTCTAAATAATGTGTGCAAGTAAATTTTAGTTTAAAATCCCTATATAATAATATAGTGAAAGTACATTCAAACAGTTATATTCAACAAAAGTTATTGTGAGCTTACATGCCCTTAAGTGGATATTGGCTCATCCGTATCAAAAAGCATAGTAAGCATTACAAAAGAAAACTTTAAAGAAGACATTGTACCAGCTTTCAGTATGCTTTCATTCTACTGAAAACAAGTAAGCAGGGGAAGATGTCTTGCATAAATAAGTACTAGTCTTAAAGCGCTCTGCTAGGTACTTTCATCTATGGTGTATAATTTCATCCTTCTACTATATGCTAATTTTACACTGAGACTCAGAGATCTTACCTAAATGGCAGAGATTCTTTCCACATTAATGTGCTGTTCTTTGAAGTGTTAACGAGTGAAGGAAAACTATAAAAACATAATCAGAGTAGTTTAAAATGGTTTTGTGATCAGGCTTTCCAGTGCTTTTTAAACTTTTGGGTCTTAACATCTCCTTTAATAATTCAATAAAAGCTATGCATCCACTCCCCAAGTACATACACAACACACACACATAGAAATGTGCCTGTAATTGCAGGTGTTTGCGACCTAATAAAGCCCTCCTTTGCAAATGCTTTAAGGACATCTACGCTGGGCTCAGTTTTTCTTTTTGCTTGTTCTATGCTTAATATTTATTTTTGTACCTATTAAAATTAAACAAATTGTTATCTGTTATAGATTGAGATATAAACCTAAGCAGCTTCGTACTTTACAACTTTTCTTTTTGCATTTTTGTATTCTGTCCTTCTCTCTCACACAAACACACACATTTATATAAATGAGATCAAATAATACTTTTCTGTGAAGAGAATGCTTAGAATTTATTCTTAGCGATTTTTCTATATATCACACGTCAGTGTTAGCTATAGTCATCATGTTGTACATTATGTCCATAGTATGTATTTATCTTACAATTGAAAGCTTGTACCTTTGGCCATCTTCCTCCAATTTCCCCTCCCCTGACCCTCTGTCTCCTGTAACCACAGGTCTGATCTCTTTTTCTATGATTGTTTTCTTTTTTTTTAGGTTCCACTTATAAGTGAGATCATATAGTGTTTGCCTTTCTTTCTCTGACTTATTTAACTTAGCATAAAGCCTTCAAGGTCCATTTCTGTTGTCTCAAATGGTAGCATTTCTTTGTTTTCTTATAGATGAATAATATTTCAGTGTGTGTGTGTGTGTGTGTATATACATATAATATGTATATATCTATAAATATATGAAACAACCTCTTTACCCATTTGTCCATCAATGGGCACTTATGTTGTTTCCATGTCTTGCCTATTATAAATAATGCTGCTATGAACATGGGGGTGCAGATATCTTTTTGAGTTAGTGTTTTCATTTTCTTTGGATATATTCCCAGAAGTGGAGTTGCTAGATATATGTAGTTCTAGTCTTAATTTTTGAGGATCCTCCCTACTGTTTTCCATACTGGCTTTACCAATGTACAATCCCACCAACAGCACAAGGGTTCCCTTTTCTCCACATCCTCACGAGCATTTGTTATCTCTTGACTTTTTGAGGATGACTGTTCTAACAGGTGTGAGGTAATATCTCAGTGTGGTTTTAATGTGCATTTCCCTAATGACTAGTGGTATTGAGCATCTTTTCATGTACCTGTTGGCTTTTCGTGTGTCTTCTTTGGAGGAATGTCTGTTCAGTTCCTTTGCTCATGTTTTAATTGGGTAATTTTTTTTTGCTATTGATTTGTATGAATTTTTAATTTATTTTGGATATTAACCCTTATCAGATATATGGTTTACAAATATTTTTTTCCCATTCTATATGTTGTCTTTTCAATCACTTTGTTGATTTGTTTTTGTTTTTGTTTTTGTTTGCTGTGCAGAAGCTTTTTAGTTTGATGTAGTTCCATTTGTTTATTTTTTATTTTGTCGTTTGTGTTTTCAGTGTCATATCCAAAAAGTCATTACCAAACCCATGTAATGAGCTTTATTCCTATGTTTTCTTCTGGCAGTTGCATAGTTTCAGGTCTTATATTTGAGTCTTTAATCCAATTCAAGTTAGTTTTGTGAGTGGTATAAGATATTGGTCCAATTTCATTCTTTTACATGTGAATATCCAATTATCCCAGGGTTCCCTTGTATGTAACTTCTCTCTTTTCTCTTGCTGGTCTTAAAATTCTTTCTTTGTTTTTGACTTTTGATGATTTAATTGCAGTGTGTCTCAGAGTAGCCCTATTTGAGTTCAACCTATTTGGGCTTGTTTGGGCTTCATGGATCTGGATGTCCATTTCTCATCCTAGGTTTGGGGAGATTTCATCCATTATTGCTTTAAATATACTTTTTTTCCCTTTCTCTCTCTCTTTTCTTCTTCTGGAATTCCCATAACATGAACATTGTTTACTTTATTGTGTCCCATAATTTCCATAGGCCTTCTTCACTCTTTTTATTCTTTTCCTTTTTGTTCCTTCCACCGGGTAATTTCTAAAGTCCTATCCTCCAGTCCTATCCTCCAGCTGATTCTTTCTTCTGCATGGTCGAATCTACCTTTGAAACTTTCTATTGAATTCTTCAGTTCAGTTATTGTATTTTTAAAATCTAGTGTTCCTGTTTTTTTGATGTTGCTATTTCCTTGTCAAACTTCTTGTCTTGTTCATGCATTGTTTTCCTAATTTCACTTAGCTGTCTGTGCTTTCTTGTAGTTCACTAAACTTCCTTAGGAGGATTATTCTGAATTCTTTGACAGTTCATAGATATTCTTTTTTTTTTTTTTTTTTTTTGCGGTGTGTGGGCCTCTCACTGTTGTGGCCTCTCCCGTTGCGGAGCACAGGCTCCGGACGTGCAGGCTCAGCGGCCATGGCTCACGGGCCCAGCCCGCTCTGTGGCATGTGGGATCCTCCCGGACCGGGGCACGAACCCGTGTCCCCTGCATCGGCAGGCAGACTCTCAACCACTGCACCACCAGGGAAGCCCAGATCTTTATGTTTTTAAGGTCAGTTATTGGAGTTTTATTAGTTTCCTTTGGTGGTGTCATATTTGCCTAATTTTTGTGATCCTTGATTCCTTACATTGGTATCTGCATATCTGAGTAATTGGGCTCTTCCTCCAGACTTTACTGGGTATTATATTCAGTAGTAGTAGTAGATGGGGCTATGAATTAGTTTCCTGGCAGAGAATCAGAGCTTGTATAGGACCTAGCTCTGGACAGGACCCAGAGCCTGTATAGTTCATTGTTTGGGAACCCAAATCAGGCCAGAGTGTGCACTTAATTCCCTGGTCAGGTGAGGGCACTGGTTTTGCCCTGCAGATGGTGGAGGCCACAGGCTGTGCTGTCTGTTCAAGTGCCACTGTATCTAGGGCTGTTTAATGGGCTGTACAGCTTCCCATGTTCTCTGGTTAGGCTCCCCAGTTGGACATGCTGAAGGCTGTATTCAGTGATGAGTAGGGCTATGAATTAGATTTCCTGCCTGGGTGCAGCAGGAGAAGCAGCTCTAAAGCCAGTAAAGCTCTTTGTTGTCTTAACTCAAGCTGATCCACACTCCACGTTCTGTGGCTGACCAAGGCCACTGGCTTGGCTTTGCAGACTATCAGCTCTGCCTACCCTTCTCTAGGCTTGAGCACTGCTGGGCCACACAGTTTCTAGGAGTTGTCACCAATCCTTCTAGTCAGATGGGCCAGGAAGACACTCTCCACAGCAGATGGGATGGGGCTAGTCCCAGTTCCTTTGCCTGGCTGGGATGAGGAGGGGCCACTCCAGGCTACTCTTAATTTCTCAAACAGGCTCCCCAGTTGGGAGGAGCTGGGAGCTCCTCTCAGCCTTGGATATGAGTTAATCTCCCTACCTGTGCATGGTACCGGATCCCTCCACACCTGATACTGGCTCTGCTTTGTACCAGAGCCAGTGATGAGCTCTGGCTGCCTGCCTCTTGGCTGGAGCACGACTGGGCCAAATAGCTTCCAGGATTTATTGCCAGCCCTTTTGGTCAGATGGCCAGAAGACACTGTCCACAGTGGGTGGGCTGTGACTCTGCTCTTTCCCTGGGTATGGGCAAACCAGGTTCAAGGGCCAGATGCATATCAGGTGGATCTGTACCCTGAGTTCCCTGGTTATAGTGCCCCGCCAACCTGGCTCTGTAGATAAGCAAAGATGCCAGTTGTGATCACTACTTGGGCACTGCAGGTATGAATTCCATCTGTCACAATCCATGTGCTGGCTGTTGCATGCCCCTTCCCCCTTCATCACAGTCCAACTTTTAGTGGTCAAACCCTGCAGATTCCCCTGCAATCCCAGTGGAGCAGATTAGAGCAGTGGCTCCCACAAAGCAACCCCAATGCTAGTGGTGGTGCTTGCTGTCCCCCAGTTCTCTTCTCCTACTGGAGGAACCAGAGGTTCAGGGGAGACCTCACCCATGGTGCTCCACTGGCCTGGGGGAGGGGCAGTGTGGTCAATGTGTAGCTCCTTCTCTCACCCTTCTAATGCAGTCTGTCTTGGTCTCTGTGGTGCACGGGGGTGCTTCAGCCTCACCTCCATGTTCTAGGATTCTCTCAAATAGTGTCCTGTTTCCAAATAATTGTTAGTTGTTCCTCCTGGGGGGGGCGGGGACGCGGAGCCAGGAATGACCTTGGTGATGTCACCCCACTCTGGGCTTACTTTGACAATATGTGTGTCCTTTATAGCCCAGACATTTCTGGTACTTGAAATGAGGTTCTCCTTTTATTGTTCTCCCTGCTTTAGGACCTAAAATGGGAGCTCTTCCTTAGCACTGGCACAAAGGCTGCTGAGATGACTAGGAAGCAAGTGCCAAGGAGGATAGTGAATCAAAGAACCTTGATTCATGGAAAAGGAATCCCAGAAGGAGCTCCAAACGTTACACATTCCAAAGGATTTATTCAGGGTTTTCCAATCGAAATCATTTTTACAAAAAAGAAACAGTTCTCAGACTTAGAGTAGTATACTGCCAAGTATGTGGAAGAACATTGCCAGCAGTTGAGTGGTGTGGTCTGCTTTGAAATATATTCAGTTTTCTTAGGATGGACATATGTCTACTTCAAAGTTACTATTTCTTTCTAGTAATGCTGTCTACAGTAATATATTTGCTTTTGCCAAGTTAAGAAAACAATGACATCCCTCCCAGGTTCTAAAACAATTACCAGCATAAAAATACATTAAAAATTTTCGCTGATACTTAAGGAAACCAGTACTAGCTAGCATTCCTACTGATGCTAGTATTCAAAGAGAGGCGTGACAAAACCATTAATCTGGAAGAAACCGGGTTGGAAAGATGGAGAGAAAGAACTCAAGAGGACTACTTAAGCTGTTGCTTTCTTTACATGTCCCCAAATATGATAATAACCATATAAGCTCCCAAAATAAGTGCAATTTTATGCAAACTTCCTAGTATGCCTAGTATGAGGTAAATTTTTACTTTATTTTATAGTATATTTTTATTTTTTATTTTGGTAAAATGTCCCATAATGTAAAATTTACCATTTTAACCATTTTTAAGTGTATCATTTATTGGTATTAAGTACATTCACAATGTTGAGCAACCATTACCATTATCCATTTTAAGACCTTTCTTATTATCCCCAACAGAAACTGTACTCACTAAACAATAACCCCTTATTTCTCCCCTCCCCTTAGCCTCTGGTTAACTCTATTCTGTTTTCTGGGTTTATAATTTGCCTATTCTAACTACCTCATATAAGTGGAATCATACAATAGTTGTACTTTTGTATCTGGCTTCTTTCACTTAACATAGTGTTTTCAAAGTGTATCCATGTTATAGCATGTAGCAGCATTTCATTCCTTTTTAAAGCCATACAATGTATAGTGATTTTTAGTTGCAAAACACTTTTAGTACATTGTGTTTCTATTATATTAATGATATCTAGCATATATCACTACCATATTACCTTTAGTAGATGCCCAGTAATGTGTACTATGAGTGAGCCATAATTTCATTCAGTCAAAACCCATTGATAAACATTTATTAAGTTCCAAACAGTTTTATGATTTCAAGAAATGTGGTAATGGACATAGAGGTTCATGTCTTTATGTGCTGGAGCTTTTATTTTTTTTTTTTTTTTTTTTTTTTTTTTTTTGGTGGTACGCGGGCCTCTCACTGTTGTGGCCTCTCCCGTTGTGGAGCACAGGCTCCGGATGCGCAGGCTCAGCAGCCATGGCTCACGGGCCCAGCCGCTCCGCGGCATATGGGATCCTCCCAGACCGGGGCACGAACCCGTATCCCCTGCATCGGCAGGCGGACTCTCAACCACTGCGCCACCAGGGAGGCCCTGGAGCTTTTACTTTTGATGGAAGAATTCTTGGAGTGGCATGGAATGGTATTGTTAGGTCAGAGATTATGCAGAAACATTTATCATTTGAATACATACATTGACTATAAAAACCATCAACTTCTTCAACAGATAATATTCCTGTATTTTATATAACCATTTATGACTATCTTAAAAATGAATGCAAGTAATATAAGGGAATGCACTTAATGTGATTTGAGCAAGGAAACATTCTCACTTTTTTCATTTCTAGTTCATGGAAGAAAATTCCTATACACAAGTATTGAAATATTTCAAGTCTCTGGATCACACATTTCATCATTTCAAAAATATTACAGAGTACATCACGGATGTCAGTCAAGTCTTGTAACAATAGTGTAGAAAACTAGTAACATTTATAGCTATTTTTTTTTTAAGCTTCAGCAATGGATCATTTCTATCCAGCCTTATCTGAACTTTTAATTAGATTAATTTTTAAAATAAAAAAAGATTAATTTTTAATCTAAAACTATTTTTAGTTCATATTTATGTACCTGCATTATGGTAAATCTTTTATCTTGTTTTTTTTCCTTAGTTTCTCTTTAGAGTATCTTTTAAAATTTATTTTTAAACAGAATAATTAAAGCCCAAAGATGAGAATGTCTCATTTAAGCTAAACTAAAGAATGTTGGAATAGCTGAAGTATGAACACAATTGGCAAAACTTTTCACTACCCTCCTTAGAAGAAGACTGTTTTGATTTACATGGTCCAAGAAAGGAGAAACAGATAACTTGCTGGGGATTGCATCCTGCGTTACTTAAATTAGACATTAACAGGCTAAAAGGGCAAGGATGAAGCAACATGTTTATAACATATTTTTGAAAAGCTACTTAAAGGTGAAGGGTTGCAAGAACACAGACAGACACACCCTCGACATTTCACAACAATATTTTAAGGTATGCCTTTTCTTTGGTTGATAGGGATGGAGGGACCTATTAATAAACATTTCTCCTATTTACTTTTGTCTTGATTGCTATCTAATCAAACCCTCATTAAAAAACAGACATAAAACAAATAAGCATTCTGACTTTTGCCTGAATAAGCAACAACAAACTCACATCTTAAACAATGGACTGCAATTGCTATGAGACTGAGGATGCTTGGTCATTGCAACAGTAGCAGCAACACAACCTGCTTTGTTCCTTCTGTTGTATACTGCAGAATCTGAGTATATATAGAGAAGTCAGTGATACCTTTAGTGCCATTTCTTACACTCCTCTCCATGATCTTTCACACTCAGGTTCTCTGGTAATCTCAATGTAGTGAAAAACAACCAGGATGCTAATACCCTCTATCCATTCACAAAACTTAATGCTTCTGAGACTTGCAGAAATAATGTTGAATCTGAATTGGTGGTACCCAATAGAGTCACTAAGAATAATCCGTCAGACTCACCAAATCCAAATTCAGATTTAAAGGCCATCAAATTTTAAATATAATGAAGATTTTAAGATTTCAATATTTATTATATATGGTCATATGTAAAAATTTAGAAATGTAAAATTATATGTTTAGCTTTTTAATTATAAGCTATATTCACTGGAGAATTAATGCATTTTTAAAAGGATTCATTCTGAAAAGATTACATTAGCACTTTTTTTAAACCACTACCCTCAAAAATAAATTGTGACAAATCATTGTTCGCCCAAGTTTATGTCTCATCTCAAGGAAGTGAGTTGTTCTTGGGGAAATTGCTTTCATCTAATTTGTGCTTTCCTGCAGTGGATCAAGCTGAAATGAAATGGGGCTGACATTCTTAACTATTATTACGTGCCCACATTTACCAGAATTACCTAATGATCAGTACCGAAGAGTTTTATAATAAATAAATATGTATGTACTGAGAGTCTCCACTGATAAAAGTTAGTTGCGACATGGCTGGTGATCCTGTAGAAGAGATATCTAGATTATATTTCTTGCATCATCTCCATAGGAGAAAGCAATCCAGGATTGCAAAGCAAGGCATGAGACAGTAGCATTTGGTGTATTTTATAAATGTTTAGATTTCTAGGGAGCTCATTGGTATTATATATTATGGTAAGCACTCAAATGTAAACTGTGACTTTAAAATAGTAAAATATTGGGGAGGGTGGGAGGGAGGGAGATGCATGAATGAAGGGATGTGGGAACAGATGTATATGTATGACTGATTCACTTTGTTATAAATCAGAAACTAATTAAAAAAAGGGGGAAAAATAGTAAAATATCAAGAACGTAAAAATTTCTGCAACTTAAATGGTCAGTTTGGTATTTGGCTTTATTATAAGCGTTTTCAAGATATTTATTAAACAACCAAATGAACCAATACCAGTTAATTTTGAAAACTGCCTTCTTAATACAAAAGAATTGGTATTCTACACAAGTTACTTGTGATTATTTTTGTAGGTGTGGTGGGAATGAATTATGGATGGCACTACCCTTTCTCCTGTTTCTTGTCTGAGGTTTTGGTAAGGTGCAATTTAGAGGTGATGGACCTTAAAGTTTGAGCAGTTCAAGACACTCAACCAGTAAGTCAGAAAGAGAAAGACAAATACCGTATGCTAACACATATATATGGAATCTAAGAAAAAAAAAATGTCATGAAGAACTTAGGGGTAAGACGGGAATAAAGACACAGACGTACTAGAGAATGGCCTTGAGGATATGGAGAGGGAGAAGGGTAAGCTGTGACAAAGTGAGAGAGTGGCATGGACATATATACACTACCAAACTTAAAGTAGATAGCTAGTGGGAAGCAGCCGCATAGCACAGGGAGAACAGCTCAGTGCTTTGTGACCACCTAGAGGGGTGGGAAAACGAGGGTGGGAGGGAGGGAGATGCAAGAGGGAAGAGATATGGGAACATATGTATAACTGATTCATTTTGTTATAAAGCAGAAACTGACACACCATTGTAAAGCAATTGTATTCCAACAAAGATAAAAAAAAAACAGTGAGTAGAATTCAAATAAGTACTAGTAGATATAAAAATAATAAAAAAGAAATTTTGGCAATAAAAAAATAAATAAATAAACACACTCAACCAAGCACAGTCCATTTTCCCAGGACAAGAAAACATATGACATTACTCTTCTTTTTTCAACCACAATGGATTTGAACTTTTAGAAAATTGAAAATGCAAGATACAGATTTTTTTTTTTTAAGTAATTTATTTATTTATTTATTTCTGGTGGTGTTGGTTCTTCGTTGCTCTTCATGGGCTTTGTCTAGTTGCGGGGAGTGGGGGCTACTCTTCGTTGTGGCACGCGGGCTTCACATTGCAGTGGCTACTCTTGTTGCAGAGCACGGGCTCTAGGGCACACCAGCTTCAGTAGTTGCGACGCACGGGCTCAGTAGTTGTGGCTTGCGGGCTCTAGAGCACAGGGTCAGTAGTTGTGGCGCATGGGCTTAGTTGCTTTGCGGCATGTGGGATCTTCCCAGACCAGGGTTCGAACCCGTGTCTCCTGCATTGGCAGGTAGATTCTTAACCACTGCGCCACCAGGGAAGCCCAAGATACAGATTTTAATAAGAAAATATTAGTCAACAATTCTCTTATCTCTATGTCTTTTTCTATCTCATTGATTGTGAAGAATACAATCATAGAGAAAGCAAAATCTACATCAGTTGAAAATTTTTTCCACCTGCATGCATTTTATAATGGATGTGTAACATCTTCACAGGGTTTGTGAAATCACTATTTCACCACAAAAATTAAATATGACACTAAAATGATCTGACACAAATTAGTCCATTGAATAAGGGGACGAGGATTGGCATCTTGGTTATTGTTTAGAAGAAAAAAAAAATCATTAACCTGTTAGGCAAAATACTTGTCTTTAAAATATCCCTTAATAAATATAATAGAAATGAAATAAAATGAAAGTACAGTGTTATGAAAGGAAAGCAATTGGGTTGATCTCAAAGTGAGTATAAAAATCAATGTTTTTTGTTTAGTTTGTTAATAATTTTATTCTTAGAGCTCTCATGCAGCTAGCTTTTGGTCATTTTTAAGATGAATCAAAAAGTTCTAAACATTATTTTTAAGGTATGCAGATCACTAGGCCCTCCTCCCCTCCTTTCTCTCTTTCTTTTAATCTTTTAATTTATTTTGGGGAGTTTTGTCTACCATTTATGTTCTAATCATGTTTTTCAGGAAGTGAATTTGAACTTTGAACCTCACCTAGTTTGAATCCTACCTCTATTGTTTTCTATCTCTATGACTTAGGGTAAGTTACTTAACCACTGTGAATTGTTTCTTGATATTTAAAACAGGAAAATCACAGGGTTGTTGCGAAGATTAAAGAAGATAACATAAAAGGGAACTTATTGCAGTGTTTGAGACATAGTAAGGGTTAGTAAATATTTCCAGTTTTTAGCTTTCAAATTCTCGTGAGCAGTTTACAATGAGATCTCATTACCACATTTACAATTTATGAGATTTTCCCTAAAATTATGAACCTTTTCCTACCCCTCTCCATTTTAAAGCAAACCTTGAAATGACTGAACCTCATAGGAAATTGTCTCAATGCAGGTAATCCCAGTAGCAGGAGAGGTTGAAGCTACCACAATGCAAAGTTGTCAGGCTCTGATCTGGCAGTAGCTGTGGGAATTAGTCTTAGCTTCTATTTTTAACTCTGCAAGGAGTTGATTGGATGACCTGGGAAAACTCAGTTGGCATCTTATTTTCTTCCTGAATTTCTTTCTGCATCTTATTTTCTTTCTGAATTGTACCATTTGTCTAATCACTCTTTTCACTGACTCATTATCAGAAATGATATCAAGGTTGTTGAATAAGGGTGTTGATTTCAGAAGTAATGTTATAGAAAATGGGAATTGTTCCCTTTCTTAAAAGCAATAGTTGACAATTTTATTTTATTTTTTTCTGATACAGTATTGAAGTTCCTGGGAGAGGACAACTTTAATTTATAAAGAGTTGTTAACATTCACTTCCTCTAACAAAAGCCGTTAAAGGTAATACTACTAATTATCTGCCTTGTACCCCAATCTTTTTTTTTAATATGTAACTGTTGAAGTTTTTTAATGTTAATCAATATCATTAAGTCGTCCAAAAAGGAAAATTAATCTGTTACTCCATTGTACATCATATACAAAGGAATCTTCTTGGTATATGATATCTTTCTATTTGACTGAATCTCAATGAATTTAGAGAGTACATGGAAGAATTTTAATATTCAGAGTCTTATTCATAAAAGTGCACTACTGAGTAGATTCAATCACTAGCAACACCTTTAAACTGAAATCAAAAATAGAGCCTCAATTAACGTGAAAACTTTAGTACCAGAAACACCTGCCTATAAAAACTGCACTGTTAGTACACAGGTGAGCTTTAGTATGATAACAATTTTGTTGGGCTTAAAAAGCACATAATTTTACATTTTTTTCTTATTTGACTTTTTATCATTATGTGGACCATTTAGGTCTAAGGAAACAAGTACAAAAACTGCCTAAAGCCTTCCATTTAATATGTAAGCCATGGTTGTCCACAAGAGAGAATTTTGTGGTGATCAACAACTCTAGCCAAATCGTCAATAATTTATTTCAGTTGGTAGAGTCTAATCATGTGTACCTAACTATGTTCTTTTAAGTAAAAAGTGTGAAACATTTTTAGTAGTAAGTTTGTCCTGAATTTCCAAATCAATATTTTTAATCCCTATTTGAATACTGAATTCATTAGCCATTCACCAAAGGCTTGAGGCATAGATTTTGGGCATAGTCTGCTTCTAAGATGAGATGTAGCAAACAGTCTAAATTCCTGTTTGGAATATACATGTGCATACACGTATACACATATATTATACAAAAATTTATATACAGACATTCCCCGAATTACAATGGTTCGACTTAGTGATTTTTCAACTTTACCATGGTGCGAAAGTGATACTCGTTTAGTAGAAACTATAGTTTGAATTTTTTCAAAGTATACTTTGAATTTAGAGTAGAAACTATACTTTTCCCAGACTACTGATATGCAGCATGATGCTCTCTTGTGATGCTGGGCAGCAGCAGCAAGCCACTCCTCCCACTCAGCGACTCGATCACAACTGACACACTTACAACCGTTCTGGTTTTCACCTTCAGTACAGTATTCAATAAAACAAATGAGATATTCAACAGATTATTATAAAATAGGCTTTGTGTTAGATGATTTTGCCCAACTTTAGGCTAATGTGAGTGTTCTGAGCACATTTAAGGTAGACTAGGCTAAACTATGACGGTTGGTAGATTGGGTGTAGTATAAGCATTTACAATTTATGATATTTTCAATTGATGATGGGTTTATCAGGATGCAATGCCATAGTAAGTTAAGGAAGATCTGTATTTTATGTGTATTATATATGTTAATTATATTTAGCCAATTATGTGTATAAAAATATATATGCATATACATGCATGTATATATGTCTGTTTTCATGAACATTTGCCTTCTATTTCAAATATTTGACTATATTTATTTATTTATTTATTTTATTTTTTTATTTGATTATATTTAAAATAAACAGACAAGTTCTTGGAGAAGCATTTGAAGAATCTTTGTTTCCAGAGTCAAGTTTTGCAAAGAAAACTTATTTTTTCACTGGCTGTTTATTTTTCAATAGTTAAAAAATATTTTTAAAATTTCACAGTGATTCTTTAATATATGAATATGAATATGTATTTACTTCAGGTGCTATATATGTTATTTATACATATGTGTATTTATATATATTTAAATGTTTTAAAACCTGATCTTACTGGGTTATGACTACTATCCAATTATGTGAGAATAGTGATATTGTTGCCTTTCAGCTTGGAACATGCTTCTGTTTCATTTGATTATATTTTATCCATTAAGTGCTCTGGCCTTCCATTAGCTCTTTTGCTTTGAGGAATACATTTTATAGTGCATTAGAAATATTCTTCTATTTTTCATGCCATAATTTTCTGGTGTCTCACAAAATCCTAATTTGGAATGTTCTGACTTGAATAGTGTTTCAGAATAGAGACTTGTCCCTTTTGGAATCATCAGATCTGTTGGTTAGGTACAGTATTTCTTATTTTTTCTGTTGGGGAAAGGGAGGAAGGAAACCGCACTATGGAACTTTCCAGTTTTTTTTTTTTTCTTACGCTTATACCAAAAAAATGCACTCTTCTAGTAAAACTAGAAACATGAGAGTGGCAGTTACATAGTTCCAAATTAGGACAACCTAATATACTGTAATTTTTTCAAGTAAGAGAATAACCCAGGTAGTATACTATTAACTAGATTTTTTAAAATAGCCATTTGTTGCTTAATAATTCTATTCTTTTTCCATTGTTAGTTTCATAACATTTTTACACAAAGGTTTATTTTATTTATTTATTTATTTTTTTTGCGGTACGCGGGCCTCTCACTGCTGTGGCCTCTCCCGTTGCGGAGCACAGGCTCCGGACGCGCAGGCTTAGCGGCCATGGCTCATGGGCCCACCCGCTTTGCGGCATGTGGGATCTTCCCGGACCGGGGCACGAACCCGTGTCCCCTGCACCGGCAGGCGGACTCTCAACCACTGCGCCACCAGGGAAGCCCCACAAAGGTTTATATTAACAAATGCCATCCGTTGTATTGTTGGTTTCCTCCTGCTTTCTGATGAGTTCTATAATATAAAAATGCTTAAAGTCCAGACTTCTCAACTAGAAAACATGAGCACAGTAAAAGCAGTGGTTTTTGTTTTGTTTTGTTTTGTTTTGTTTTTGCGGTATGTGAGCCTCTCACTGTTGTGGCCTCTCCCGTTGCGGAGAACAGGCTCCGGACGCACAGGCTCAGCGGCCATGGCTCACGGGCCCAGCCACTCCGCGGCATGTGGGATCTTCCCGGACTGGGGCACGAACCCGTGTCCCCTGCATCGGCAGGCGGACTCTCAACCACTGCGCCACCAGGGAAGCCCAAAAGCAGTGTTTTTAAAATTACTTCTGGAATATATTTCTCTTGATGGTAAAGACATATAAGATTACAGATGTGTATGTTTGGATGCTTTATAAATAAAAATAATATGATTAATCATGTATTAATTTATACTACCAGAAATTCTCTCTAAATCCTTTCTAGGACACAAATATTTATGACATTTCTATATTGTTCTCATTTTATTATTTTAATGAAATATTATACAGGTAGTATTTCATAAAAACACTGCATCTATTGTAATACTAGTTTAAGAATTTTAATTTGGTATGTAAATATACTAACTTCTGTTGAAATTGCTATAGCTTAGGGTCAAAATTAATTTGAAGGTTATTATTCTGGTTTTTATTAGCTGCTGTCTCAAATTAATTATAAAGACAAAAATATCCCTGGCTTCGAGTTTCTGCACTATTAATGACATATCGAGGTGTCTCTTGGATATCAATAAATGATATATTTTAGAGCATAACTTATGAAATGACTTGCCGGTTGGCAGACCACCTTTGACGATAAAATATATTTGATAGTCTACCTTTGCAAATTCATTGTACCACAAAAATGTGATCTTGGTAATTGACATATGACTATTAAGCTTCAATCATTCTCCATAATATTCCTATTAGCAATTATTAATAGAATAAAGGGGAGACAACAATTCTATAGTATTTATTCAGATTTTTATTTAAACTCAAGTATAATCTATATTTCTATAGTGCTTATTTTATCGAACACCTCACTTAAGTAGAAGGAAGTGTTCTAGAGGTTTGTTATCAGCTTTTAAATGAAGTAATCTTTAACTATCTTTTATTTAAAAATACTAAAAAAAGTTTCATGGTCTTTAATTAAATATAAATATTGGAATTGTCTATGAAACTTTTGAAATGGTCAAACACATAAAAACATAGGGATATCCTTTAAAGCAGGGGTCCCCAACCCCTTGGCTGTGTTAGGAACTGGGCCGCACAGCAGGAGGTGGGCGGCGGGCGGGCAAGCGAAGTTTCATCCGCTGCTCCCCATGGCTCGCCATCGCTCACATTAGAGCCTGAACCAACTATCCTCCCCCGCCCACCCTGTTGGTGGAAAAATTGCCTTCCACGAAACCGGTCCCTAGCTCCAAAACAGTTGGGGATCACTGCTTTAAAGCATATGAATTTCTAATATATTTATTTAGGTTATATATGCTGAACTTTTTTTACATAATAGCTCATAGGTAACCTTCACTATTAAGTATTTTATGATGCTTAGAATCGGAAACAATACAGAAACTAACAAATTAAATTTGTTTTTTGTAAAATGTCAAGTGAGAAGAGAAGAATGTTAAATAATAAATACAGCATATTCACAACTTGGTTTTGAATATCACACACATAGAGAAAAAAGACCCAAAGAAAATTTAAAAATTATTTATCAATGGTTAACTCAAGAAATAAGAGAGTCAGAGTGACCTTTACTTCCTCCCGTTCTCATTCTGTATTTCCAAATTCATTGCACTATGTATGTATTACTTTTAGAACTGTTTAAGAAGAAATGTGCCAGTTTGGATAATTTTTTTTTAACATCTAAACATTGCCGAGTGTTGTTAAAATGTTCAGTTTTTATGTAGCTTTCTGGAAGATCTAGCTGGCCATAAAAAACTGAATATATTAGAGGAGGGGGAGTTTTCCCTCATCTTGAAATAATGATGATAAATAATATTTTTAAAGCATTAAATAATTTTCAAAGCATTTTTATATACATTTTCTCCTCAGACCATCCTAACTCTCTAGAGTTGGTAGAAAAAGGATTATACTCATTTTGCCCAGGGTGGAGGTTAGAGGGTGGGAACTGAAATTCATGAAGTTTAGCAAATTGCCCATTTAAGCTGTACACAGTTATTAAGTGGCAGGGCCAGAATTCTAACCTGTTTCATGCCATGGCCAATCTAGTGCTTTCCTCTATGCTCTAGGAACTGGACATATTTAAGAGGTAAGCACAAAAATGGAAATAGGTCTGAATCTTGCTCTAGTTACAAATTTGCCTATAGACCTCACTGGAGCCTGAACCAGGAAAATCTGTATGAATTTCTTTCTTCAAACCAAAGAAATGGCCATGTTAAATAATTCCTAGGTTAAATTTTTAAAAACCTATACTGTCTGTTTTTTCACCATATTCCAGTTTGTGTATCTTGTGTCTATCAACTTCTCCAAAGAACCATGCTTCCTACCTAAAGGACTGCATTGCTTAATAAACAAACATTGACAATTCTGATGCTAACCTGAATTAAATAATATACCAATCATTTATGAGATCCGCCTTAGTATTTTTACGCTCCTGAAATATCATCTCTATAACCTGCTATTTAAAATAGTCTGACACCTACCGAGTACTCTTTCACTTCCTACAAGAAATCAAGAAAAAGAAAGCATTTGTGTTTTTAATTTTAGTGAAGGGTTCTTGATTTAAGAATTAGTTATTTAGTGTCATTTGAATTTCAAGTGTGCCTCAAGTACTTGAGGTTCTTTCTGTATGACTTCTCCAGAGTTTTCACATATATATCATCATTAATTTCATCTTTCACTTGGGATTAGTAAAAGAAAAGTTTTATTTACTACTATTTCTTAGTTTTCTTCAGTTCAAATGTTCAGTGCCTTGTCAAAAATAATATTATAGTCTTATACTGTTCATTGATAACAGATAATGCCAAGAAATTGTGATTCTGGTTTTCAGTTAAAAAAACAAAATGAGAAACTAAAGAAATAATTACTATAACAATGTTTTTCTCCATTTAGCTAATCAGATATTCACATCAGTGAGTGTTAGATTTTGAGACTATGAATCCCAATACTAAATGTTTTATATATTCAGAGAAGTGAAAAATAATAATTATTATGCTTCCTCTGTGCTAAATACTGTTTTAAAACCAATTGGAATCCCCCCTCACAACAATCCTAAGAGGTAGGTACTCTTTGCACCTATTTTACAGCCTGACAAACTGAGGCACAGAATGATTAAATTATTCATGGTCACACAGCTAGTAAAGCACAGATACAGTACTTAAAATCAAGTCTGTTTTTGTGAGAGTCCACATTCCCAACCCCTGTAATGAAAGCGTGTGATCCCTACTATTTGCTATATACCCATTTACTTGCTTTGTGGAAAGAAAGGGAGTGAGGGAAGAGGAGGGAAAGGGAGGGAGGGAAAGAGGAAAAGAAGGCGGAATGGAGGGAGGCAGGAGAATTGTCAAAATTCTGCCAGCTTGTTGATACTGTGTGTTATTTCTTATAATAAGGTTGAAATTAAGGACTTGTAGAGATTTACGTAGAATAAATAATTTTAAATTTCTTTAAGGGAAGTCTCTGGTAATATTATCAGATGGGAGACAGCAAGTGAATTTCTGTTTAATTCTATTCATAATTAAAATGCTATAGCAGGCTCATATTTGGAACAAACACAGTTCTGATAATTCTCATAGTAATAATTCTACCTTTTCTTAAATTTGTTATCATTTTTTTCACCCTCAACACTCTCAGCTTATTTAATTTTAGTACCTACTCTTTTTCAAAAGTCCATAAATTTTAGTTAGGCTTAAATCATAGGAAAATTGAAGAAAGTTTAGAGCTTGTAACAGAAGGAAACCACCCCCTTCCCACCCCGAGCCCAGCTCTGTCCATTTCTATCAGAGCTACTCCACCAAGAAAGGAGGAATTATTCTGATTGGTCAGATTTATGACACATTCTATTACATAGGGTGACTGTATTTGTTTAGAGGTACACAGCAACAGTTCCACATTTCTTCTTGCCCGTTGCCTGGTCCTGTGAAAGCAGGTAAGTGGAGTGAAGATCCTCAAAACCTAGACCTCAGTCTCTTGTTTCTGTTCCATTCCATTCACCAGGGTGAGCTTAATCCAGCAGAAGAGTGAGCTCTTCTGTGTCTGGCTGGATGTTTCCATGCAGATGAGTCAAGTTCCATTTTGAGCCTGGAAAATCTTGCTTGCTGTCTCATCAACTTCTTCCTTTTCTGAGTATGTACTCAGAAAATGGTAACATGCCCCCAGTAAGCCTTTACCACAGCTCTGACTCAGGGTTATTAGGAAGTAATTCCAAATCTCAGACATGTTCTGTATTTTAATCAACAGATAATTTGTACTTATAGTTAACATTTACTCTGGATTATTCACGTGTTCTTATGCAGTTGGAACCTATTTCTGTCTTCATGTGCTTAAAGCTAGGATGAGTATGGATTTTAATCAAGATAATTTAGAAATTTTATTAAGTGTTTCTTATGTGGCAGGCACTGTTCTAGGTACTGGTGATAGAGTGTTAAACAAAGTGGTTACAATCCACACTCTAAGAAAGGGTACTTAACATGAAAATTGAAATAGGAAAGATGTACAGAAATCATACGCAAAAAACAAGAGTCAGTTTAATATGCATAGTTGGCATCTTGGGGATAGAAGAAATCTAACACAAGGAGTTTTACAAGACTGATGATATTATAGTCACTTCAGTTGAACTTTGTTTTATTTAAAACAAGCAACTTTTTTTCAAACCAAGTAAAAAAATTATTGACAGTAATTGTGCAACTTTATAGCTCCTTATTTAGTAAAGAGAGGGTGCTTTGACTTATGATATGAGGCAATTTCAGTCTTTTGATAAACTAACCTTCAGCATTTTAAAAATTAAGCTTTTTCATTGATGGAAATTCTAATATTTGCCCATCACTTTTATTTCATGCCTCCGAAATTACATTAAATTTTCCAATTTTAAGTGAAAAACTGGCATATTATCTGTTGACACTACAGTTCCAAGTTTTATCATAAGAAAAGGTGGGTGAGAGGAATCCCCAGCTCAAAATCCTATCCAAACTTGAATTCTGAAAGTCTTATTTTGATTGATTAGTAGATGTTGGTATCACATTATTTGCAATGGCAGAGGACATTGTCAAGTTGTTATTAGCATTCATTGCAGCACCGGCTTCTGAGAATGTATTAGGTATTTTTTTTTTTTTTTTTGCGGTAGGCGAGCCTCTCACTGTTGTGGCCCCTCCCGTTGCGGAGCACAGGCTCCGGATGCGCAGGCCCAGCGGCCATGGCTCACGGGCCCAGCCGCTCCGGGGCACGTGGGATCCTCCCATACTGGGGCACGAACCTGCGTCCCCTGTATCGACAGGCGGACTCTCAACCACTGCACCACCAGGGAAACCCTGTAGTAGTTTTTTTTAAACCACATTTTCTCCTCTTGACCCATGACTCCAACTCTAAAAATATCTTGACTCATTCATACATCATACATTCAAGAAATAATTACTGATCGCATATACTGTTCCAGACACCAGGCTGGTCAGTAGGGAGTCAAAATGACTAAGGCACAGGCTTGGCTGTCAAGGAGACCCCAATGTAGTGAACCTTTGCTTCTTACTCTTCAAGTGGCATTGATCCTGTGTAATCAGAAGTAATAGGGAATTAAGTAGCATTCATATTGTAATTAAATGTAGATTGAGCCAGATGATTTTCCAAAATCAGGTTTAATCAGAGATAGAGCAAGAGTGTTCTTTGGGAGTTTTCCATGATGAGCATTGTTAACTATCCTTGAGATGCAATAATAGAAGTCAGTGAGTAATTTATCAATTTGGTTTCCTATGGAAACCAAGATGAAGCACGTTTTCTCCTTTAGTCATTGACTTTCTACAGAGGTAGGGAAGGTGCTTCAACTTGCCTGGACAAGAAATCACCAGTAAACAGCAGTGATGGTAGATGTGGGTTATTTACTACCATGGGGTTGAGAATATTAGTGAGCTGCATTTTGACCACTTGTCAAACATTTTGACATCTTGGAACAGAAAGTGTTATTTAAATATAAAAAGCATTGTCTGTTGAATTGCTGTTAGTCATCCCTATGAGGAAATGACCTATTAAGTAACAGATCGGGAATAAGATTGATTTCTTTAAAGAGTGCTTAAAGTAGCTACATGTTTCAATTTGTGGGTTTTTTCCAACCATTTGTAAGTTACCACAGTAAAAACCCCATATAAAAAGCTATCTGAATTTACTTTCCAGCATTCTTTCCTGGGCTTTCTCTCTCTTTCCCCCTCTCCCTCTCTCTCAGATCAGAAGGAGAGCAATGGGTCTCAAGCTTTAGCGAGAATCAGAAGGCTTGTCAAAACAATGATTTCCGGAGCCTCAGCTGGGAATTTGCATTTCTAACAAGTTCCTAGGAGAAACTTCTGCCGCTGTTACATATTTGATGAACCACTGCTCAAGTAAAAGGAATGGGAATTTAGGAAGTAGAAAGATCTAGAGCTATGAAAAGCTGAAGTCAGCTTCTGATCTTCTTCACCAAGCTGCCCAAGCTATTGGGAAGATAATCACTACTGCCCCAGGGAAGCGTATTGAAAGTCACACCGATTAGAATGGGCATCATCAGAAAATCTACAAGCAACAAATGCTGGAGAGGGTGTGGAGAAAAGAGAACCCTCTTTCACTGTTGGTGGGAATGTAAATTGATACAACCACTATGGAGAACAGTATGGAGGTTCCTTAGAAAACTAAAAATAGAATTACCATATGACCCAGCAATCCCACTACTGGCACATACCCAGAGAAAACCATAATTCAAAAAGACACATGCACCCCAATGTTCATTGCAGCACTATTTACAATAGCCAGGTCATGGAAGCAACCTAAATGCCCATTGACGGATGGATAAAAAAGACGTGGTACATACATAAAATGGAATGAACTTGGGTCATTTGTAGAGACGTGGATGGACCTAGAGACTGTCATACAGAGTGAATAAGTCAGAAAGAGAAAAACAAATATTGTATATTAACACATATATGTAGAACCTAGAAAAATGGTACAGATGAACTGGTTTGCAAGGCAGAAATAGAGACATAGATGTAGAGAAGAAATGTATGGACACCATGGGGGGAAAGCGGGGCAAGGGTGGCGGTGGTGGGATGAATTGGGAGATTGGCATTGACATGTATATACTAATATGTATAAAATAGATAACTAATAAGAATTTGCTGTATAAATTAATTAATTAATTTAATTTATTTTTTTAAAAAAGTAATTGGCCCTCCTCTGAGTAAGTGATTGGCTGAGGGCATCATGTAGAACAGTCTTGACTGTCCTACTCTTAAGCCCAGGTTTGCAGTGAATGAGCCATTTAACCTCTCTTTACCCCAGTCTTTCTCAGATTCAAAATAGTAACGGTAATTTCCCTTCCCTCTTGTTAAAAACCAAGACAAAACAAAAAATACGCAAATCCTGATGGTGCTTTCCCTTTGTGGAAAGTTATTTGGATTTATCCATCTATTACTCTGATGTAGTAAAGAAGAAATTTAGAAAAATTTCTCTCTGTCGATAAAGATTTTAGGCTTTTAAGCTTAACTCTTTAGCAAAAACTACCAAATGCCTATTCTCCACTGCCTGGGGCTAGACATTTCCTTGATTCTGTCTAAGAGGTGGGGAGCCACAAGGGAACAAGTACTTAAAGAGACTCTAAAAAGCCCTATCTTTTCTGCACCCCCTTCGCCACCACCAGCTCTCCAGTTTATCCACTGCTCTTCTCACTCTTTCCACACCAGGAGCACCAGCCTCTTAGCTTATACTTTCAACACTCAACGTTCTCCCATCCAAAGGCCCTTGCGCTTATGATTTCATCTTCTGGAAATGTTCTACAAAAGTAATCCATACACATATAAATAGAATATGATAATAGAGGTTATGATAATAGATAGGATATGACTACCTTCAAGTCTCTGGTCAAATGTCACCACATCAGGGAGACCTTGATCATCCTATAAAAAACAGCTGTTGTGCATCCCCATGCAGGTACACACATTAACCTACACATGTTCTATTCCATCTCTGATATATTTTTCTCCGTATGTTTGTTCCCATCTGCCAAACAATATATCAATATTTTGGTATTGGTTTATTTTCTGTCTCTTCCCTAGGTAGAATGCAAATTCCGTGCAGGTAGAGTCATGGTTTTTTCACTGCAGAACCTACAACAATCATTGGCACATAAGAGTCACTCAGTAAATATTTCTAGAGTGAAAAAAAGAAAGGTGATATATCCTTACCTTAGATTATCCACTGCACATTTTGGTATCCTTTACATTACTTGCTCAAATGATCTTACACTCCAGTCATACATACCTATTGGCAGTTCTTTAGAGCCACCATTGCTCTTTATGCCCTCGTGTCTTTTTTCAAATTTAATTTTATTTTTTTTAACATTTTTATTGGAGTATAATTGCTTTACAATGGTGCGTTAGTTTCTGCTTTATAACAAAGTGAATCAGTTATACATATATCCCCATATCTCGTCCCTCTTGCGTCTCCCTCCCACCCTCCCTATCCCACCCCTCTAGGTGGTCACAGGACATACATACACTCACTACCAGATGTGAAATAGATAGCTAGTGGGAAGCAGCCACATAGCACAGGGAGATCAGCTCTGTGGTTTGTGCCCTCTTGCGTTTTAAATCTTGCTGTAGCCTCTGCCTAGGATGTTCATTTCTGAAACTTTTTTGTTGTCTTTCACACTTCTACATTTCCTTCAAAACACAAATCAGGTATCCTGTTCTTCAAAAATATTTCATGATAAACTTGTTCTTTCTCTGTGTCTTCCTTCCCACGCTGGCACCCTGTCCTGGCACTTATCTACTCATTATGTTATACTATTCTGTCCAGTTGAAACTCCTCCCAGCTTTACCAGAGACCACTTGAAAGCAGGAACTGCTTCTGACATCAAAAGCACAAGCCCCAATGCCTGGCATATGACAGCTACTCATAAATGATCAATAAATCAACAACAGTCCACCTTATTCTTTCTTCTTATCATAAGAAGCTACTCTTCATTGCTTTAAACTTCTAAAATTGCCCTGAGGGATATAATAGTAATGAGTGTTCCTGAAAATCAAGAGAATGGACACTTATGATAAGTAGCTTGAAGATCAGCCAAGTGAAAACTGGAATAGCTCTCAAACAAGGAAGAGGAGTGAGGCATTCAAGTTCCTTTAGGAGTAGCAAGTAGCAGTGATGCTGGTGTTCACATTGCCATGAAGAAAACCACTGCCATGTGAAGCTCCTAACACGAGTAAATATGTAGTATCTCTGAGGTATGTGATAGTATGTGAGAGTAGATCATGACAAAACTCTTCAGCAACCTTGTTTCTGGATTTTACCTCATCCAGCATCACTTGGTGTATGTTGAGATAATGCACAAATTTTACTAGGTAATTAGTCTAGGAATTATTCCTCTAGGGTAGAAAGATGCTATCTTACTCCAATCGTGTTGCTATAACAAAATACCACCAACTGGGTAGATTATAACAACAGCAATTATTGCTCACAGTTTTGGAGGCTGGGAAGTCCAAGACTGAGTTGCTAGCATGTTTGCCTTCTGGTGAGGACCTTCTTCCTGGTTCATAAGCTGACACCAACTCCCTGTGTCCTCACATGGTAGAAAGGGCAGGGGATCTCTCTGAAGCCTCTTATAAGGCATTAATTTCATTCATGATGGTTTCACTGTTACGACTCAAGCACTTCCCAAAGGTCCACCTACTAATACTATCACATTGGGCATTAGGGTTTCAACATAGGAATTACAACATAGGAATTCAATGTATAAAACATTCAGACCATAGCAGATACTTGGGAGTCGAAGCTTGTTCTAAACTTTATAGCTGGGAAGACTCTGTGAAGCTAGTATGTGTGGCTGAGTCATGCATGTTTGAAGATGATAAAAGACCCATCCCAGCAGAAAAATCCTACACACAACTGAGAAACCACTGGGCATTGTGAATGAGTGTATGCCTTGGCAGAAGGCTGTTCCTCCTCACATCTGTGAATTATGCATGATATTGCAAGAGGACTTTTTAAATATGAGCAATTTGGAGCAAAAATGACAGAAAAGAGAAGTGCAAAGAAACAAGATGAGTGAGTATTGAAAGGCAGAAGTGGTATATTGGTAGGCCTGGAAATCAACTGTCAGTAATTTAAATTGATTAAATGTAGCATAGAAAATGTACAAGAAAAGGTTGAGGGGATCAAATTAACAGGCAAAAGAAACAATTTTCTCAACAGTAACATTTTTGCTGTATCAAAGTGAAAGCAATTCATAAGAGATTGAGAAAATGAGTATATTTTCTCATTCCTTTGTCATGTGACAAAGGAATAAAATAATTCCTTTGTCACATGACTAGATGTAAGGTGAAAATTAGAACTTTATCTCAATATAAGGAGGCAGTCATTTTTAGGAAATAACATTTAAATTGAACAAGAAAAAGGAGATCAGAGGCATGAACCAAGAGATAAGACCTTGTCTCACTTATTCATAGACTATGGGGCCCAACTGTCGAACAATAATCAGTATCGAGGCTGCAGAGAACAAAGTTTTATTTGAGGTCTTAATAATTGCAGTCCTGGAGACACAGATTCAGGTAAAACCCAAAGATACTCTGTGGAAGAGAAAGAGCCAGGGACTTACAAAGATAAAAGGTACAAGGTTGTTAAAGCTGTCTGTCAGGAATTATGATTGACTCTGACGCAGGAAAGGAAATATTTGTCCTTAAGGGATTCTCCATCACAAGTTATTTTAGGTTAAGTGTCCGATAAGTATCTTGAGTTTCTGGAACGTGGGCAGATGCTCTGGATGCCTGTGTCAAAGCAATAGGTAGTCAAAGTTCAGACTCCATCTCGGCTGAGATGTGCCTAAGTCACACTTCCTCAGTGGCTTCCTCAGAGGCTCCATGTGAGAGAGCTCTCCCCACCAGTAATGACCATTTCTGTTTTCCTTTCACACAACTTACCTTCACTCCTCAGATGTGTTGGGAACTGATAAGCATATTCTCACCATAGTACTTGTTGTCGCTCACTTGCATTAAAGTGGACCATAGCCAACATCAATAACTGATTATTGAGTTATATTGTATTTTTCTCAAATTCAGAGTTATTTATTTTAAAGCATCAGTAAGCAAACTATGGCCTACAGGTGAAATCTATTCTTGAGCTAAGAATGGTTATTACATTTTGAAAAGATTGTAAGAAAAGAAAAAGAAAAAAGGAAAAAAAGAAAGAATATGTGTTACAGACCTATGTAGCTCATAAAGACAAAAATATTTATTACCTGGAGGGCTTAAATTTAAGGGGATAAAGTTGATATTCACATTCATTATATATATATATGAATATAATAAATATATTATGAATAACAACTGAATATAATAAATGTATATAATGAATGCGAAGGTTTATTTGTCTTACACTTTGTAGGATTTCACACCCTAAAGCGTGGATTTCTAGATAAGAGAAAGAGAAGATACATATTTACCAGTTCATAGTTTATTGAGGACAAGAAGGAAGAGGATTGAGGCAAGTTCACTTCATTTTTGCAATGACAACATTACAGAGGAAAATGAAGTAAAAAATGTGAAATAGATGCCTGATTGTGGAAGATGCATGAAGGGAATGAATAAGGCAATGAAAGGGGATAAACTACTTTGAGAGCTCTGATACCAGGAGGAAAGTGGAAAGTAGTCATGTATGTCCCTGCAGGTATTTGTAGATTGTCTTCCACTCTGAGATTTCTCTGCTGCTGCCCCTCCCCTAAACAAGTGTCAGAGAGGATTGGAGCTCTGTCTTCACAGCGCTTGCTGACTTTTCAAGAGAAACATTGTACAGATAGACCCACAGACATACTTAAATAGATACCCGCAGCTCTGTTGGATGTGTAGTATTTAGCTTCTTCGGTCTGTGTGTGAAACACTTCTAACATGCTTCCCCTACTCCAATGCCCACAGGGCCACCAGTTTTCAACCTGTTTTCTCTGTCCTGTTAAACACACCTCTTTTTCTAGCAGCTGAATGGGAAGGAGGACCCCCCTTTCAGTTGTTATCTTCCTCGAAACTGTTCATTCTAAACGAATTCTCACATTTCCCTTCTGAATCTATCTACCGTCTCCCTCTATGTCCAAACTCCTCCTGATAGACAAATTTATTGAGTGCTCAAATGTATACCAATTACCGTTCGTCAGTGGCATTTAACCCTCACAAATATTATCCACATTACACAGTTAAATATTGAGGCTTAGAGAAATAAAGAAACTTGCCAAAAGTTGCACACTTAACAAGTGACATGTCTAGGGTTCAGGCACAAAAGATTTGAGCCCAGAGGCCATGCTCTTAACCATGAAGTTAAACCCTCTAAACAGGAAGAAGTTAACACCTGATCAAGGGAAATGGAGGGTCCATACTAGCTCCCTTATTTATACCAGCCGCCAGAGGGGAAGGTTTAACAGAAAAGTGTTCCCATTTAATTTTTCTATTTCTTTAACCATTGAATTAAACAATAACACATCCTCCTTAAATGTAATCTCTCTTTGATTCAAGCTTTCTGATTATTTCAGAAACTTCAGTGAATAGTTTATATCTTCATAATTTTTTTCTTTAATTTCAGAACTTTGTGAGAAGGATAAATGCTATTTTCTTTTAAGTGATTAGATAATTTTGTAATTTTCTATGCTAAAAAGTATACTTATCATATAGTATATATAAAATTCTATGTATTTATTTATTTAATTTTTTTTTCCCTTTTGCAGTACACGGGCCTCCCACTGTTGTGGCCTCTCCCGTTGCGGAGCACAGGCTCCGGACGCGCAGGCTCAGCGGCCATGGCTCACAGGCCCAGCCGCTCCGCGGCATGTGGGATCTTCCCAGACCGGGGCACGAACCGGTGTCCCCTGCATCGGCAGGCGGACTCTCAACCACTGCGCCACCAGGGAAGCCCCTCTATGTATTTAATGTGTACTTTTGTTAAAGCATTGTAAAATAACAACTGAATTGTACTCAAATAAATACAGCATTTTCCTCAACATTGACTTAATGTGCACTATAGTTCATATTTTTTTCTGATTAGTTCAGAATTATCAAATTAGAGAATTATTGTTTTGAGACTGGTTTTTACTAACTCTAACTTCCATGTTCCTAATTTCCATATTCGTAATGAATAAACCAAGCTTTATTTATCCTTAATATTTTCTGACCTCTTCACTTCAATTGAAACCTGGATTGTTTCAAATGATTCCCCTACCATCTCCACCACAAATTTAGCTTTCTCTTTCTCTAGTATAAGAAGAGCCAGCCTGCTTCTTACATTTATACCACTTTTTGATTATTATTCTATAATCTCTGTATTCCCCTAATTTTAACTTACTGTCAGGAAGTAAAGTTGGCCCTCTCTCTATTCAAACCACTCCTGTATCCTCCAGAACCAGTGCCCACTTCTACTTTCCTGAACAAGGTCAACTACACTTCACCAAGCTTCCCATTTTTTAATTTTAATTAATTAATTAAAAAAATTAATTTTATTGAAGTATAGTTGATTTACAGTGTGTTAGTTTTAGGTGTACAGCAAAGTGATTCAGTTATACATATACATATATCTATTCTTCTTCAGATTCTTTGCTCATATAGGTTCTCATAGACCAAGCTTACCAATTTTATAGTTTCATTGCCTGTCTTCATCTATGCCATGACCTCATTTCTCATTCACATGTCAAAATTAAACTTTCAGAACTCTATTGCAACAATGATCAGTGGTCTAATGAACTTGTATAAGATGACCAGAAGTTGAAGTATTGTAAGCATTAGTAATATAAAAGTCCAACTACTGTCTGTTCTACAAATGAATATATGTTTAATACTAAATATATGTTTAATACTAAAAGTTTCACCATGGTAGTGTGAGTCTTTCCAAAATTTATTACATTCCTATTATATGCCAAGCACTGACTTACTCTTTGATTTCATTTTTCCCCCCATTTTGTTTTCCAAACACAGAATGACAACTTGGTGAAAAAAACCCTGTGGTATATACCAAATACCAAGATGTGCATCCTCTGCCCATCCTCATTTCTGTATTCCCACTCATTCCATCGTAATTAGATTCTGCCACTTTTCTCCTGAGCCCTATAATAGTCTCATGTCTACTCACTTCCCATCTCTTCCCCGTCTTTTAATCTCAAATGCAGTTCATACATACAGAACGTCACCTGAATGATGTTCATAACTGATGGCTGCTTGCTTTCTTAAGAATGCTTAAAAGATGCAGTGTTGGAAGAGAAAGCTGTCACCACCTGCTGACTTGTGCCCAAAGTCTCAGAGGCTGAAACTTCTGCTTTCATAAATGGGGAGGCCCAGCACAGAAGTGAAATGAAGAAGTGCCATAAAAGAGCTTATGAGCCTTTTAAAGACTTCCCAGGAGATATACACACACACATACATGTACACAAGATGTTCAGTGTGACTTCAGAGAAATTCTCAGAGACCTCATATGTCTCGAACACTGGGTAAGACCTCTGCTTCCAGACATTCTAAAATTTACTCTTGAATAATGCAACCCAGAGAGTGGTGTACTTGGACCAAATTACTTATATCCCTTATAGTATTATTTCTGGCAAATTACCCCATCCGCTTTTGGCTTGCATAACAGACAATTGCAAGAATTTCTTTTCTATCTATTGGTAGAGGTCCTCTTCCATCACATCCTTTATACAAAGACTATATAAATGCACATAATGTCTTACATATTATTTCATAGGGTTAACAGATACTTTGTGTCCAATGTAGAGTAACATGGACTATGGGCTAACAATGTTCTATAAAGAATAAAGTAGTTCTTTGTAAACTAGACTGTTTATATATTTCATACACACTCTGTTTCCCAGTTATTCTCTCTTATCACTTAATAAATTCTTTTGATGTCTTTTCTATATCATTTGTACTAAAGTGAAACAAAGCAAGATGTTTTTGATTGCTCCATACCTGGACAAAAGTGTTAGAATGGAAGCCTAGAGGCTGCTATGGTGGTAGCAGTCATAATGAAAATGAGAGAACCCCTAAATGGATGTGGTTTTCCTGCTTCAATTACCTGGAGATTGTTTTCCAGTGCTGACACCAGGATGTTCTGAATTTGCTTTAGTGAAAGGAATTAGTGTTTCCTCTACAGTTTTAATTATAATTTTGTTTCCTCTAAAATTGCTACGTAATTTCATTGACCATTGAGTTAATACAAAGTGAACTCCTTGGCCTGGCCCTCCAGGCACTCCAACTGTTCTAACCTATCCCTGCTGCTCCATCACCTCCCCTTCTCCTACACATGGGCCTGTGCTGCCATCAAACTGCACAAACCTCTCTCAAGTGCTGGGGAGTTTTCTAATCTCTGTGTCACTTATCATTCTGCTGATTATGTCAGGAATTGGATTTTCTTAGATGCGATGCTTATTAAATCTACATGTATAACATGCTTATATAGTTAATAAATTTGACAAAAAATTATTAAATGATGATGACTACATTATAAAATCATATATATATATATGCCTTTTCATATATATTCATGTCTTTCAACACTAACCTCAGCCTCTCCATTCTCATAATACTTAAAATATGCTTGCTTTTATTTTCCAGGCCATTGCATGTGGTGCTCTCTTTGCCTGGAGTTCTCTCCTTCCTCCGTTCTTCTACTTGCCACCACTTCCCCATGTAATGACCCGATTTGGAGAAGACTTGTTTCTGCCCCTCTTATGGGTTCCCTTAATACCTGATTCTAAGTTCTATTAATTCACACTGCATTGTAACTCCCTGTTCATTGTCTTACTTGCTTATTGTGTCCCCAATGCCTATACAGCACCTAACGTTTGGAAAGTACTCAAATAAATGAAAGTTGGTGACATTGAAATACATGTATAACTGGTTTAGAAGAGTTAAATGATCATTATTATTGAAAGTCATAAAGATACTTAGGGCTTTGACCCACTAATCCAGGAGTCAAAAATTCAAATGCTTTCAGGGTCAAGGAAGTAATCTAAATGTGCAGTGTTGGCCTGGGGGAAGGCAATGGGAATACAGGTTACTGTACTTGCCTCACCTAAACACATTCAGATTTACACTTTTATAAATACTGTCGATACAAGCCAGCCAAACCATAACCGCTGTCTCATTCAAAGAAACAATTCTGTAGAGGAAAAAAATATTCATAATGTTATTTGTGAGTCTATCTGTAATAAGGAAAAAATGAAGACAAATAGCTAGTAATAGGAATCTGATTAAATTAAATAGATTGTATCCATTAAATATCATGTATTCTTTAACATTAAAATAATCCCCCAAATGTAATATATGAAAAATGCTTTCGTTATTGGAAATAGTGAAGGAATAACACAAAACCCTGTGTTTGCTGTAATTGCAACCATGTAAAAATGTACATCTTTGTTTTAAAAAAAAAAGGATTATGCAAAATGAAGATAACTATGTTAGGGTGCTCAAAATAGAAATGATTTTTGTAAAGTTCAGCATTTACTAATGCCGTCATTTTTCCAATCCCAGTCTCTGGAGAAAACTTTGGCAATATGTCTTGGAGTCTTAGAAGATGATACCTAGCAAGCAGAACCAGGTTACTTTGGGTAAAAGCTGAAGAATATGAATTGTGGGCTGAGCTACAAATAACATTGTCATAGCAACCTCCAAAGATTTCATAGAAAAGGCATGACTTGGATTTCTCTTTTTTTTTTTTAAGGAAAATGACTAACAAGATCCCTTTTGAAACAGTTCCGCTATAGTGAGGGATAAGATACAATAAGTTTGATAAAGAGTTTTGTTGAGAAATTGGGATAAACTGGCATAGCCTTGAGATCAGAAGTGAGACTCCCTAGTGTAGCCTTAGCACATTTTTGTGTGTGTGTATTGATTAGTTTTCAGTGATGTAACACTTATGTGATGCCAATCTGCCTTCCCTGCAGATAATAATTATTCATTTAATAATAAAATATTAAGATCAATATAATAATTCTATAATGATAATAATGGTTATTATAAGTAAACAAAGTTCAATTCTCCTTGTTAAGAGACATTTCATATATTTCTCTGATTCTTTATAAAGGCTTGATTATCTGTTCTCAGGGTTCTTCTGTGATACTATATATAACCTCCTGGAAACAGGACTGTGGAAATACTGATAGTATCAACGGAAATCTTTGTAACTTCTTCCTTGGAAAGGGCGTATTCCATCAGTCTCATTGCCTCATTTGTTAAGCTGAATCGCCATTCTCAGTGACAGATCATTTCAGTGTCCAAACTTCCTGCAAGGATTTATGTATTAACCCCATTCTGTTTGAGTTTAGATCAGGAGTGTCCCTTAGGTTATTTTATGAACCCAAGTTTCCTGTAGTTTGCAGAAGCTGGCCCAGCCCACTGGCAGAAAATCTGCTTTTGATAGCATAGTCCTGTGGTAACAACTTTGGTATATTGCACAGATAAGCAGCCTTGATATAGGTCCATGTGGTTAAGGAGGAAGACATTGTCAGTAATTACTTTTATGGGGGAAATTCTAGTTAGCAATTTTTTTCCAGTTCGAGGTAAACATGTAAGTCTGGGCTTATCATAAATAGCAATATATCCAAAGTATCATTCTCAGACTACACACAAATTTTTTTTTTTATGGATTCAAAAAGAAATTTATATACATAATTAACTACATAACTGATTACACTTGCCTGAATATACACTTGATTAGTTTAGTGCTCCTTGAGTACAAGTTTCTTTTTTTTTTTTTTTATTTTCCCTACCAATCTTCCCCATTATTATTATTATTTTTTTAAATTAGTTTCTGCTTTATAACAAAGTGAATCAGTCATACATATACATCTGTTCCCACATCCTTTCCCTCATGCATCTCCCTCCCTCCCACCCTCCCCATCCCACCCCTCCAGGCAGTCACAAAGCACCCAGCTGATCTCCCTGTGCTCTGTGGCTGCTTCCCACTATCTATCTACCTTACGTTTGGTAGTGTATATATATCCATGCCTCTCTTTCGCTTTGTCACAGCTTACCCTTCCCCCTCCCCATATCCTCAAGTACATTCTCAAGTAGGTCTGTGTCTTTATTTCTGTCTTACCCCTATGTTCTTCATGACATTTTTTTTCTTAAATTCCATATATATGTGTCAGCATACGGTATTTGTCTTTCTCTTTCTGACTTACTTCACTCTGTATGACAGACTCTAGGTCCATCCACCTCATTACAAATAGCTCAATTTCATTCCTTTTTATGGCTGAGTAATATTCCATTGTATATATGTGCCACATCTTCTTTACCGATTCATCCGATGATGGACACTTAGGTTGTTTCCATCTCCGGGCTATTGTAAACAGGGCTGCTATGAACATTTTGGTACATGTCTCTTTTTGAATTAAGGTTTTCTCAGGGTATATGCCCAGTAGTGGGATTGCTGGGTCATATGGTAGTTCTATTTTTAGTTTTTTAAGGAACCTCCATACCGTTCTCCATAGTGGCTGTACCAATTCACATTCCCACCAGCAGTGCAAGAGGGTTCCCTTTTTTCCACACCCTCTCCAGCATTTATTGTTTCTAGATTTTTTGATGATGGCCATTCTGACTGTTGTAAGATGATATCTCATTGTAGTTTTGATTTGCATTTCTCTAATGAGTAAAGATGTTGAGCATCCTTTCATGTGTTTGTTGGCAGTCTGTATATCTTCTGTGGAGAAATGTCTATTTAGGTCTTCTGCCCATTTTTGGATTGGGTTGTTTGTTTTTTTGTTATTGAGCTGCATGAGCTGCTTATAAATTTTGGAGATTAATCCTTTGTCAGTTGCTCCATTTGCAAATATTTTCTCCCATTCTGAGGGTTGTCTTTTGGTCTTGTTTATGGTTTCCTTTGCTGTGCAAAAGCTTTTAAGTTTCATTAGGTCCCATGTGTTTATTTTTGTCTTTATTTCCATTTCTCTAGGAGGTGGGTCAGAAAGGATCTTGCTGTGATTTATGTCATAGAGTGTTCTGCCTATGTTTTCCTCTAAGAGTTTGATAGTTTCTGGCCTTACATTTAGGTCTTTAATCCATTTTGAGCTTATTTTTGTGTATGGTGTTAGGGAGTGATCTAATCTCATACTTTTACATGTCCCTATCCAGTTTTCCCAGCACCACTTATTGAAGAGACTGTCCTTTCTCCACTGTACATTCCTGCCTCCTTTACCAAAGATAAGGTGACCATATGTCCGTGGGTTTACCTCTGGGCTTTCTATCCTGTTCCATTGATCTATCTTTCTCTTTTTGTGCCAGTACCATACTGTCTTGATTACTGTAGCTTTGTAGTATAGTCTGAAGTCAGGGAGCCTGATTCCTCCAGCTCCATTTTTCATTCTCAAGATTGCTTTGGCTATTCGGGGTCTTTTGTGTTTCCATACAAATTGTGAAATTTTTTGTTCTAGTTCTGTGAAAAATGCCAGTGGTAGTTTGATAGGGATTGCATTGAATCTGTAGATTGCTTTGGGTAGTAGAGTCATTTTCACAATGTTGATTCTTCCAATCCAAGAACATGGTACATCTCTCCATCTATTTGTATCATCTTTAATTTCTTTCATCAGTGTCTTATAATTTTCTGCATACAGGTCTTTTGTCTCCTTAGGTAGGTTTATTCCTAGATATTTTATTCTTTTTGTTGCAATGGTAAATGGGAGTGTTTCCTTGATTTCACTTTCAGATTTTTCATCATTAGTATATAGGAATGCCAGAGATTTCTGTGCATTAATTTTGTATCCTGCCACTTTACCAAATTCATTGATTAGCTCTAGTAGTTTTCTGGTAGCATCTTTAGGATTCTCTATGTATAGTATCATGTCATCTGCAAACAGTGACAGCTATACTTCTTCTTTTCCGATTTGGATTCCTTTTATTTCCTTTTCTTCTCTGATTGCTGTGGCTAAAACTTCCAAAATTATGTAGAATAAGAGTGGTGAGAGTGGGCAACCTTGTCTTGTTCCTGATTTCAGTGGAAATGGTTTCAGTTTTTCACCATTGAGCATGATGCTGGCTGTGGGTTTGTCATATATGGCCTTTATTATGTTGCGGAAAGTTCCCTCTATGACTACTTTCTGCAGGGTTTTTATCATAAATGGGTGTTGAATTTTGTCGAAAGCTTTCTCTGCATCTATTGAGATGATCATATGGTTTTTCTCCTTCAATTTGTTAATATGGTGTATCACGTTGATTGATTTGTGTATATTGAAGAATCCCTGCATTCCTGGAATGAACCCCACTTGATCATGGTGTATGATCCTTTTAATGTGCTGTTGGATTCTGTTTGCTAGTATTTTGTTGAGGATTTTTGCATCTATGTTCATCAGTGATATTGGCCTGTAGTTTTCTTTCTTTGTGACATCCTTGTCTGGTTTTGGTATCAGGGTGATGGTGGCCTCGTAGAATGAGTTTGGGAGTGTTCCTCCCTCTGCTATATTTTGGAAGAGTTTGAGAAGGATAGGTGTTAGCTCTCCTCTAAATGCTTGATAGAATTCTCCTGTGAAGCCATCTGGTCCTGGGCTTTTGTTTGTTGGAGGATTTTAAATCACAGTTTCAATTTCATTGCTTGTGATTGGTCTGTTCATATTTTCTATTTCTTCCTGATTCAGTCTTGGCAGGTTGTGCATTTCTAAGAATTTGTCCATTTCTTCCAGGTTGTCCATTTTATTGGCATAGAGTTGCTTGTAATAATCTCTCATGATCTTTTGTATTTCTGCAGTGTCAGTTGTTACTTCTCCTTTTTCATTTCTAATTCTATTGATTTGAGTCTTCTCCCTTTTTTTCTTGATGAGTCTGGCTAATGGTTTATCAATTTTGTTTATCTTCTCAAAGAACCAACTTTTAGTTTTATGGATCTTTGCTATCGTTTCCTTCATTTCTTTTTCATTTATTTCTGATCTGATTTTTATGATTTCTTTCCTTCTGCTAACTTTGGGATGTTTTTGTTCTTCTTTCTCTAATTGCTTTAGGTGCAAGGTTAGGTTGTTTATTCGAGATGTTTCCTGTTTCTTAAGGTGGGATTGTATTGCTATAAACTTCCCTCTTAGAACTGCTTTTGCTGCATCCCATAGGTTTTGGGTCGTCGTGTCTCCATTGTCATTTGTTTCTAGGTATTTTTTAATTTCCTCTTTGGTTTCTTCAGTGATCACTTCGTTATTAAGTAGTGTATTGTTTAGCCTCCATGTGTTTGTATTTTTTACAGCTCTTTTCCTGTAATTGATATCTAGTCTCATAGCATTGTGGTCAGAAAAGATACTTGATACAATTTCAATTTTCTTAAATTTACCAAGGCTTGATTTGTGACCCAAGATATGATCTATCCTGGAGAATGTTCCATGAGCACTTGAGAAAAATGTGTATTCTGTTGTTTTTGGATGGAATGTCCTATAAATATCAATTAAGTCCATCTTGTTTAATGTATCATTTAAAGCTTGTGTTTCCTTATTTATTTTCATTTTGAATGATCTGTCCATTGGTGAAAGTGGGGTGTTAAAGTCCCCTACTATGATTGTGTTACTGTCGATTTCTCCTTTTATGGCTGTTAGTATTTGCCTTATGTATTGAGGTGCTCCTACGTTTGGTGCATAAATATTTACAATTGTTATATCTTCTTCTTGGATCGATCCCTTGATCATTATGTAGTGTCCTTCTTTGTCTCTTCTAGTAGTCTTTATTTTAAAGTCTATTTTGTCTGATATGAGAATTGCTACTCCAGCTTTCTTTTGGTTTCCATTTGCATGGAATATCTTTTTCCATCCCCTTACTTTCAGTCTGTATGTGTCTCTAGGTCTGAAGTGGGTCTCTTGTAGACAGCATATATATGGGTCTTGTTTTTGTATCCATTCAGCCAATCTGTGTCTTTTGGTGGGAGCATTTAATCCATTTACATTTAAGGTAATTATCGATATGTATGTTCCTATTCCCATTTTCTTAATTGTTTTGGGTTCGTTATTGTAGGTCTTTTCCTTCTGTTGTGTTTCTTGCCTAGAGAAGTTCCTTTAGCATTTGTTGTAAAGCTGGTTTGGTGGTGCTGAACTCTCTCAGCTTTTGCTTGTCTGTAAACGTTTTAATTTCTCCATCAAATCTGAATGAGATCCTTGCTGGGTAGAGTAATCTTGGTTGCAGGTTTTTCTCCTTCATCACTTTAATTATGTCCTGCCACTCCCTTCTGGCTTTTAGAGTTTCTGCTGAGAGATCAGCTGTTATCCTGATGGGGATTCCCTTGTGTGTTATTTGTTGTTTTTCCCTTGCTGCTTTTAATATGATTTCTTTGTTTTTAATTTTTGACAGTTTGATTAATATATGTCTTGGCGTATTTCTCCTTGGATTTATTCTGTATGGGACTCTCTGTGCCTCCTGGACTTGATTAACTATTTCCTTTCCCATATTAGGGAAGTTTTCAACTATAATCTCTTCAAATATTTTCTCAGTCCCTTTCTTTTTCTCTTCTTCTTCTGGAACCCCTATGATTCGAATGTTGGTGCGTTTAATGTTGTCCCAGAGGTCTCTGAGACTGTCCTCAATTCTTTTCATTCTTTTTTCTTTATTTTGCTCTGCATTAGTTATTTCCACTATTTTATCTTCCACCTCACTTATCCGTTCTTCTGCCTCAGTTATTCTGCTATTGATCCCATCTAGAGTATTTTTCATTTCATTTATTGTGTTTTTAATCGATGCTTGATTCATCTTTAGTTCTTCTAGGTCCTTGTTAACTGTTTCTTGCATTTTGTCTATTCTATTTCCAAGATTTTGGATCTGGGAAATAGAATCTTGCATCATCTTTACCATCATTATTCTGAATTCTTTTTCAGGTAGACTGCCTATTACCTCTTCATTTGTTAGGTCTGGTGGGTTTTTATCTTGCTCCTTCTCCTGCTGTGTGTTTTTCTGTCTTCTCATTTTGCTTATGTTACTGTGTTTGCGGTCTCCTTTTTGCAGGCTGCAGGTTCGTAGTTCCCATTGTTTTTGGTGTCTGTCCCCAGTGGCTAAGGTTGGTTTAGTGGGTTGTGTAGGCTTCCTGGTGGTGGGGACTAGTGCCTGTGTTCTGGTGGATGAGGCTGGATCTTGTCTTTCTGGTGGGCAGGTCCACGTCTGGTGGTGTGTTTTAGGGTGTCTGCAGACTTTTTATGATTTTAGGCCACCTTTCTGCTAATGGGTGGCGTTGTGTTCCTGTCTTGCTAGTTGTTTGGCATAGGGTGTCCAGCACTGTAGCTTGCTGGTCGTTGAGTGAAGCTGGGTGCTGGTGTTGAGATCTCTGGAAGATTTTCGCCGTTCGATATTATGTGGAGCTGGGAGGTCTCTTGTGGACCAGTGTCCTGAAGTTGGCTCTCCCACCTCAGAGGCACAGCACTGACTCCTGGCTCCTCAATTTGGGATGATTTGTTGTCTATTCATGTATTCCACAGATGCAGAGTACATCAAGTTGATTGTGGAGCTTTAATCCGCTGCTTCTGAGGCTGCTGGGAGAGGTTTCCCTTTCTCTTCTTTGTTCTCACAGCTCCTGGGTCTCAGCTTTGGATTTGGCCCCGCCTCTGCGTGTAGGTCGCCGGAGGGCGTCTGTTCTTCGCTCAGACAGGACAGGGTTAAAGGA
The DNA here is from genome assembly GCF_949752795.1 of Hyperoodon ampullatus. NCBI lineage: Eukaryota > Metazoa > Chordata > Mammalia > Artiodactyla > Ziphiidae > Hyperoodon > Hyperoodon ampullatus. The sequence continues at coordinate 40,864,580 of NC_136931.1, forward strand.
GCAGCCTCTTCGGGGACTCTGGCTCACTCAGGCCGGGCGGGACGGAGGGGCACGGAGTGCGGGGCGAGCCTGCAGTGGCAGATGTCAGCGTGACGTTGCATTAGCCCGAGGCGCGCCGTGCGTTCTCCCAGGGAAGCCGCCCCTGGATCTCGGGACCCCGGCAGTGGCAGGCTGAACAGGCTCCCGGAAGGGCGGTGTGGACAGTGACTTGCGCTCGCACACAGGCTTCTTGGCGGCGGCAGCAGCAGCCCCAGCGTCCCACGCCCGTCTCTGGGCTCCGCGCTTTCAGCCGCGACTCGCTCCCGTCTGTGGAGCCCCTTTAAGCAGCGCTCTTAATCCCCTCTCCTCGCGCACCAGGAAACCAAGAGGGAAGAAAAAGTCTCTTGCCTCTTCGGCAGCTCCAGGGTTTTCCCGGACTCCCTCCCGGCTAGCTGTGGCGCATTAGCCCCCTTCAGGCTGAGTTCTCGCCGCCAGCCCCAGTCCTCTCCCTGCGCTCTGACCGAAGCCTGAGCCTCAGCTTCCAGCGCCGCCCGCCGCGGCGGGCGAGCAGACAAGCCTCTCGGGCTGGTGAGTGCCGCTCGGCACCGCTCCTCTGTGCGGGAATGTCTCCGCTTTGCCCTACCCAGGTATGTGGGGAGTTTCTTGCCTTTTGGGAGGTCTGGGGTCTTCTGCCAGCGTTCAGTATGTGTTCTGTAGGAGTTGTTCCACGTGTAGCTGTATTTCTGGTGTATCCATGGGGAGGAAGGTTTTCTCCGCGTCTTACTCTTCCGCCATCTTACCCGGAACCCCCTACACACAAATTTTTGACTCTAGCTTTCTGTGTAACGTTAAACAAACAAACAAACAAAAAAGCATAGTCAAATCACCTATTACCTCAAAATAAGGAGCTGTGTGGCAGCATCAGGAAGCATAATGAGTTAAGCCAGAATTAACAAGTAGCAGGGCTGAGTGTGAAACCCCTGCAGTTCAGGCCTTACCACTGAAACTGGCACCTGATTGCCCTTACAAGTAATACCTGTTCACTCAGTTCTTGAAACAATCAAATATATACCGTAAATATCATGTTTCTGCTAACACCTTTTGTATGTTTTCTGAAGCCACTGGTAGAACTAAACTTTTTAACCATCTGCTGAGGACAGAAGTCACGTTATAAGTCAAGTGGAACTTTGAGTTCTATTTCCATTTCTAAACATTTGACCACAAAATTAAACCTCAGATTCTTAAAGAAGAATTCAGTCTTCTGGGTAAGTGGGATCTGTCCACTCGTTCATTCAACATTTACTGAGCTGCTGCTTCATGTAGAATGTACAAGTGGGTTAAAAGATGTTTGAGGAGATTACTGTCTCGTTAGCCATCCAACTAATCATCACTCATGCTGAAGTTTTGAATCAGAAAAAAAAAAAAAAGTTGAACCAATATTTGTTAAATTTTGCACACAAATAGCCCTAGGGAGCACAGAAGGGAAGACTTTTTCCATTGAAAAAATGTATGACTTTTCTGAATAAGTTAATATGTATCTTAATCATCTATGTTTCAAATGAGGAAAAGATTAATTTAACAGAATCATTCTGTAAAACCCCTACTGCTTTGAATCCTATGAAAACTTGTTGCTAATTTGAGGCTTTCAAATTTAAAGTCATAAGATAAGTTGAGCAATCAATAACCTTGAAATTTAGGAAAGTGACTGACATGGACTAGCCAGAACGTTTTTTGCAGTAATTTGATATATAACTCTGCCCTAATCACTCTTAAAAATCAGCTAGACAGTAAAAAGTTCTCTACCTTCAAACCTCTTGATGAAGTTTTGCAGATTAATCTGAATGGGTTTAAAATTTGATGAAAGGATGGAGAGCATCTAAATTTAGTTTTTCTGGATAGCCACATGCAAAAGAATGAGACTAGACCACTATCTTATACCATACATAGATATCAACTCAAAATGGATTAGAGACTCCAATGTAAGATCTGAAACAATAAAACTCCTAGAAGAAAACATAGGCAGTATTCACTTTGACTTTGGTTTTAGCAATATCTTTCTGCATATGCCTCCTCAGGCAAGGAGACAAAAGCGTAACTAAACAAATGGGACTATTATCAAACTAAAAAGCTTCTGTACAACAAAGGAAACATCAACAAAATGAAAACCTACCAAATGGGAGAAGATATTTGCAAATCATGTATCTAATATCCAAAATAGATAAAGAATTTATGCAACTCAACAACAAAAAAGCTAACAATCCAATTAAAAAATGAGCAGAGAAACTGAATAGATATTTTTCCAAAGAAGGTATATAGATGGCCAACAAGCATGTGAAAAATGTTCAACATCACTAATTATCAGGGAAATGTAAATCAAAACCACAGGGAGCTATCACTTCACACCCATTAGAATGGCTATTATCAAAAAGACAAGAAATAAGTGCTGGAGAGGAAGTGAAGAAAAGGGAACCCTTGTGCACTTTTGGTGGGAATGTAAATTAGTGCAGCCACTATGGTAAATCACATGGAGATTCCTCAGAAAATTAAGAATAGAACTATCATATGATGTAGCTATTCCACTTGTGGGTGTTTATCCAAGGAATACAAAAAGACTAATCTGAAAAGATATATGCACCCCTGTGTTCATCACAGCATTATTTAGAACAGACAAGATGTGGAGACAACCGAAGTGTCCACTGATGGATGAATGGATAAAGAAGATACACACACACTTACAGTGGAATAATAGCCATAAAAAGATGAAATCTTGGCATTTGGGACAACATGGATGGACCTTGTGGGTATTATGTTAAGTGAAATAAACCAGATGGAGAAAGACCAATACCATATGATTTAACTCATATGTGGCATATAAAAACAAGCAAAACAAAATGAATGAAGAAACCAAACTGAAACAAATAGATACAGAGAACAGAGTAGTGGTTAGCAGAGGAGAAGGGGGTGCAGGGAGGGCAAGATGGGTAAAGGGGGTCAACAATATGATGACAGTTGACAACTAACCTTTTGGTGGTGAGCACACTGTAGTTTATATAAATGTCAAAATATACACATGAACCTTATGTGTTATAAACCCATGAAAATATAAATAAATAAAAATTTAATAAATAAATTTACTTTCATTAACTTATGAAACAGCAACATACTTTGCCCAATTTACTTAGCTTCAGAATTTTCATTTGTACAGTTTGAACCAGAAGAAGTACCTTTATTGGTTTATTTATTTATTTATTTATTTATTTATTTTTGCGGTACGCGGGCCTCAGACTCCGGATGTGCAGGCCCAGTGGCCATGGCTCACGGGCCTAGCCGCTCCGCGGCATGCGGGATCTTCCTGGACCGGGGCACGAACCCGTGTCCCCTGCATCAGCAGGCGGACTCTCAACCACTGCGCCAACAGGGAAGCCCCTATTGGTTTATTTTTTTTCTAAAATTCTAAGACCAAATTGTTATTAGTCTTAAAATAACAATGTCTTCAAAAAATTATTAATAGAATGCTTTCATAATTATCTCACGTAAATATTTAGGTAAATAGCTATGTAATAGCTGAATTTTCTCAAACTGTTAAAATATTATTTCTAAAGGTATATTTCAGGTTAAGAAGGATTAAGCTGCAGAGATATAACGTTTAATGATATTTCTCAAGTGATAAGAGCTTACTATCAGAAGCATGTAATATATTAGTACCCTCATTATGGAGTTCAGATTCTCCAGCAGAAAATGCTCAGGGCATATGTGAGTGATGATAATTTTTTTTTTTCTATGCCTATATTCCTATAGCATTTCTTTTTTTTTTTTTTTTTTTTTTTTTTTTTTTTGCGGTACACGGGCCTCTCACTGTTGTGGCCTCTCCCGTTGCAGAGCACAGGCTCCGGATGCGCAGGCTCAGCGGCCATGGCTCACGGGCCCAGCCGCTCCACGGCATATGGGATCCTTCCGGACCGGGGCACGAACCCGTATCCCCTGCATCGGCAGGCGGACTCTCAACCACTGCGCCCCCAGGGAGGCCCCCAGGGAGGCCCCCCTATAGCATTTCTTATCATGATGTCATTGTGTAACTGCATTTAAAGTGGGCTCTTAGGGACTTCCCTGGTGGCGCAGTGGTTAAGAATCCGCCTGCCAATGCGGGGGACCCAGGTTCAAGCCCTGGTCCGGGAGGATCCCACATGCCACGGAGCAACTAAGCCCATGCACCACAACTACTAAGCCCGTGTGCCACAACTACTGAAGCCCACGTGCCTAGAGCCCGTGCTCTGCAACAAGAGAAGGCATCGCAATGAGAAGCCCGCGCACCTCAACGAAGAGTAGCCCCCACTCCCTGCAACTAGAGAAAGTCCGCGTGCAGCAACGAAGACCCAACACAGCCAAAAATAAATAAATTTTAAAAAAGATGATTCTTTAATAAATAAATCAATCAATAAATAAAGTGTGCTCTTAAGCATTTGCCAATTAAAGAAACTCAACATAAAGACCCAAAGACCCCATCTGAGTTTGCTAAGTGATGCAGTGTTAATAAAACTGTGGCTCATTGGAATCTAGTGTGTTACAGGATTTTTTGCACACTTAGCTCTTCAACTGATTTGGTTTGGATTCTAGTCAGATTACTTGGTACCTTGGTTAAGTGGGCTTGTGAAAAATACCTGATGTATACAACCACTTCCTATGGAGCTAATAGCTATGTGTTTGCTAAGTATTTTGTGAGAAGAAAAGATCAGAGAGCAAAGAAAGCTGGATTTCCTTAAAAGCACTGAACTGTAACATGTATGTAAAGACTGGTAATTACTGGGCAGAAACAGGCCTGCCAGTAAAAGCCAAATATATGCAGCTCCCTTCTTTTGCTGAAAATCTGTCCTAGTTTCATGTTAAATTATATATTAAAAGAATACTGCATTTTTCAATAATGATGTTTTTATAATATAGAGGTTATGTTTCTGACCAAAGACTCTACATCCACACTATACGATAAAAGCAAAGGTATAACGATAAAATATCATACTCAACTCATTTAAGTAGTAAAGTATATTCTAAACCTCATAATGGACAAATATAGTCACTGTGAGGTGGTTCTATAAGTCTCTAATATATTTTAAAAAGGTATATATCATGTTCAAACCAATTTCTACTATATCTTAAATTATGACTATATAAAATGAACACATTAACTTTAATGACCACTTATTTACACTAATATTAGTCTGTTCCCCAACAAGAAAGATGTACATATGTATATGGGTGTTTGTATGAGTTAGATAACTGGCATCGTTTAAAAAACTGTTCAAGAAAGTTTGAAGTAATGAATTTTCATGTAGCATGAGGAGGTAATCAAAATCATTCTCCCATATTTCCTTAATTCTAAGGTGCCATATGTTGTATATGTCCTTAAGTTAGTGAAATGTTTTTTGGAAATAAAAAGCAAGTACACCAAATGCGCACATTAGAAGGAAAATTCTGGTTTTATAAATTTTATAATAAAAAAAAAGAAAATGGAATACATATTTTTATTTACCTTAGAATTAAATTTGAATTTAAGCTTAATTTCTACAGTAACCTTTAGAAATTTTTATTATGCAGTCTTTCTTGATGACAATTTGTAATTTGCTATGATTGATTTAGAATTTCCAAATTTCCATCCATTTTTAGAATTCAAAATTTTGGCAAAAACCATCAATTATTTGAAATCCTCTCTCAATCTAGACTGTGCATGAGGCCAGTACCTGAGCTGATCCTCTAGAGAGCTTCAGGGAGAGTATAATAAGGGGAGCCCTTGTTGAGTAATTTATAATTGATTAACATCATCATGAATTGCTCCCAACTGTATTCATGATTCTGAACACTTGAGATAATTGAAATACCAAAAGAATGAGTATAAAGCTATTAGGACGAGTGGATACTTGAGCCTACTCAGAGTCTCTTTGAGGCAGAGGCTCATTTTGTGCATAAGTGTAAAGAAATATATTTTTGGAAAAATAATTCTAGTTCCAGTTAGAAGATGGTGAACTCAGAGATTTCATTTATCACTGCTCAAAGTGTTTAGAGCCATTGAAAACATTTCCCCCTAGACATTGACATGATGGACTTATTTTAATCAGCAATTACAAAAGTTGACCAAGTGCCAGGCATCAGTGAGTAGATTATTGGGCAAAAATCCGTTTTTTCCCCTTGTACAAAACCTGGATGCATCCTGTCTAAGGACAGACTTAAACAGGCAAGGGAAAGTTTATTGAAAACTTGCAATTGGAGAGAGAGATTAGACTAAACTCTGCTGAAACAAAAGGTGGGACAGTTTATCAATTCTGGAGTGAGCTAGTGGACTGGTACTGGAGGACATTAGGAGGAGACTGGTTAATGTGATTAGGCCATCTGTGTTTGCTAATCAGCACCTATTGAAGTTAGACTCTTGCTCTCCCACAGAGAATGTGGTGCTATCTTTCTTGATGATTACGTTTCGAAAAATGGCTCCCATGTCCTTGAGAAAGACATTCCTGGGTTGTAAATCTGGCAAGATTACTAGAAGAAGATTTACGTGTCAAAGGGGTGAAAAAAGAATTTGCATGTTTTTTAGAGTAAATGTTCTAAATAAGGGGAGGTCAAGGGCCTATAAGTCAGGAAGAAACCTGTCTAAAGTTTTAGTAAGTTGAAAGGAATGTTAAGGCTGTCTTGGTCAATCTAAACCTTGAACACAGGTACAGATGTTTGCCAACTCTAGAGAAAAGCCTACAAGTACGGCAAGCTCCTTTACCTTTAATCTCCCATCCTCCCTAATCTGATTTAGATAATTCACTTGTGTTGTCACAGGCTTACCAATATCACAGAATTTATCAGGTCAAATTGCAATTTTTTGTCTGTTTACTACTCTTGACACTAGACTGTAAGGTACCTGAGAACAGGGATCCTGTTTACATTTGTAACCACAGGACCTACTGTAATTCCCCTTACCTCAATTAATGCCTGCTAAAATAAACTGAATTCTAAAAAATTAACAGAAAAGTAGCTGAGATAGGAAATAAGAATGTGGGAATTACAAAAAAATTAAGAGCCTTTAGTTTAGTAAAATGAAGATGGTAAGGGAATATGATCAGAAGCCATATATTCCTAGAAGGTATGAAATTTTCTAGTAAATCCTAGAAAACTAGAAGTTGGCCACACCCAGTGGAGATAGGAAAGAGGGCTCACATTTAATGTACACTATATGGTAGACACTATGTTAGCATATCAATATTAATCCTTTATCTGTGAAGAAAGCACTGCAAACCCTATTTTATAAGTAAGAAAACTGATACCTGGAGTGGCCATATACCACCTACAGAACAGTGAACCAAGATTTAAACACTCACCTTTATGGCCCCAAGTCATAAAGCTATTAAACTTGGCTGCCTTAAACATAAATTATAATAGTTTAAGTTTAGGAGAGAAAAATGATCAATACTTTTAACTTTGCATATGAGATGATATCCCTAAGAAGGGATCACCCTCAAAATATAAATAGAATCAATAAGTATCAGATGTATCTTTAAATACTAGAGACAAGCAAGGTTGTAAAGAAAACTGGTGATGTTTGGGGGTACCTCCCAAAACTTTTGAAGGTGGTGTCACCACAAGGAAACTCTGTCTCTTGGTAGCACCATCAGCTCTGCTTCTGGATTGGATGGATATTGAGATGACATTAGAAGTGCTCTTCTCTTAGAGTTAAGACATTCTCTGATTCTTTAGTAATGAAATACCTTTGATTCTTTGCTTTATCACCAAAAAAGATTGTTTAAAGGAACAACCTTTTTGTTTTTCCAGATACACACTGGGAAGGCTATTTACTAACTCTCACTACATGCTAGAGATACGATGGTAGTCCTCTTATCTATCCCAGTATACCGTACAGAAAATATTAAGGCTACTGGTATAGTCCCATATGGTTAAATAAGCTATTTAAAGGAGGATATTCCTGAACTGGAGAGGGATGTCTGGGACAAGAGCAAGCAGGATGGAGAGGATTTAATCAACAATTTAGTTTTATCTGGAAGCCTGATAAAATTCAAATACCCATGTCTCGCTTACATGGGACTTATTTTTCTTTCTTTTTTTTTTTTTTTTTTCCGGCACGCGGGCCTCTCACTGCTGTGGCCTCTCCCGTTGCGGAGCACAGGCTCCAGACGCACAGGCCCAACGGCCATGGCCCACGGGCCCAGCCGCTCTGCGGCATGTGGGATCCTCCTGGACCGGGACACGAACCCGCGTCCCCTGCATCGGCAGGCGGACTCCCAACCACTGCGCCACCAGGGAAGCCCGGGACTTATTTTTCAACATAATATGGCTTGACAATTTTTCTTAAGAATTTGGGATGATAAGGAAAAACATAATAATTTAATCTAGTCAATAAAAGGAATATTGATGTTCCTCATATTTCTTTGAAATCCTTTGGTAAATTTCTTGACTTGTCATCTGACTTTTACCCTTTTCTAGAAAAAAAGCATACCGGGAGGAAGTAAGACCTAGTGCTTTTTAGTGTACTCTTGGCATTCTTCCAACTCTTCTGGAAAACATCATTCTATCACTTATATTCCTGTAGAACTGTAAGTTGAAATGAAGAACCCTCTTACCCAGCCTCTTACACAAAAGTATCACGATATTCTTTAAAAGACCCTATCCAAACAGACACATTTTAAATAATCATTAGTTCATCATCATGACCCAACGAGACTGCAAGGTTGCTTAGCAACAGAATCAAGCACTCTTAACAGGAACATGCATGGGAACAATGGTGAAAAGTGATGGAGATCTTACAAAGGCAAATTCTTTGAATTAAATCTTTGTGAAAAGACATCACGGGGAAAATGAGTTTTTTAACCTAAGAATTGTTTCCTGAGATTGATACATTATTTCATAGCTAAACATCAACCACTTTCCATAGAATAGATAGAACAATGGAACTTTTAGTCTTTACATAATTTAGGGCACTTACAAAACATTATTTATCAGCGTTAGCTTGAAAATGAATAATATTTCTGTGTCGTCCCATTATCTTTAAAACTGTATAGATATATAAAGAAAGGAAGTTACTTATAAAAATAAATACTGCAAATGTATTTGATTAATGATGTTCTATTTTTATGTCATACATAATTAGACTATAAAAAATTGTATTCTTTTAAAATTGAACAAGATATAAGTATATATATATATATATATATATATATGTATACATACATACACACAAACATGCATTATCTATCTAATTCCCATTTCCAGTGGAAAAGAAAAGAAAAAGCCTGCAAAGCATTGTCTCTTTGGGACTCCTAGATTGACTAATTTTTGACTAGTTTGACTGAATGGGCTGATTTTATACTACAATACCTGTAAAGGCACTAACTTGCTTCTATTAGTAAATGGAAGAAAATCCAGTACATATGGGCTCTGTTGATGCAATATGTAAACACCCAGCAAGTTCAAAGAGTAAGCTCAACATCCTGGCAGAAGATCTCAACTTTGACCCTAGTCCCATCTCTGGCTTGGACAATTCACTTAACCGCCATAGACCTCATATTCCTCATCTATAAAAGGAGGCCTCCAAGATTATTTTCAGCTCTAAAATTCCTAAAGTTCATGTCCATCAACTCTAAGTAGCATCATTCTTTTTTCTCACAGAAGAATTGTTTGTTTTAGTGCAGTGGTTATTTGACTACTGTCTTTATGTAAATACTAGAAGTAGCAGGCTTGTTGCCAATACATTCACGTATCAGGCAGAAAATTTTCAATGCTGGGTTTTTGTTTCTTTCTTTCTTTCTTCACGGCTGATTGCATGTCGCAGAGCTGATTTTTAGTTTCTGGAAGTTAAAAACATGCAGGTGTAGATATAATATGCTGCAGCCATTTATATCACCAGCCATAATGTTTTAAAACAACTGGCTTTTTTGCAGTCTTTAGAAGAGGGTTAGATGAGCACTTCTGTTTTCCTTTTCTTGAGAAGTTTTATAACAACACCAAAAGGTCATCTTTAAAATGTCAGACAAGATTAACAACAAAATCTTGGAAGACAGCCAGTCCACCAAGGAAACAAACCGAAAGGACTCTTTACAGATGCAAATCTTAAATAAGCAACAGAACCTGAGAGTGGGGTGAGGGCAGGGGAGAGAAATACTTTGTAGCAAAGAAATACATTCAAGAGATGCCTCATGGCCTTGAACTGTTGGAAAGGAGTAGCAGTGAACAAACCTGGCCCCCAGCAATTGCTAAAGGGCACATTCATTAGGAAGTTGGAAGCAAGAAGTCTAAGATCATGAGTCAGAGAAGCAGAATCATGAGCCACACCCACACTGGGTTCTATATGCTATTGTCAAAACAAAGAGAAGTTGATGTAAATATTTTAATTGCAAGGAATTGAAAAAGTGGTTTTTAATCCCACTAGTTGATGCCAGGCCAGGTTTTTGATTATACAACTGAGGATGTAGCTCTATAGTCCTGACAGCTGAGTAGTAGAGAAGATGCAGTTTTCTTCCCACAAAAATACCACTTCTCCTACTAACAATTCTAAAGGGAGAGAAAGCCTTTAACAGAGAACACATTAAAGGAGAGTCACAGTTATTTAAAACCAGAAACTTAAATATTGATGGAAGAAGCAAGTAGGTTTAGGAAGAGAGCAAGCTACAGAAATTGATAAAAGCTTTGCACTTTTAGTTGAAATTTTTAAAATTATAAACAGAAATGGAGAATTCTCTGCAATTTGTATTTTATCCAGTATTCAACTAAGTGGCCTATTAGTTTAGAAGGATGAAAAGTATCTTGCTGGCAAATGTGGAAACTAACACTGAAACAAAAATATAAGGCAGAGACATATTTTTGTAGCAAAGGATTTCACCAGCTTTGTCAAGGTTGACACAAGAATCATATTATAGTTATACTTAATATAAATGTTAGATTATGTAATACATAAATGTATATTCAGTAGAAATAGTCAATAAATTGTACATAATGTACTACAGTAGTAAATGTTAGGTTCTTTTCAATGAATACTTTATAGTGTTTTTGCGATCTTTATAAAGAGCCTAGTTTTTAAATAAATACTATTTCAAATTTGGGGAATGAGAAGTTTAAAATAAGATGAACCAGATTTCTACAATCCATTTTCTGTTGCTCAAAGTGGGCAGACTACAAAATGGAGCATGGCTGAGGCCATGTGGTAATCTGTGTGTTCCTTGCACTGTTTGAATTATACATCCGTAATATGCAGGGGCACAAATCACTCATAGGTTATGCTTTTTAGGCAAATTTTTACACACGAATAACAACTAATTAGAACAGACCTTAGCAAAACCGTGGTGTTTGCTTGTTTCATCAAGCTCCATTTTCTGAGTTTCCCCTGTGAGTCAATTTATTGCTCTGTCTTCTCTATTCCCTAATACCCTCTGCAGAACACTTATGCCCTCAAGTTCTCTTCCCTCTTGCACATCATCAAAACTTGCTTTTGGATCATTCAGGCTGAGGTAAAAATGACTACGACCTTAAAGCACAACCAGTATTTGAATTTTAATGGGAAAAAAAGATTTAAGCTAAAGGGATGAGATTCCGAGATAAAGGGATGAGAGTTGAGTGCCAACCATCAGTTAGTAGATGAGAAGACATTTTTAGGCATCAAAACTTTTCTGCATCTCTAGTCATAATACTAATTCTGCAAGCTACATAGTTGGAGAGATGCAATCATATGAAAGGCTCAAGATATCAGAAAATAGAAACCAAAACTATTTCTTCTTAGTTCATAACTAGGGTGTAGGTTTACTAAAGAGGACATTAAAATTGCTCCCTGTTTCCTGAACCCAATCCAACCAGCAAGGGAAAGGAGTTGAATAATGTGGCATTTGAGTTGGTTAATGGCAGGGAGAATTCAGAGTGGAATTATAGATGTAAAATGGATATCAGGATGTTATTTGTGTGTATGTGTCCATCGTGTATGTGTATAGAAGCCACCTCTGTCATCTAGGAAAAGACGTTTAAATCTTCCAGAGTTATTAATTCACTGAGAAAAAACGATAAACTTCAGCATCATTTTGTTGCTAAATTGGGTCCTATTTGAGGGATGAATCAATAACAATGATTTCCTTGAAAGGTCTCTCAAGGCTATTGATTTTTTTATGGCCCTGGTATGCAAGGGGTTTGTTCTGAAAGGACACAAACAGGTAATTCTCTCTTTCAAGAATTTTGGTCGTAGGAGTTGAGCAAAAACTACAGTGTGATAGAAAGCAGTTAGTTTTCTCTGTCTCATATACAGATTTAAAATTAAAAAGTGAAAAGACCCTACATTTTATCATTTTATATTTAACACTTATCTACATAAGTGTTAAAACAAATTGATCTTACTACCCATTATGATTATTAAGGTACCAAAAAAAATTCACTTTGAAAACGATTCGTGAATATGGATATATTTTGTATTCAGAATCACATGGAAAAAGAAGCTTCTTAACTTACATGGGCCAGTGTCCCATAGTTATTGATCATTATTCATGGGAAATAAATTAATTTTCTAACATTCCATCATTTGCTATTTTTTTAATAAAAGAGGGATTTATTGTTCAGCACAGGGAAATATAGCCATCATTTTATAATAATTAAATGTAGTATAATCTATAAAAATATTGACTCACTATGTTGTACACCTGAAACTAATATAATATCATAAATCATCTATACATCAATAAAAAAGAGGTATTTTAGTTTTCTTATCAGCTGTTCTGTTCTTTGTTAAGAAGTGAGGAAAAAAACACTGATTCTAAGGAAGTCAGATCCTTGATTTACCTGATGATTATGAATAAGAAAAAAGTGTTCTCTACAGAACAGTAGCTCTTAATCAAAAAAAGGCTGGCTCTAACATTCTACAAAGAAGAGTGTGCCAAGATATAGCAATCCTTTTTGATTTTTTTGAAGTTTAAACAAATAGTGTACTCTGCATGAATTTTATCTTTCAACTGAATCATTCTACTGTAGCATCATTTATGATGCTATAGTACTAGTTTATGAAGAAAGTGTAGTAGGCTTCACATATCTCCATATCTTATATTGATGGCATTTAAATCCTAATACCAAACTGCTATGGTTTCATAAACTAGGAGAAAATTGTGCTGATAACAAGCAGGAGAAGCTGGCAGAAACAATAGATTTTCCACTCTTTGCTTTCTATTGTTTGTAAGCCTAATTACCCTAGTTGACCAATTAATGACAACACATGATGAAATTTTCCTGACTGCTAATTAATTAGCTCTAATTTCACTAGTTTTGTTACTGGTAAGTCTTCCACTAATTCTATGTGTGAATGTCTTCTTACCCTACTCATCCTATTTTCCCCTTTGAACTTCCTCATATGTAGAGAACCCATTTGATTGACTTAGGAGTCAGAAGATACTTATAATCAGAGAAAAAGCAAAAAAGAATGATTATAATGCCAATTAGTATAACTATTAGTTAAAAATTATGTTTTGAGGATTTTCAGACAGAAGAGGGGTAGAAATGATAATAGTTTGGTTTTAGGAAAGCTGTAGTACACAAATAGAACCCCAAATCATACCACAGATAATTTTCCAGGAATTTAATATATCTGATATTCACTCAATTTGTGCCCATGAATGGTGAGCAACTAGAAGTAAAGGAGAATCACATAGTTACATTTCTGGACAAATCAGGTTATCAGAATGATGCAATAATGGCAGTTTACCTCAGTCACTTCTTAGGCTTTCTTATTTACTATGCTAAATGTTAAATGAGATTTCTGAGTAAAAGCATTACAATGACTTCAGCATTGTGGGACATGAAACACAGTGAGAACTCAGAGCAGGGAAGGAAATAAGTAAGGTAAGAAGGAAAAAGAATTGAAAGAGCTGAAAGATGTATTACTTGGCTGTCAGGTGTTAGGAGAGTTTATTTGTGCTTTTTCTTAATCTTCATAACGCTCTTGTCAGAATGGTAGTAACATACCCATTTTTTTAGATGAGCGACCTTTAACTGTAGGTTGCACTTGATTGTCTGCCAGGTTTTCAAGTCTGTGATGGGGACAGTAATGTCAGAAATTTCAATCTCAGTCAAATCAAGACCTGGTAGAAACACCATTATGGAAGTGCATAGTTTTGACCCACATTTGACCACATTAAAATGTTGTTCTTTCTTCTCCAGGATGATAGTCTGTATTTCAAGAAGAATTCTAATTCTCGCCCCATAACAATTTCTTTGAGTTCTTTGTGCCAACTAAAGCCTTTGATTGATTTTCATATTAGCAAAGCCCTGGAAGTCTATGCAAAATGCTATGAATAGTTATCTACCTATCTAATTATTTTTAGCAAAAGGATGCAGAGCCGTTATCAGATACTCAAAACTCAATCAGATTATCTAAGAGTTTACATTAAATGAGGTAATGAATGCCCTTTCTGGATCCAAACATTATAATATTTTTAATCCTTACTGTGGTCCCTGAAATGTCTATTATCTCTAATTATTAGTAAGGGAACTGAGGCGTAGTAAAGTCTAAGTTAAGTGAGAAGTCTGGAATTCAAATCCAGGTCAGTTTCAGTCTTGAACACTGTAAGGCCAACTGGCCCGAGGCAGGGGAACGCAATCAGATTCACAGGTTGCATCAGACCGAAACTCTCCGGACCACCCAGTTCCAGAAACTGACCTGGAGACATTCCAGACCACCCAGTTCCAGGAACTGACCAGGGGGCTTTCCACCCGGCCCAGCCTTCCTGCCTTTCGAGGGGCGGGACTGGCGGTCCCAAGACTGATGTAACCGGCACCAGATATTGCCACGATACCCGAAGAGACCACCAAATAAGGAATACCCTGCGCCCTCCCAGGTTCACCACACCGCTTTCCCTTCTTCCCCTATGAAATCTTGCCCAACCCTCGCCCGGGTGCGACTTCTCTGGCCCCTTTCTCTCGGACCGCTGAACCTCGCCCGGGAGCACCCCCTAATAAAGCTCATTTGAAGCTTTCCTCTGTTTCGCGATGCCCTTTGTTAAGATCCGACCTTACAAACACCACTAATTCTATAGCCTACACTGCATTCTATACTCTCACTGTAGATAATCAATAAATGTTCATTTATTTCCTTTACCCCAGTTGGGGACAAAGAACATGGGTGGATGAAAGAAAGTACAGATTAGTTTTAATGTAAATGATATAATAATAATGCTAGTCAGCAGTTACGGAATATTCATATTGTGCTAGGAGTTGAGCATTAAGTACTTTACAGGCATTCTTTTATATAAAATCTCATATATATAATACCTAACTTAGGAAGTAGGTAATATAAATGTGCCAAGGTGATTGAAATAACGTGGTCATGTACAGGCAATGAAACTGGAAAAGAGTTTTCTGGGCTGATGGTTGAATTTTGGCCAAGACATTAAGGGGAGAAGGGATGAACACTGGTGGGGAGACTGAAAACTTACTCATCGTAGGGAGAAAGCACTGGTGGAAGCATTGTACTGCTTGCTTAAGAACTGTTACCCTCATAACCCGAAAACTGAGGTTTTGCTGAAAGCTGAAGGCAGATTTCTTGCAGTGTGAAAAAGAATTTACTGATATCTATTCATCTCTTCACGTTTGAACACGACTGTTTTGCAGATTTGTTGAAATGACTCAAGTTCTCTTTCAGATCTGGACTAAATGTCTGTATCACAGCATTAGGGCCCATGGAGCAGCATTTGCAAGCCCATACTCACCTCCCTCCTTTTTAGTGTTTTGCACTCTGGAAAAGCAAACAACAGCAACAACAATATCTTATTTCCTTTTATCTATAGTTATTATTAATCCTGTCAAGAAACCCAATTTGATATATTTATGCTAAAATATAAATGAAATTTTTCCAGTTTTATTGAGATTTAATTGATATATAATATTGTATCTGTCCAAGGTGTACAATGTGATGATTGATATATATATATATATATATATAGTGTGAAATGATTACCACAATAAGTTTAGTTAACCTTAATTCACATAATTACAAATTTTATTTATGTGATGAGAACTTTCAAGATCTACTCTCTTAGCAACTTTCAAACATAAAATACGGTATTGTTAACTGTAGTGACCAAGCTGTACATGACATCACCATTACTCACTTATAACTAGAAGTTTTTATCTTTTGATCATCTTCTCTCATTTTCCTCACCTCCAACCCCCAGCTCTGGCAACCATCATTCCATTCTTTCTATCATGAGTTCAGTATTTTAGATTTCACATATGAGATCCTAAAGTATTTATCTTTCTCTGTCTGACATTTCATTTAGCATAATGCCCCCCAAATCCACCCATGTGGTCACAAATAGCCAGATTTCCTTCTTTATCATGGCTGAATAATAGTAGGTTGTATGCACCCCATTTTCTTCATCCATTCATCCACAAAAATCACTGAGGTTTTTTCCATGTCTTGGCTACTGTATTGGGTTGGCCAGAAAGTTCATACAGTTAATGAATACACTGTTCAATAAAACTTGGTGAAAATGAAAAATGTGTCTTTTATTTTTACTTAAAATAAATCTTTGACAAAGCCAGCTAGGCATCCCTTTGAGTAATGACTTTTATCACACTGAAATATTTTAAACATATGAACAATAATAGCTTAAATGACAAATGTTACTAATATTGACACAATTGATCAAGGAGAATATGTTAGAATATGTTAAAATGCAGATGGACGGTGAAAGAACAAATATAACTTTTAACTAAATATTGTCTTGGTATTTAGACCATTGGTTAAGAACATGATAACAGGTTTCATCCATTTCAAGAAAGCAGAATATTTGCAGATCACTTAACTTTTACTAGGTATGTTCTCAGTCTGGAAGGATATATTTCATTTACATGTGTCATTTAATTTAACCACATCCCTCTGTAATAGATAGTGTTATCCCTATTTGCAGATAGGAAACAGGCTCAGAAAGATTAAGAATGTTACCTAATTCTAGTAAGTAGCCAAACCTAAACCGATCTAATTCCAGGGCAAAGCTCTTTCTGACACATCAGTGTGGGTCTTTATCTGTTTGAGAATTGTTGAACATTAAAAGCCTTCTTCCAGGGCTTCCCTGATGGCGCAGTGGTTGGGAGTCCGCCTGCCGATGCAGGGGATACGGGTTCGTGCCCCGGTCCGGGAAGATCCCACATGCCGCGGAGCGGCTAGGCCCGTGAGCCATGGCCGCTGAGCCTGCGCGTCCGGAGCCTGTGCTCCGCAACGGGAGAGGCCACAACAGTGAGAGGCCCGCGTACCACAAAAAAAAAAAAAAAAAAAAAAAAAGCCTTCTTCCAGGTAAATGCATAATGAAACAACATGAGCAATGATATAACAATACAAGTCTCACTAAATAATTGGTGTGTTTGGCCTTGCTTTTGCTGATAGATCTTTTGCAAAATTGCTTTTCTCTGAGATAGTGGACTTTAAATATTTTCTTTGAAGACTTTCCTAAATTATACCTATCAGAAAGCTACTTTGCTTTAAGGCTAAAGAAAAATGAAAGCTTACTTAACTACACTTAGGTGCCAGGGTCATACTATGAACTCTACACCTGCCAGGATTCACGCCAAGATAGGGTGGCTCCGCAAACTGTCCATAGTACTGTGATTTCTTTCTGATATTTTGAAGTAGAAATAATTTAATAACTATTCACAAAAGAGAGAAACACTGTTTCTTGGTCCTCAATATCATACTGCTGTAGGCTAATTCTTTTTCTCTTCTGTTGCCCCTTAGTATAGAGAGTGTGTTTTGGGGACCCTCCTTCACGATCTTCTCCATTCCAAGAGCATCTTACATAAATCCAGGACTTCTCAAGCAGCCAGTTTTGCCAGATGGTCTTAGGGTTGGTTGTACCCATATATGTATAAACCTGAACTTCTCAAGTAAGGTCCTTTAGAGCATAATGGCTAAGAGAATTGGTGCTGATACCAGACCTGAGTTCAAATACTGCCTATGCCCCTAACTAGCTGTGTAACCTTGGAGAAGTAACTTAATCCCCTTAAAGGGATTAGATTTCTCACCCAGAAAATGGTATAATAAATGCATCTACCCCATATGGTTAGTGTGTAAATTAATGTAACTTGAGATGGTGCATGTTAAGCATTAGCACAGTGCCTGTCTCTTGTTAGTAATATCTGCTTTTATTATTAATTACTCTCTTTATATTCCCAGTTTCAGCTAGGTGCCTAACATATAATAGTTGTTCAGCAAATATTTACTGGATTGAACTAGCTGTGAAATTTAAGCATTGGGTCAACAGCAAAGTAGTCACCCCACCATCATTTCTCCCACAGAAAGGGAGAATAGATGGAAGCCAGCCATCATACTTTCTTTTCTTATTCTAAACTTCCCATCCAGCCCCAGCAATAAAATAATCTTCCTGAACCCCAACAATTTTGAGAATTTTTCAAATCACACTATTTGAAAATAGTTGGGTTTCCCTAATCTAATATGTCCCATGACCCCAAGGTCACCAAGCTTATATTAATGAAGTCTAGTTAAGATAAATGATTACACTTAGTAAACCAACTGCTTATGAGCTCATTGGGCTTTTTAAAGTTTACTATCTGCACTTCATAGAGACACAGGTATTTTGCTTTTGTAGGACACTCCACAGTCAAAGTAGGCTTTTAAAAAGCACAAATCAGATGCTATTATTGCACTGCTTCTAACTTCTAAAGGCTATCTATTGTAAAGAGATTAAATTTTCAACTACTTAGCCAGGCTCACAGGGACCATGTGCACTGGTCCCTTACTACATCTTTCCCTGACCTTCATGGGGTTTGAGGCACAGTTGTCTTTTTCAGTCCCTCAGATGCAACAAGCTCTACTTCTTGCTCTCCCAGCTTTAGATTGGCTAATCCTTCTACCCAGACCAATTTCCCTCTGATCACTAAGGTCTCGGTTCAAACGCCACCACTACTATCTTGACCAAAGAGACCTGCCTCCTCACTGCCTCTCCATCCCATTGTCCAGTCATATTTCTGTCGCTGTACAAAATTTATTTACATGTTTACTCTGTCTTCCTCCACCACTGGACATTTGCTTAAGAGCAAGGACTTTGTAATTTTTTGCTCACCACTGAATCTTCCAAGGCTTGCAGCAGACACTGGCACATAGAAGGTGTGTAGGAAATGTGTGTCTAATAAATGAATAAATATGTGAATGAAAAAAAAACTGTGAAACACTAACACAAGAATATTTTTCTTTCAAAAGAATAATGAAAAATAATTTCATTCAATAAGAGTTATTCTTAGTTACTGATACATGACTTAGTAGTTCCCATTCAATTTAAAATGTTCCATTTTTTTCTGATACTTCACAAGTCGTTAATTAAATGTTGCTCACTTTTAAGGCCAATCTGTGAGACATTATTTAACTTGTCCAGCATTAACTCAGGCGGGGCTTCACCAAGTACTGATCATGTGACCTTGGCCTCTCATTGCCTCAGTTTTCTCATTTGTAACATGGGTATAATAATAGGCTTATTTCATAGGCCTATGAGGAGGAAAACCTCATATATATATATGTGTGTATATAATATGTATTTAAACAGTGTCTTAGAATAGGGTCTGGCACATGATAAGCATTATAGAGTATTGACTGCTGCTACTAGTACTGTTATTATGAGAAATAACTGTTGAGAATAATCCTTCATATACTGGTTTATTCCACTGAAGATAAAGGAAACTAATAGAATATTAGAAATCAGATTAAACACAGAAAGCCAGTAAAATATACCAAGACAGAAGATGATGAGAGTGTAAAAGCATAGAAGAAAAAGAACGGTTTTTGTTTTTCTTATTCTTTTTCTTTTTTAAAGAAGGAAAGAGCCTAGAAATAGGACAAAAACTATTCATTGGCTATACTGACATGGGGATCACTGGTGACCTTCATAAGTAAAATTTCAGGACAGTGGGCAAAGAGATTACTGTGAGAGAAGTCAGATGGATGTAAATTATAGAGTAAATGGGACGTGAGGAAATGGAAACAATATATGAAGATAACAATTTTGAAAAGTTCAGACATGAATTGGCTAAAGAAGATATGCAGGGATTAGGGGAGGAGGAAGGCTTTCATGTTACATGTATAGTTTGTAACATTTTAAGTTGGAGTTACTAGTCTAGAATGAGGTTGAATTTTGGCAAGTATCATTCATAAGGAGTAGATGGGTTGTAGAAAATGCAGTGCTGTGAAGTACTTGAGAAGATGAGAGAAAATGAAATGCTATCTGTAGTGCACATGGCCTTTTAACTTTAACTCCTGTAGTAAAAGGGAATACAAAGATCAACGCAAATGCTAATGAATTAATGGATTTGGCAGTGGACTATTTACTGACTTCTGTGTTCTTAATGAGTTATGAAGCACCTCACCAGCTCAGAGTGAAGGAAGTAGAGAGAGGATGGAGGAAAGTTTGAGGAGGGCAGGTAAAGCTTCTCAGAAAATAGTCCTTAAGGAGAATTAGAAAGAACTTACTGTAAGCCAGAGCAATATTTCCAGTCTTGAAAATCCATTTGAAGTTGGTGATTATTAATTTATTGGAATACCAATTTGCCCTACCACATGATTTTTCTCCAGCTACCTGGATATAAGTTACACAGAGGCAGAAAAAAGTGAGAGATAACAATGGAGGGAAAATACAATTAGTATTTTTTTTACCTTTTTCCACTTCCCCGCTCCAACTCTGGGGAGCCTTCACGGACATGGCTGCCCTCCCAGCCTCCAGCAGCACTCTGTTATCAAATAATTCAAAGAAATGGACCATAGGTTTCCAACTTATTAATTTAGCAAAATCAAAAATTATATATAATGTCTTCTGTTGGCAAAGATTTTTGCAATATAATTTGGTTCCATCTTTTGACAGTAATTTGGCAATGTCTAGCAAGATAAAAATGTTAATAGCTTTTTATACATTAATTCTAATTCTGGAAGCTTATGCCAATAAATAATTTATAATCCAGAAAATTATTATATAAAGATGCTCATTGTCATGTCATTTGCAATAACAAAAAATTAGAAACACCTTTAATTGTTAACAGTAGGAAAACAGTTTAGGAAATTATATCCACTTAGTAGAAAATTACACAGTTACTATATTATAATCACAAGATGATGGAGCAAAATAGAATAATGCTTAATAACGAAAGAATGAAGAAAGCTGACCTAAAATTGTGTCTTCCTTATGACAGTAATTATGTAAACATATAAATATTTATTAAAACTTAAAACCAAAATAAGGTTTTAAAAGCTCTGTACCAGTAATGGGGATTTTATGTTTGTTTCAAAATATTTTTTAACATAACTCTTATAATTTTGTTTTTTCCACTCCTTTTCTTAAGAATTTCTTATTATTACCTCATTTTTCATTTCATAGTTTCAAATAAAGTCAGCGATTTTATCATCAGAGAAGATAAGACTTATTTGACAGTTCATAATTCCAAGTTATTTGGTATAAAAAGACCATATACACTTGTAGGTGCTTTCAAAATAAAATTTCGAGAATTTTTTTTTTTTTTTTTTTTTTGCTTAGTCTTTCCTAGTATGGAGATTAAGCAAACTACCTAAAATTGCTATCCATTCTTTTTTCATTTTTCTCATTTTATTCATTTATCTTGCCCTTCACAGAAATGATAACAAATGAGTCTGCAGTTGCATCTGCCAATTTCTTAAATCCTCTATTATCCACATTATGAAATCATACTAATATGAATGCTTCCAGTATTTTTAGAGCTCTTTAGTTATTATACTTTAGCATTCTGTATGAAGTATCTTATGTAAGTGTAAAATTTAGACTCAACTTCTGGAAGCTTTTGATTTCTTAGTTCAAAAGTGAGAGATCCTTAGTTCAGCCATATGATTAACAATTACTTGTATAGTAGAAAGCTCCTAAATTATTGTTTTATGGATACCTGGCAGTTTTCTTGACATTTCTCAGAAGTTCTCTATTAAACACATTCTCTCTCTCTCTCTCTCTCTCTCTCTCTCTCTCTCTCTCTCTCTCTCTCTGTCTCTCATACACACACACACACATTATGATTAAAGGCACAGACTTTGGCATTATGAAGTCTAAGTTTCAATTTCCAGTTCTGTAGTTTCTGGGCCACCTCACTTTAGGCAAGTAACCTAATGTCTCTGAACCTTGTTATTTTCATCTGTAAAATGGAGATTACAATTATATCAGACAATCCTCAAAACATCTGTAATGATTTTAGAGTTTCAGAGTCAGGTACAAGCAGGCACTCAGTAAATGGCTAGTGCTTTTATTACTTTATTATTATTTAGGTCTTGGTTTTCCTTGAGTCTGTGAGTCCCCATAATGAAATGTAATTTCCAGTAGATTGAGTAACACCTGTTTTCACCAAAAATTTTAACTGAGTTCATTACTTTCTGTGCAACCCAGATTAGTTTTCTGCCTTTTTTTCTGTGCCGTATGTAGGTGTTCAATAGATTTATTTAATAAATGTATGAATGCATGAGTGCGTAGATGAATTTTTAAATGCTTCTTTTTGAGAAGGTAGAACAAATGTGACACAGTAGAACAGATAAGAAAATAGTCCATGGAAAAAATGGCAAAGTCACGTATGTGCCCAGGGCCAGCCTAAGAAGAATTACTTTTTTTTTAAAGGGGAAATGTGTCGAATAGCTTATTTTAATTATTTTTAAAAGTTAAGTACAGGGACTTCCCTGGCGGTCCAGTGGTTAAGACTTCGCCTTCCAATGCAGGGGGTGTGGGTTCAATCTCTAGTCGGGGAGCTATGGTCCTACATGCCTCACAGCCAAAAAACCAAAATATAAAACAGAAGCAGTATTGTAACAAATTCAATAAAGACTTTAAAAAGTGGTCCACATCAAAAAAAAAAAAAAAGTTAAGTACAAAAATTTGCTGATGATTAACATATTTAGCACCAATAAAATAATGTGAGATTAGCTGTAGTAAAACAGAATGTTGAGCTACATTCACATTAAGTGACATTATATAGTCTAAATTTGTGGAAAACTTCTGAGATGGCTGATAAAAAGTAAGATGGTGAGTGACCTTTGAACAGAAAAAGACAGAAAGAGAAATGGCCTTTTCTACATTCTATTGTGCCTCTAAGTAAAATGCTTGGTAATCGAGCTACAAAGCTATATGTCATTTGGTTTTAGGCACCTACTGTGATTTACCTTGTGAAGATCAGATTTTGCCATGGAGAGGATTTGTAAAAGTATCACACATTCCAGTACCATTGGCAACCACAACTACCAAAAACTGCAATTTAAATTGATGAACCTAATATCAGATGATATTATCATTTCCTTGTGGGTGTTTTGGGAAAAGATGGGTAGGAAACGTATAAAAGTGAATACTTTATTGACTGAAATAACAATTCATCATTTTGAAAACATGAAATACATTAAAGTTGTTATAGCATCAGGCATTAATATTTCACTGTACTTTGGACATTGCCTGCAATCAACATTTTCTGCCCTTTGAAACAGAATCATGCTTGTGGTATGCATTAATCATATAAAAGATTAAACACTGAAAAGAAATACAGCCTTTAAAGACAATTTGCTTTGATTTATTCAGTGGGTTCTTCCGAAAAGTTAATACCAAGAATTATTGCTTGTTGAATTGGAGTTACAAATTCTTTCAGAGTTACTTAATATTTTCTGTAATATCAGTATCAAGGAAGGTAAAGCAAATTTACATATTTATTAGGAAATACAGGCACATAATCATAAAACAAGAAAACACAGCGTTTTTATAGACTTTATTTTTTAGAAGTGTTTTAATTTTCCAGAAAAATTGAGAAGATAGTATAAAGTGTTTCCATATACACTATACCCATTTCCCTCTATGATGATCCACTTATATTAGTATGTTACATTGTTACAATCAATTAACAAATATTGATACATTATCATTTACTATAGTCCATACATTAGTCCAGTTCCTTAGTTTTTACCTAATGTCCTTTTTCTATTCCAGGATTTCATCCAAAACATCACATTACATTTAGTTGCCATGTTTCCTTAGGCTCCTCTTGGGTTTGATAGCTTCTCAGATTTTCCTTGGATGACCTTGACAATTTTGAGTAGTTAGGTTTTTGTAGGATGCCCACTACTAGAATTTGTTTGATGCATTTTTCATGATAATATTGGGATTATGTGTTTTGGGGACGAAGACCACAGAGTAGTAGGGTTATTTTGTCAGATCACATCAAGTGTACAAAGTATCAATATGCATTATGAATGCTGAGGTCGACCTTGATCACCAGACTGAGGTAGTGTTTTTCAGGTTTCTCCATCGTAAGATTACTGTTTTCCCTTTTTCATACTGTACTTTTTTGGAAGGAAGTCAATATGCTCAGCCCGCAACTAAGGAATAGGTAGTTATGCTTAAGATGGAGTACTACATAAACTATTTGGAATTCCTTTGCACTGGAGATGTATCTATTCTCCTGCATTTATGTATCCAATTATTTATTAATATCAGAAGAACCCATGAATTTTTATTTTATACTTTGGGTTATAATCTAATTCTACTTTAGTTACTTTGTTCCTCAAATTACTCTAGTCTGACCCTTGTGAACTCTTTTCAGTTGGCTCTTGTGCCACTCTGAGGTATCCCCATCCTATATTTTTTTTTGGAACTTCCTTACTTTCTGACACTATAAGATGGTCTTGTATATAAATCTTGTATATTTACTGCCCCAGTCCTAGAATCAGCTATTTCTTCAAGGATAACTAGGTCTTTTTAGTGGAGAACCGTATTAGACAGCAGGATCTGGGTGTGGGGTGTGCTAATTGCTGCTCGGATGTCATTGCTTCTAGATCTTCTCAGCTGACAGAGCAAAGAGATAATATGTGTGTACATGACCCATGTATATGCACATATCTATAAGTATCTACATAACCATGTGTATTAAGGTAATATGAAGCAATATTAAGCTAAACATGAATGTATATTGATGTTTCCAACTTTAATCTGTTACCACATAGATCATCTTAGCCTCATCTCTTGCTTATCTTTAAATTTCAACTCCAGCAAAACACTTGGATTTTAGAAGTATGAAAATCAAATTGTAGCAACTTTAGGAAGCCACATCATCTAGCAGAATAATTCTTAAAGGGCAAGGTGTATATCATCAAATTTTAATCTACAGTCAGCAGTACTTTTTAACATCAAAAGGCCTCCAGACCTCTGCTTCCAAGAAGATGAAGTAGCCCATTTCTCCCAGGTTCTCCCACTTAAAACTAAAACCCTGAACATAACAACAAACAAACATAGGAAGATGCTGAAAGGTGGAAATGAAAAGGCAGACTTAACTAGGGACTTTGGGACTTGAGGAATAACATGCTGATGAGTCCCCTGTGTTTCCTGTTGCTTCCCATACATCCTGGAGAGGGTATTACAGGAATCCCCAATCAATAACCACCAACAGAACAACAGACAAAAAAGCTTCAAAAAAACCCCACAAAACCCTGTTCCCCCTAGCCAAAGTATGAGGAAAGGGGTTGCTAAAGACAGAAGACCATTTGGGCAATAATATACACACTACTCGAGCCAAGTGCCAGTGGAATATACACACTACTCGAGCCAAGTGCCAGTGGAATATTGCACCCATCATCTATATCCTGTCATTTCAGTTGGGCCAAGCTAGGATTTGATCTTCCACACCAGCCCACTCCTGCCCTCCAGAAGAGCCAGTGCTCTGATTCCCCACCAGGGTTGTTTCAGTGTGGTCCAGTGGTGAGCTGAGCCTCCACCCCTTTCCATTAGCAAACAGACTTTAAAAGGTGGTGCCTGACAGGCTAGTTAACACTGGGCTGCCCTCACACAATCGTGGGGTCCAGTGGTGGGACTTAGCCTCCATCTCTCCCTGACATCAATAAGAATAGGATGTTACAGGTTGGAGGGAGTAGGCACCCCACTAACCCCCAACACATGATGTCAGTGAGACCCAATGGGGTGCTGAATCCCCATAACCATCCTGAGGCAGTAAGACAGAATGAGATGGCACAAGCAGGGCTAGTTGTCAGTTCTCTTCCTCTTACCCTGGTGTCAGTGGGGCCAGCAGGTAGCTGACCCTCTACCCACACCTGGCATCAACAAGAAGGAATGAAGTGGGAGGAAGGACAGCAAACACTTCACTTCTCCCCTCCCCTGGTGTCAAGAAATCTACTGGGGAGATGAACTTCCACTCCTACTAAAAGGCAACCCAATGATATTAATGTTCCCACTTTGGCGGGGAAGGTGTCAGAAGGACCATAGGATAGCTGAACTTCTACTTGATCTGTCTGCAGTGAGACAATGTAAGTGCCCACTTTTGCTGGGGTATTGTCAGTAGGGCCCAATGGAAACCTGTATGTAACCCCCCAGTCCTCATACTACGCCTCAAATAGGATGACTTCCTTCTAAAAATTAATAATAAAATTAAATGGGATACAGAGTCATACAATAACTCACAATGTTTAGAATACAATGGAAAAATACTCATGACACCAAGAACCAGGAAATCACAGAATAAATGAGAAAAGACAATAAACATACACCAACACTGAGACAAAACATCTATTGAAATGATCAGACAAGGATTTTAAATAAGCTGTCACATAAATGCTTCAATTAGCAATTATGTGTTCCTTGACAGAAATGGGAAAAATAGAAAATGTAAACAAGGAACTAGAAGTTATAACAATAAAAACAAATGAGAACAGTAGAACTGAAAAATACAACAATGAAAAAACTTTGCTCAAGAGTAGAGTGGAGATTACAAAGCATAGAATCATGAACTTAGAAGAGATCAATACAATCCACCAAATGTACAGAGAAAAATAGACTGAGGGGTAGAGATGGGAGAAAGAACAGGATCTCAAGAACCTGTAAACAGTAACAAAAGCACCAACATTCATATCATCAAAGTTCCAGAATGAAAAAAGAGAGCAAGTAGGACTGACAAAGTATTCAAAGAAATC
Source organism: Hyperoodon ampullatus (assembly GCF_949752795.1). NCBI lineage: Eukaryota > Metazoa > Chordata > Mammalia > Artiodactyla > Ziphiidae > Hyperoodon > Hyperoodon ampullatus. Next base: position 40,891,524 of record NC_136931.1, read on the forward strand.
ATGACTAAAAAGTTCCCAATTTTTTAGAAGACATAAACACAAATTCAAGAATCTGAACAAACCCAAAGAGGAAAAACGCAAAGATATTCTTGCCAAGATGTGTCATAATTAAACTTCTGAAAAGTAGAGACAAAAAAATTCTCGAAAGTGGACAGGCACAAACAATGCATTACTTATTGAGAAACACCAATTCCAATGACAGCATATTTCTTGTCTAAAACTCTGGAGTCGGAAGCATTGATATAACATTTTTCAAGTACTAAAAGAAAAGAACGCTCAGCCACAAATTCTCACTTTTTATATCCACTTTCTTGTTTGACTTACATTAATGGACAACTAACTCATCTTTCTATATCCAGGACTGCCATCACCCTTCTCAAAAAATCTAGTCACAGTATTTCCAGAGTGATCTTTCTGAAAATGAAACAAATTTTTCTTATAAAAATACCTGATTGTGTTATGAAACTTTTCTCTCTTCTAAGTTACCAGTTAAAATCCTTCAATGGATTCCCATCTTTCTTGGAGTAAAATCTCACATCCAAACTCTCTTTGTCCTTTTGGGCTGCTGTAAGATTATACTGCAGGTTGGGTGGCTCATAAACAACAGGAATTTTTTTCTCACAGTTCTGGAGGCTGCAAGTGCAAGAATAGGGTGCCAGTATGGTCAGATGAGGGCCCTCTTTTGAGTTACAGACCTCTCATTGTAACCTCACATGGCAGAAGAGCTTCAGGAGCTCTGTGGGGTCTCTTATAAGAGCACTAATACCATATCATTTCCCAAAGGCCCCACCTACTAATACTATCACCTCCGGAAATTAAGATTTCAACGTATAAATTTGGAGGGGAACACAAAGACTAGACCATAGCACTTAGTATACATACATGGACCATTGATGGTCTGGCTTCTACCACCCTCTCCATTGTCTTCTTTTCTTACACTCCAGTGAGCATTTCTTTCTTTCTTTCTTTTTGCGGTACGTGGGCCTGTCCCTGTTGTGGCCTCTCCCGTTGCGGAGCACAGGCTCCGGACGTGCAGGCTCAGCGGCCATGGCTCACGGGCCCAGCCACTCTGCAGCATGTGGGATCTTCCCGGACCGGGGCATGAACCCGTGTCCCCAGCATCGGCAGGTGGACTCTCAACCACTGCGCCACCAGGGAAGCCCCAGTGACATTTCTTATACTGATTATGAATGGAACTCCTTTCTGGACTGATCCTTAACCATTCATTTTCTGGCAAACATGAATTTATCTTCTCTTTTCCTCAAAAATTCACCCTTCCTTCATGTTACATATCCATTTCAATTGCCTTCTACAGGAAGCCCTACTGATATCCCCCATATACTACTGTCCACAGCATGAATTAAGGTCTTACCGTGTCTTCCTATATCACTCTGTAATATTTTTTACGGTAACTATGGCTTTTCTTATTTGAGTGTCACAATACATTGACTTCTAGGTGGCGCGATAATGATTTTAGTAACAGTAACACTGGTGCCTAGTTTAACCCATGGCATACTTTAGGTGTTCAATAAATGTTTGTTGAATTAGTGAATGAATGAATGAATGAATGGTCAGTTTGAAGTCTTAATCATGTTACTTTTCAAAAATCTGTTAAAAAGATACCCACAGTTTTCCAGAAGATTAGGCACTTAGGATCTTCAACTTGATTTAATAGAGGAATTTTTTACTCATACATCATGCTTAAATACCTCAAAGGAAAACCATTAACCCAGGAATTTAAGGTTACCCATTTGGACTTGCAAGCCAATAATTAATATCTCCTGCCCCGACTGTATTAGATGGTTTCAATGTTCCACTCATATCTCCCCAGCACTCATATCTCCCCAGCACTCATCATTCCAGTATATGCTGATAGAATCATGCTACCACCTGCAATTATCCACCTTAGGGCAGGCCACAAATGTACAGGAGTTAATGTATCTGGGTGTAGCTTTCAACCAAGGACAGAGGGGACTGGAAGATAAGTACTTCAAGTTTCTCACCAATTCTTGGGATAACTCTGAGACATGTTCTGTAGAGTTTCACAGAACTCCCCTGAAATACTGGCAGCAGTTCCCTGCAGGAGTAATTTATTCAGTAATGCACCTCTGTTGGCTTCCTTCCATGCCTCCATTCTCAATTCCCACTCCACTTCTGAGTTTTCTGGAAGCACCTCCCAGATGAACAGTTTGCATTCAAATTATTGCCTCAGGTTCTGCTTCTAGGGGAATTCAATTTATAGCCTCCTAACAATCCAGTGCTCCTTACAGAGCCATCACTGGTACAAGTGCCAAGGCATGGCACATTCTGTATCACTCCTCCTAAATCCTAATATTTTTAAACAGGTAGGAAAGAGCATGACCTTGAAGAGAAAAATCGTTTATATGAGAATGGCCAATGGATAAAGGGAAGGAGAGACAGTGCCATTTGTTTTCCATTAATGATAGTGTGAAATTTATGGGCAGATGGTCTAACAGGTGTGACCTTAATTTGAGGAGCCTGCTCCCTTGGTTACAGAAGACTGCTATTGTTATTATTATGGAAGCACAACCTCATGACTTTATTGCTTCACTTGATGTAGCCTTTTCCTGTACCCTTAAATCTTTCTACATCACTGAATTGCAGCCAATAGATTTATTTTCTCCCTATGGCTCCATCACAAAAAAGACACACATGTGCACACACACAGAGTTTTGTGTATGCCAGTGCTAGAAAAGACAAGCTCATGGTGCATGTATGCAATGGATATTGTACATTACAGGTCTCTGTGAAATAGTCTTCTGCAGGTTCCTATGTTTATTTTATGAATAATTAACTTTAGTAAAGTTAATTTCCTGAAGATCTTGATGAAGACTGAAGAAAGGAAGTAAATTTTAAAGAAAAAGACTTAGAAACTTGCCCTTTTTGCCCTCTCTTTGTGTCTTAATGAACAAAGGATAACTGGGCCTTTTTTGAAGTCTTTGCTTGAGTTGAAGACACAAAATGCAACCTGTACTCTTATCATAATATGTTCAGTTTATGAGTACACAAACTTATAAACCGTGAATTTCTCTGAAGTTATTATACCATTTAGAAGATGTTTGCTTGGACGTTTACTTAAAACCAAACAATTGAGGTCTATATGTCCAAATAATTTCCTTCTCTCTTGCTGTCTCCATTTCAGTTTCCTGAGTTTCTGGGAAGGCCTGGTTTCCCCAAAGGAACGATTTCTGGTAGAAGTCTGAAGGTCTGACCCAAGAAAAAAAATCCAGTATAGCCAATGAATTGAGGACAACAAGGTTTCCAATCAGGTAGGAACATTTATGTAATCTAATGTAATTTATGTAATTATGTAATTTATGTAATGTATGTAATCTCGTACATTACAATCACCTTAAGTAAGGTGTGCTGATAGCTGGGTATGATTTAACTGCTTGAAAAAAGATGCATATATAACCTACCCCACAAGGAAGCTGTTCTCAATTCCCTTAGAGGTTGTGGTGTTTATCAGAGAGTGCCTTGGGGGAAAATGAATACAATAACAGTATGATGCTCTTTTTTTTTCATTTTTAGCTCATTGTTGCCAAGTACACTTGGTGACCTTGGTGCCTGTGGTTTAATCCAAGGATGTTAGACATGTGGAACAGCACATTAACCCTTTTTAGTATTTTCTCCCAAGACAAATCATTTTTATAGGTTGTCTCCATGGTCTTCTAGCTACTTATCAAAATTAAGCATCAAGTCTTCTAAGTGAGCAATAGCCCCAGTCAGTGTGCGGAAATCAGCTTGGTTCGTATTGGGGCACATCTTCTTGGTCTTGGCACAAAGTGAGTTCACATAGGGAGTTAGAAGGAGGAGAATGGGCCATGTGAAAGGGGAGTTCTGTGTTCTCATTTACCTATGCATGTTGAAACTCCACTAACAGTTTTATTTTCATTAGCAATTTGTGATAAAACTTAGGTTAGGGCTTCCCTGGTGGCGCAGTGGTTGAGAGTCCGCCTGCCGATGCAGGGGACACAGGTTCGTGCCCCGGTCTGGGAAGAGCCCACATGCCGCGGAGCGGCTGGGCCTGTGAGCCACGGCCACTGAGCCTGCACGTCCGGAGCCTGTGCTCCGCAACGGGAGAGGCCACAACAGTGAGAGGCCCGCGTACCGCAAAAAAAAAAAAAAAAAACTTAGGGTAAAGGGAATAATGAAGCTGTCCCATTATATGGCAGGACAAAAGATAGTAGTGACATCAAAATCAGGGCCTATCCATCTCATTTGCAGTTATATACTCAGTGTTTAGCATAGCATTTGACCCCTCATCAGTATTCAATAAGAAGATGCGTGTTGAATGACTTAAGGATGAATTAATGAATGAAAAAAGTTAATATGGTAGAAAATGTGTTTTATCCTTGTATTTTCGTGTGTTGACTTCTGTATTTCAATACCCAGCACTGTAACTGACACATAGAATATAAGCAGTAAAATTTGTTGAAAGAATGAATGAGTCCCCACAATTCTAAGAATAATTTTAAGACCAACACAGACCCCATATCTGCCAAGGTCTATGACAGAAGTATCCAGAGAAGAAAGGCTGATCTCAGCTAGTGGTAGAGCTGACAGAATTTATCTAGTTTTAATAATTTACAGCTCATCACATTACATTTAGGCATAGTACCTACATGAGCCATACAATTAAATGTTGACTGAAAAAAAATGCACAACCTAAAAGTTGAGAATTATGTTTTATTTGGAGGACATACTGAGGACTTAAGTCAGGAGACAGCCTCTCAGATAGCTCTGAGGGACTGTTCTGAAGAGGTAAGGGAGGGCACAGGATATTTAGGGGTTTTTGCAAAAAAAAAAAAAAAAAACAGGTAGTTGAAACATCAACATCTAGCTCCCCCAAGGTAGACTGCAGTGTGTTACCCTTTCCTCGGCCTACCTTGGGGCACCCTGAAGGGCCTACGGGTCTGAGTGTGGCCCAGCAAGCCCAGGGGAGCCGGCGGGTCCTCAGAGTTCTTGTCCTGAAACTGGCGCTGACGCGACGGGGCCACGAGTCTCTAGACGCTTACTGCCGTTAAATGAATGCAGAACTGCGACTAAGGCCTCAGGGAACCTGCTTCACGCTTACCCTTCTGGATGGCAAATCAAGACCTTACGTCGAGGCTAGGGCCCACGTTGAGATTCCCCTTAGCTCTAGAGCAGGGCAGGAAGAGCTCCCACCCAGGACCTGGAAGCACCCTCTTTCTTTCGAGAAAACTCTTTTTCTTCTCAGAGCCATGCCTACACGGATGAGAATCTGAGCCACATCAGTGTTTTTCACGTGGCTTCAAGGCCGCATAAATGCAGCTTTCAAGGCAGGAAAACAAGGCCTGTCTCAAACGGCCGACATTTCCAGGTTGACATGGGGCAGAATCTTCAGTGGCTTCTACCAAGCCAAAGAGACCAAGCTTCTCACTGAGTCCTTCCACAATCAACTTTTCTAGGCAGCGTATTCTTCCTGAGGTGAACTGCCTAAACGAAAGAATGCGCTAGGTCTCCTAGGGTCCTGCGAATCTTCCAAAAGCCTGCAGCGTTACAGTAGAAACTGTGCTCTAGATGCTCTTGGACCTCAAGCCGACTTTCTCCTTGAGGTAGGTTGAGTTCAGGTATGAAGTGCTGGAAGGAATTGTAAGCAAAGTGTTTTTCTCAGTATAGCTCCGGCTATGGCAATGAGACCAGCGATGACAATGAGGCGGACTTCCATGGCGTGCTGCAGCTGCTACAGTCATCTTCCTGAGGCTGCTGGTGAGCTGAGGGAATCTAGCTCCCCCGAGGACGTGTGCAACATGCTGTCCTTCACTCGGCAAAGACACTGGTGCTCCGAAGTGTCTCCGTGTCTGAGTGTCGCTCCTCAACTGAGGAGAGCCTGGGGGTACTCAGGGCCCTTGCACGGAAACGGGTGCTTTCGCGAGGAGTCTAGGAGTCCTGAAAATCTTACTACAGTTCCACTAAAGCAGAACGGCGACTACTGCCGAATGGAAACTGCTGCACGCCTTTCATTCTGCATGCAGTTCAGGGCCTTATTTCGGGGCTGCTGCTCAGTTTAATTTCCCTTTAGCTATAGAGCAGGGAGGATGAGCTCCCAACCAGGAACAGGAAGCACTGTGTTTCTTTCTTTAAAACTCTTTTTTTTTCCCTCAGAGCCATGCCTGCAGGGACTAGAAACACGGCAACAACAGTGTTTTTCAGGTTTTTTCGGCCGCAAGAATGGAGCTTTCAAAATGGGAAAACCAGGCTTTTCGCTATAGACGCCATGTCTAGATTGACATGCAGCCTAAATACGTGTGTTTTCTAACAAGTAAAAGAGACACAAGCTACCCCCACTGTGCCCTAAACTGAATCAACTTTTTAAAGCAGGGTGTTCTGCGACTAGCGAACTGCCTCAATGAAGGAATGCCTTCGGTCGGCCGAGGGGCCTGTGTATCTTCCAATATCCGGCAGTGTTACACGAAGAACTGTTCTTTAGTTGAAGTTGCAGTGCAAGCTGAATTTCCCCTTGAGGTATGGTGACTTCATGTATGAGGTCCGAGGAAGAATTGCCTTCCTCCCCTTTGAAGTCCCAAACCACTACACCCAACATCTTTGTCTTTAGTTGAAAGTGGTATTTAAGGTGAGGATTTCAGCCATTTGGGAGATTTACTGAGTTCTCCTGGGTCTCTTCCATGTATACATATTATTAAATTTTGTTTGATTTCCTCCTGTTAATCTTAATCTGTCTCATGTCAATTTAATTCCTAGACTAACCAGAAAAATCTAGAAGGGTGCCGGAAACTTTCTTCCTGCCCAACAGGCATTATACTGCAGGGCACATTGCCTGCCTTTGAAAGCATCTGAACTTATACACATTGAGAACCCTCTCCTTTCCATGCCCCTTTACCATAGGCATAAAGATTTCTGTGCACATTGAGGCTGAGAAGAACTCCTGAGTCCATCATTGTTTCTCAAGGTAGTCATGAAGACTGTCAGAGAGGAAGAACTTTCCCTATGCCCTTCTGTAGGCAAATGGAGTAGGGGGTCCCTAAAGAAAAAGAATCAAATATAACTTTTTGACATAAGAGAAGCCATTTTAAGCCTAAATCATTTGTGATCTCAGCCTGGTCATGATGCTTGCTCTTGAACAGGTCTCAGTAATTAATGATCTTGTGAAATAAAATTGTCCCTTACCATCTGGTTCTATAAGAATGAAGTCACTAGCCACTGTAGTCTCTGACCTTGACAAAAAAGTAATCACTTGATCTAAAAGAGAACTGGAAATTTTTCTTTGAGCCAAATTTGAGGATTATAACCTCGGAAGAGCATCTCAGAAAACTGTTCTGCCCATTAGAAACCCAGGGAGGTGTATAAGTTTTTTTGGAGACAGAGGGCTGTACATCAAATGACATTTTATTGAACGTTTACATAATTCAGATCTAAGTGCCATCATGCTGGTCATGTAACCCCTTACAAGGTCAAGAAGAAATGTTATCTCTTAAGGAGGGAATTGTCTTGTTGATGTTAGTAGAATGTTGCTCTTTATGGTTGAGCAAATGTTCCTGCCTATGGGGGAGGTTTGGTCAATGTATAATGCAGATGCACAATGCACAGTGTGGGGAGAGAGGAGACCAAAGGGCAGAGAAGAATTTATGTTTAAATTTCTCTTGTCTTGCCATAAAATATAAATTTTGTTTCACAACCTTCAACACACCCTGAATGGAATTCAGGACAGAGATCAGGAATGAGGCAGTCTATGCTCTGGGAAAACCTGGCAGAACAGGCCTTCAGATAGTTAGATTTTTGTGTGTGTGTGTGGTACGCGGGCCTCTCACTGTTGTGGCCTCTCCCGTTGTGGACGCGCAGGCTCAGCAGCCGTGGTTCACGGGTCCAGCCGCTCCGCGGCATGTGGGATCTTCCTGGACCGGGGCACGAACCCGTGTCCCCTGCATCGGCAGGCGGACTCTCAATCACTGCGCCACCAGAGAAGCCCCAGATACTTAGATATTTTCAGAAGATTTTATGAGCCCAGTTTCTTTTATCTTCTCATATCTAGAAAAGCACTAAAATCATTAATGGAGACATCTGCTCCTTGTGACTAGCAGCCACCATTTTGTGACTAGCAGCAAATTTCTGCCAAAATGTGTCCCTGATTACATGTGTCCCCCTTCACCAAAATCTCATACACACTGACCTTCCCCCTAACTCTTTCGAGCAGTTCCTCAGAGCTATCTGAGAGGCTGTTTCCTTGGCTATAGTCCTCATTTTGCCCCAAATAAAACTTAACTCACAACTCTCAGTTTGTGCTTTTTTTTTTTTCAGTTGACAGTTTAAAACTTTCCCAGTTTGGCTGTTCAAGGAGACACTGTTTTGGGAAAATCCCTGGTGTTCTCCTTACTTGCTGCAAGTAATAAACCCTTCCTTCTCCTGCCCTTTGGCTTGGTTGTGTCTTTTGGCTCAACAAAAGAAGTGTTTCAGGTAACACTTTTAGTTGGTCTAAGAATTAAATTGACGTGAGACTGATTAACAGGAGAAAATAAAACAAAAGTTTAATAATATGTATATCTAGGAGTCATTTTTGGCCTAAGCCATTTTGCGATCTAAGCCTGGCCAGGATGCTTGCCATTGAAAGGGTCTCAGTAATTAATGATCCTAAGGGAACAAAATAATGACGAATCAAAGGACTGTTTTCAGGTCAAAGAAGTAACAATAACAAAGATAATTGTAAAGACTCCCAGTTCTCTTTCAATGGTAAAGACTAGCCTGATCAACTGGGAACATAAGGAATGATGATATTGACCTTTTCTGACCCTCATGACTTCAGTCCACTAAAGCTTGGACTCTATGGACCACCCAAACCCCTTCATGAATATGCATATACCCTTAGCTTAAAAATTCCCCAATTTTGCTGTTCAGGAAGACACTGCTTTGGGAAAGACCCCCGGTGTTCTCTTTACTTGCTGCAAGTAATAAATCCTTTCTTCTCCCAATCTTTGTTTTTGTTGTGCCTTTCAGCTTGACACCCACCAAGAGGCAAACCCAGGTTTTTGGGTAACATCAGCTCTTTGGCTGGCAATGAAAATGACATAAGGCAGATTAACAAGAGAAAATTAAATTATTATGTGCACATGGGGAATTCACGTAAGTATGAAGAATTCCAAAGACAGCAAGACAGGGTGACATATATATATTCTTGACTAAAGAGAAGTGAAACTGAGCAGGACCCTGTGGGGCTCCTGGGCACTAAAGTCTTTCTGTGTCCCCCATTTCTTGTTTGCAGGGACTAGGCTTCGGCCTCCACAGCCTTCCCTGAATTCCAAAGGGTAGGGTCAAATAGTTGCTAATCAGGGAAGGGAGGGGCTGCAGAGACAAGGGAGGAACTGTCAAGAAACAATAGTGCAGCTTTGGGACAAGATCCTGGTTCTGCCTCAAGGGAAATATATAACAATAACTTTGAGCTCTTCTACAGAACTAAAACCCCCAACAAATGGAAGATGTTAACTACTTGATGAAGCATCCTTCATTCTAGAGAGAAGGTCACAGTTTGATAACCTTGAGAAGCATAGAAGCTCATCAGGAGACCACCTGAGGCCAGATTAAAGGATTGCAGGCCCTGAACACACCATAATCCTTATCAGCAACCCTGACCTTGAACCATTGCTATAAAACTCCTCACCAAATCCCCCCAGGTTGGGACACACAGTTTTGAGGGCATTAGCCTGCTGTGTCCCCCTTTGCCTGGCAACGCAATAAACCTCTTTTTTTCTACTTCACCCAAACTCTGCCTCCGAATTCGATTCCATACCAGTGCACAGAGGCCAAATTTCGGCATCAGAAGGAGGTATGGGTCTGAAATTTCAAGGAGAAGTAAGGTAATTCACAGGAAATTAAAAAGAGTTAATGTTTGGTAAACAAATGTTTGCTGAGCCATCCAAAGACAATGAGACACAGAGAGGATTTTTATTTTTATTTATTTATTTTTTTGTGGTACACGTGCCTCTCACTGTTGTGGCCTCTCCCGTTGCGGAGCATAGGCTCCGGACGCGCAGGCTCAGCGGCCATGGCTCATGGGCCTAGCCGCTCCGCGGCATGTGGGATCTTCCCGGACCGGGGCACAAACCCGTGTCCCCTGCATTGGCAGGCGGACTCTCAACCACTGCGCCACCAGGGAAGCCCTACCCTTATTTTTGAATCAGACATTTCTTTTCCTTAATGGTTAAAGCAGATGTGCTGTGTGTGTTTGACAGGCTCTTTCAGTTCACACAAAGTTTACACTGAACCACGTGTAAGCCTAAATGACTTCCCCATACCTCATTACGTGAAAAATTTCTCCCTCAACACTATAATTTGGGGCTTGACTAATCTTGGCGATAAACCAGACACATAATACCCTCAGCTCTCTAGGCCTCTCCACCTGCAGATCCTGCTGTATCCTCCCCGCAGGGCACAGCACCACAAGAGGGTGTCAGGTGAGGGGTTTGGGACCCAGAGAATTGACTCCCGAAAGTGTTTCTGTTTTCCAAGATAAATGACAATACAGTTTGGATTCTAAAAATCATCCAAATAAGTGAAAAAAAAAATGCTAGACCAACAATGAATCACAGCGTTTTTCATAAGATAAATGAATGTTATATAATGAAAGAGTAAATAGAGCCCAGAGGCTTTAATATGTAAAATTAAAATGGAGTTCAGTAGTGTTTAAAACACATCCAAAGGTCATATTTATGAGCTGCAAGTCCAGCTGTATTCCACAAGAATTCAGGCAAATGCATGAAAGATGAGTTATGAGTAAAGCACTATCCCCAAACTGTGGGTGTGGGGAAACTCATCCTAGCACTTTGTGCAGAACTAATACATTGCAACCATATCTGGTTTCAAAACTGATATTTTCTGCAACTAAAAAGGCAGAAATAAGCTAAATAAGCTACCTATCCCCCCTTTGTCCTTCAGTTATTAATTAAGACTCCTATTTCTTCCTCTCTTATCTATTTTTTAAATTCCAATTTCAAATGCCAAAATATTCAGCTATTATATATGTTTTTGTTCTCTTTTTTTTTTTTTTTTTTTTGCTGTACACGGGCCTCTCACCGTTGTGGCTTCTCCCGTTGTGGAGCACAGGCTCCGATGCGCAGGCTCAGCAGCCATGGCTCACGGGCCCAGCCGCTCCGCAGCATGTGGGATCTTCCCAGACCGGGGCACGAACCCGTGTCCCCTGCATCGGCAGGCGGACTCTCAACCACTGCACCACCAGGGAAGCCCTGTTCTCTTAATTTAGTCTCTACACAGCCTGAAATTTCTTTTTAATTTCCTTATTATATAATTAGTTTTATATTCATCAATTATGTGATATTTCCAGCAGGTACTGAGCTTTTATGCTCCAAATGTATGCCCTTCCATACTTTAATGCACATAAATATACTTTATACTTTTACATCAATTTAAAAAGTAATCAGGGGCTTCCTTGGTGGCGCAGTGGTTGAGAGTCCGCCTGCCGATGCAGGGGACACGGGTTCGTGCCCCGGTCCGGGAAGATCGCACATGCTGCGGAGCGGCTGCGCCCGTGAGCCATGGCCGCTGAGCCTGCGCGTCCAGAGCCTGTGCTCCACAACGGGAGAGGCCACAACAGTGAGAGGCCCGCGTACCGCAAAAAAAAAAAAAAATAAATAAAGTAATCTATTGAGTGCAAATTCTGTCTTCAGCATTTTGTTGGGGTCAGCAGTGGGGAGAGAAAATGTAGAAGAAGGAAAAGACATGGCTTATTGTTCTCAAAAGAAGTTACAGAGAAACCTCTGACTTCCTTATCCAAAGGAGGCCCATTTCTTTTTCAATGTCTTTTTTTTTTTTAATTTATTATTTATTTATTTATTTATTTATGGCTGCATTGGGTTTTCGTTGCTGCGCGTGGGCTTTCTCTAGTTGCGGCAAGCGGGGGATTCTCTTCGTTGCGGTGTGAGGGCTTCTCATTGTGGTGGCTCCTCTTGTTGCGCAGCACGGGCTCTAGGCTCATGGGCTTCAGTAGTTGCAACGTGTGGGCTCAGTAGTTGTGGCTCGCGGGCTTAGTTGCTCCACGACATGTGGGATCTTCCCGGACCAGGGCTTGAACCCATGTCCCCTGCACTGGCAGGCGGATTCTTAACCACTGTGCCACCAGGGAAGCCCTCAATGTCTTTTCTATTGACTTCAAATCTATCGGGCTTTAAAATTATTTGTGTGTGTGTGCTCATATTCTGACTGTCTCGCACAGCAGATTGTGAGTTCTGTGAAAGTGAGGCAGGAGATAGATGGGCCCCAGGGTAAGCAGCAGGAGTTCATTCCCTCTGGACAGAAACTCCAAAATATCAATAACAGGGCAATCGAGAAAGGAGGCTGTGCCCTGCCCAGATAAGAGATAAAAGACTAGATGTTCCTCATTCTCGTAGTCAAGGAGACCTTCCCAGCTACACATGTGCAGAAGGGTTCCTTGGAGGTCAAAAAGGGAGAGGGCACCACCCCATAGTAAGTGATGTCAACTACCCATAGGCCTCTTCGTTAGAATCCATCTTGGTTAAGAGATGCACATGAACACGGGAGGACCCTGAGGTATACCAAATATGGACTCAGAACCAGGCAAAGCAAGATGATTGGTCAAAGGAAACCTGGAAGAAATTCCCCATAAAAGTGATTCAAACTACCATGCGAGCGCAACTCTCTCTCTGAGCCCGCCCATGTGTCTATCCACATGTATTCTTTGTCCTCCTAATAAACACTTCACTTGTTTCACTACTTTCCATCTCTGTGGAAATTCACTTCTACACAGCAGACAGGCCAGGACCTTGTCACTGGCCACTAGTCCCTGGTGGTCTAGTGGCTAGGATTTAGTGCTTTCACTGCCCCGGCCTGACTTCAATCTCTGGCCAGGAACCAAAATCCTGCTTCAAGCAGCTGCAGGCTGAGGCCACCTGAGATGAAAACAGGGGCAATGTTTATCTTGTTTAAGATCATGTCTTGTTAAAAAACAAAATTCAACTGAGTAAATTTGAAAATCTGATTGGCCTTATTTGATGCTTTATGAATTGGGCAGCATCTCATCTAGTAAATAGAAGGGCACTTTGAGAAGTTATACAGAGTGGAAGGTTTTTATAGAAAGGAGGGTGGGCAAGACAGTCATTAGCAAAAGAAAAAAAGGTTATTTGGGAGCAGTACTATCTTCTCTTTGTAGGGAAGGGAAGCCTTGAGTTTATCATGCAGATTGCCTCTTCTTCTTGGGTTGGGGGAGATGGAGAGGGCCCCTGTGATAGATTACCACATTGGTGCTGACCAGAAAATTCCAGATTTCAGAATTAAGATAACATTTCTGGTGAAGGTCGAAATTGCAAGTAGGTTAGGTATTAAATATATGCGTGGTATCGTGGGCTTTAGCACAAATGAAACCATTTTGTGTCAGTGGTTTTCCTCCTTAATAGTCCCTAATGCAGAACTAGCAGAAACACAACAAAGATTTGTGAAAAAGTAAATGAGTGCCTAACTCAATTGGTCAACTGGTGTAAAGAATGTGGCATAAGAATAAAAAGATCTAGAGAGCAGATGAAAGAAGCTTTTGTTTATATTTTTAAAAGGAATGTCTTCTGTGTTTTCAAATCACTGCAAATCTAATCAGCAATGTTGATGTGACTATTAAAAATGATGCTTTTTGAAAGGTTAGAGAAAGGAAAAACAAGAAAAAAATAAGGATGTTTGGCATTCTGGATGTTGGCTAAATGGCAATTTAATCACTAAGAACATATTTTATTCTATTATCCTGATATATATGTAATATATGTAAACATATATTTATATGTCATACATAATATATATTTCCTTTTAATCACCCCTATTAGGGTACAATTTACATACAACTAATAGCACTCATGTTAAGTGTATAGCACGGTTAGATAAATTTTGACAAATATGTACAGTTGTGTAATCACTACCACAATCATGATACAGAAAATTTCCATTACCCAGAAAGTTTCCTTAAGCTCCTTTGTGGTCAATCCTCACCTTCCTACAAAAGTGATATGATGATTTGCTTTCAGTGACTATAGTTTTCCCATTCTCAAATTTACATAAATAGAATCTAACAGTGTGTATTTGGTTCCTGTTTTCTTTCACTCAGCATGTTTTGAGATTCATCCATGTTATGTATATTAATATTTCATTCCCCTTTATTGCTGATGTGAATTACTCATTCACTTGATATGAACATTTGAGCTGTTTACAGTTTGCAGCCTTAACCTTTATGAAACCATCAGGATTTCCATTAGAATTCTTTAATTTCTTACCCAATTCAATGGTATGATTTGAAAGTTATCAGAAACCTGCACTTGTCAGAAAGTCTTTAGTATGAATCTTCCTGAAGATGAAGCATTTTTGCAAAAGCATCTATGAATGATAAAAAGACTTAAAAAGACACAGTTAAAGAGCTGGTTAAAATGCAATCGACAAAAAAAAATTTGTTTACTTCTGTAACATACAAATTTGACATATTCAAATTTTAGAAATTTTATTTAATTTCATATAACATAAGAATATCTATATTAATGATATTTAGTATAATCTAAATGTATAACCTAAGAAGGTTGGAGATACATTTATCTCTAATCAATTGACAGTGCCTCCCATAACATACCAAATAATCCTAATTAGTTTACTATCTCTCTTTGAGATGACTTAGGGGTCCTCTGAAACATCCCAAAGCTATCTAGAGGTCAAAATATCTTTAATTAGGATTCTATCCTTGAGAAGTTTATCCAAAATGTTAAAAAGTTTCAAGACACTTGGTCAAATAGGATTACAGATCAATGTGAAACAATGCGTATCCATTTAACCAAAGTGACAATGAAAGATTTTAAAAGCAAATACAGAAAGTTATAACAGATTATTTAAAAGGTAAAGAAAATTTACAATCTGTAATCAAAAGCAAATCAATATTCCAAGAAAACTTTTTTCTCTTAACAGAGAGAGAAAAAAATTTTAAGTTTTTGTACCACTTTACTTTTAATCTTAAAATTCATTTACTCAATTAAATTCATTCTAATCTTAGTGAGTCCTGACAACACATAGAATTTCTTTCTAAAGATTACTTTTTCCCCAGAAATCTACAACTTTCTATATTCATATTAACTTGCCCTTTATTTTATTTCCTATTTAGAAATAACCAGCTTTAAGACAAAATTACTTCCTTTTTCTTTAACAAAATAAATTCCTATTCTTCATACCTTCTTTTAATGAAAACACACATCCTATTACCCTGTATACTAAAATGTTCTCATTATTTCTAGTGGCTTTAATTACATATTTAATTAGAATTCTCAAGTCTTAAAAACCTAAATTCCTAGTGAAAATTAAGAAGTAAGCAATTATGAGCTGTTCTTTACATTAGCATTCTGTAGATTGGCAAATTTATAAATAAATGCTATTTATAATTTCTAAAAATATGTGCTTTCTTATGGAAAATGTCTCAGTGTGACACCAAACATATTTATTAATAGTCTTAAATATCTTTACTTTCTCTGTAAAGGGAAGCCAATGTTTAGTAATTAATATTTCAGTATATTATTTTATTTGGAAAAGACCTCGATATTCAATGAATTCTCATCATTTAGCTTAATTTAGTTAAACTCTAAAATTTCAAGTTACTAAAACTTCCAGAAAACCTATTTTTAAGTAGACATTCCTATAACATAATTATTCCCAGAGTTCACCTAAAAACTCTTGTCTCATTTACCTCTATTTTATTCACTTGTTCTCAAAAATTATGTTTAGATTACCCAAGAAAACTTTATGAGACATTAGACCAAGTCAGCCATTATCCGAAATTTAATATTGAATATTTTTCAGATCACATGGATCTGAAATTCATTCAAGTTAGTTTCTTTTATATTTCTGAGAATTTCTGTAAGTGCTTAATTTCCTTTAAGTCAATTAAATAGAGCTCATTTACAAACTAACTTTGATAATACCATCCAAAGGAAAAGAGATATATTTATAATGTACGCATGGACATACATACATTCCAGACAAACAGAGATCTCACAGTTTTCCTGCCTGAGTTTAAAAAGGACTCTTCTCCCTTTTTTTCCCCCTCAGTCTCAGGAATTGGTGATGGTATAGACAAGAGTGAGTGAGAGTACATTAGAGCCCTGGGTAGAACATTTACATTTCAAAGGCACAGGGAGAAAAATGTAAGTTCCTCCTGGTAAGATTTGTTTCCTTCTGGTCAGAATAGTGAAGAGATACTTTTAACAAGCCAGCTTTTTCATATGCAAAAACAAGTTTTAGAATGTCAAAAAGTGCCCCATCTGGGTCATTATTCTCCAGAGCCTAAAGAATACTGTGACCACATGATTTTAGAAAAATATCACCTTCTCCTTTTCATGGGTATGAGCCCATGAAACTAAGAGCTAAGAATTTCCCAATTCTGCAAAATACACCATAGGGAATATAAGATGAAACAGAGCTCTGATTACCCATTCTCAGTTGTTTATGGCTGGTAATCTTAAAATCTCAAACAAACAAATGTAGTCTCTCAGGGTTTCAAACTCCTCAGCCCCAAAGGGAAAATCCCAACAAATGTTTAGTCACTGACAGACCCAAACGGCTAAGAGAATGAATACCCTGGTATTATCACACACAAGTTCCACTACTTACTAGAGAAATCTCAACCAGCAAAGCATGTGTCTTTTTCCCTTTACCACAGAAATCAAAAGTGCCATGGGCCAATGATGTCTGGTCAGTGGCAAGTGTTCAGGGCCATCTCTGAGACAAAGGTGCTCAAGCAGCTGCTGAGTAGTATCCATGAGCTGCCACTGGTCAGGGGCCAGTGTGCTATGGTTGAGATGCCCATTAGGGATGGTGGCCCCTTCATGGTTGCCAAAATTATTGCCAAACCAAACACAGATTCACTAACCCAATGCAGAGCAAAGCCAATCTACTGATACCAGTTGTGGTGAAGGAAAGTACAGTGTTTATTTGCAGGATGCGAAGCAAGGATAACAAGCAGCTAATGCTCAAAAGACCCAAACTCCCTGAAGACTTTTGGGCAAGTGTTTCTAAAGACAACATTAGGAGTGAGGGTCTCAGGGTCAATTATCAGTTCATGGACATTCTTTTGATTAGTTGGTGGAGAGGTGACAGGGTGATGTTTTGAGAACCTTAATCATCAGCCTTCTTGTTCCAACCAGTCTGGGACCTACATGCTTGTGATCAGCATGTAGTCAAATCCTCCATCAGGTGGAGAGCCTTAGTGTCTACAAAAAACGCTCAAGTGTCGTGGTCCATACGTGGTTTGGAAAAGAATTTCCAGACATAAGGCAGAATGTAAAGAAGATAGAATTTATTAGAGGAAAGTGTCTCTGCCAGAACAGCAGGCTGACTTCCTAGTAGTCTGGGGGAGTCGACCCCAAACATGTGCTATTGATCAGTTTTTATAGCCAGAAAACAAAGGAATGCTCCAAGGTGAAAATTTCGTTTACTAATTGGTCAGGCACATATACTTTCCTTCTACAGGGTGGCAGTGGGACAGGGAAGATGCCTTTTCTTATTTGGGACAGGTCTCATCGCCCAGCTGGGCTCAGGAATTTCATAACCATCACAACATGGTGGGGAGGGCAATTAAGGGTCTGATAAGGGGTGTAACGCTGACACTTTTTCAGAGAGGGTTGCCCTTTGTCCTTGAAGCACCATTGTCCTTGGAGCACCACATCAAGGATATGTGTCAGACTGTTATCTATATCCCTTGAGGAGAAAGGGATATAGATAACACTGTTTTTCAATCTATTGTTACTTTTCTTGCTTGACTGCTTTTCCTTTGTTTCTGAATTTTGTCAGTTCTATAATCATTAACTGCTCTTTGGAAATCAAGGAAGGCCTAGGAGACTAAAGCTTTTTTCTACAAACAAGAAGCAGGGAACACTGGGAGTCTGTCACTGGGAAGGCCCCACAGGATTCTACTCAGTTTCACAATCATGAATAAAGTTGTTTCTATGAACGTTCACGTACAAATTTTGTGTGGACATATTTTTCTCATTTAAATTCCTAGGGGGTGAAATTAGGGGGTTGTATTAATGCCGAACTGTTTTCCAAAGTAGTACATCATTTCACATTTTCTTCAGGAATGTATAAGACTTCTGGTTGTTCTCCATCCTTACTAACATTTGATGCTATCAATCTTTTTAATTTTAGTCATTCTAGTAGATGTGAAGTTACTTACATTGTGGTTTTAATTTTTGTTTGATGACTAATAATGGTGAACATTTTAAAATGTTGCTTATTTACCATTCATGTATCTTCTTTGGTTAAGTGTCTTATTAAATTTTTTGCCCAATTTAAATTAAATTGTTTGTCTACTAAGTAGTGTTTTAGTAAAAGCTGGAGAAGAAGCAAGTTTGGCTGGATTACAGAAAACAAGGGGGAGAGTGGTAGGAATGAGGCCAAGAGAGACATGGGAGAAGGGGAGAACAGATCAAAAAGGACTTTGAGGCCTTGGTGAGAACTTTGGATTTATTGTAATTAAATTGAATTCACTGGATGATTTTGAGTATAGAGTGGCACAATCAGGCTTAAATTTTAAGGGACCACTTCGGCAACTCTGTGAACAGGCCAGAGGAATGGGAGTAAACACAGGATAGACTAGGAGGTTATTGCAGTAGTCAGAAAGAGAGAAACTGGTTAGTTGCAGTTCTGAATGACCTTTCCCCTCACTCTTGTTCCTGACATTCCAAACTGCATAATTTCAGATGTGGAAGACTGAGAAATTTCCTGGATTTTCTCAACAGAATATTGACTTACTCAAGGCCTTTAAGTGGAACACACTCTACTGAGGGTTGAGAGAAAGCTGACAATAGTGGATTGCTTAGCTTAACTCAGTGGTTATGGTTGTTAGTTGTGGTTGCAATATTATGGTTGTGTGACTCTTTGGTTAGTATTCACTTTCTCCATCTTGGAATATAAGTTTGATGAGGATGGAAAAATTATCTCTGTTTTTAACTCACCACTGTAGCCTCAGTTTGAGCACAGTGCCTGCCAATTAGCATTTAGTCAATGGGTTTTTTTGTAGGGGAGTGAATGTGTGTATGTGTGAGGGAGAGAGAGAAGAGGGGCAGAAACAGAGAGGGGAAGAGACAGACATAGGGACAGGGGAACAAGTCCATATTGCAAAAGAACAGGACAATATTTTCTGTGAGTAGAATGCTCAGAGCCTGTGTACTGTGTTCTTTTTTACTTTCTCAGGTTAGATTTATCACTTCATAAATTTTCTTTATCTTATCCAAAATGAATCTACATTTTTTTTTCTTATAAGTATAAAGAAAAAGATTTTTTTGGGGGGGGGAATGTTTAATGTCTCACTACAATTCAAGTACCATACATGTCTCTTTCTATTATTTGTATATCTTGAAAATATACCAGAATTATTGTCTAACACAAAGGAGGCACTAAATAAAATTTTTTCTTTGAAACATTGGTACTATAAATTATAAGAGACAGGAGCCATGTTTTCACAGCTCTGTTTCTTGAGCACCCCGCCCAATGGTATTGTGGAGATGGAATAACAATCACCATGAGCGCAGGTCACTGCTGACAAAGGGACTTGCTTTCTCTCTAAACCATTTGACTTTGTTGGTGCCCAGGGCAGGATGCTCCAAAATATGCCTCAGTGGAATATTACTTTGAATTAAAGTTACTGAAGAAATGACTGATGCAAGAGAGACACACTGACCTTCCTATCTGTCTCCATGAAAGCAGGAAATTAATATCTCATGTGAATGGTGCCCTCCCTGTACCAGGAGGTAGAAAGACATCATTAACACCAGAGATAGGGAATGCAGGGTCAAGAAGACTGTATGAACCTTGTTACTTCTTTAACTCAAGAAGGTTGGCAGGGACATTTCTTCCTCCTCAACAGCTGACAAGACAACCAGGAGGCTGGCTAAACCCTGCTTCCCACCACAAGACTGCTGCAGCTGAGAGATCCTAGGACACATGACAAAGGCCAGCAGAAGGTAAAATTTCTTATCTCCTCGACTTCCCAGGCCTGTAAGGTCTGGTGGGAGGGAAAGTGCTTAAGAGTCTCCTTTTCTCTATCTCTAAATTTAGATTAGCAGAAGAAAATACTTATGGAGCAAGATCCTTGTGACATAGAAAATCTGGTTTTTGGAAATGAGTAATCTCGTCTCAGTTTTTCTTAATCCTTTCCTCCCAGAGATAGTCACTGTTTTTCTTTGTCTCTGTCTCCTGAGTCATGTTTCATAAGAAGAAAGAACCATAGGGCAGAATACAGGCATAGGCCCTATAAGCCTGCTGTTTGAGACAGCCTCACAGACTGGTGAGTCAACAGTTCTCTCCAGTCCAGTGCCTATTAAGACAAACTTTGCTGTCAGTCTTCTATATAAAAACTGGATGAGATTTTTCCTTCTGTATTTTTCTATGTCCTGAGATTTTGGCTTTTTGTCCAGTGAGAATATTCTCTCTGGTCTCCACCATCTGGATGGTGTATTTACTGGGGTGCATCTGGTAACCAGTTGAATTGACTGGGGTTCTGAGACACAAAGTCATAAACAGCACACTCTAGTCTTGTTGTGCCAGCTGTCAGAGGAGTTTGTCCTAAGGGGACCCAGTCCATAAGGGGCCTTTGTTGTTTCAACCTTCATTGCCTTGTTAGTGTTGGAAAAGTCCCATTCCAGCAGCATATGCCTGATGTCACAGATTAGTAGGTTTGGGATCAGAGGTGCCTCAAATTCCCAGGAGAGACCAGGGACACAGTTTGCATTATACCACCCTTACTGCCTGTGCAATGAAGGCCTTTGCTTTCTTAGATTATCCTTGGAAATGAATTTTCACATTATAGGGGCTATATCATCTGTGCCCTCTCCATCTGAAAGTATGCTTATTTCATCCATGGTAAGGATTTATTCTAAGCCTGAAAAGTTACCTCTGGGTCGTTCCATAAAAAGGCTTACTGATTTGAGTCACTATTTGAAATTAATGAAAGGTCTTACTCCTCAATGGCCAGATGATGGATCCTTTAAATTTGCTGTATTTAAAAGATTACCTTTTTGAGAGCTCTCATCATAAACAGCTGTCATATTGGTATTTATGGAAGGATCAAATTGAAAGGAAAAATAATGTATAACAGCTAGCCTTAGGGAATCGTTATTAAGATGAAATAACAGAAATTAGACTTAAAATAAAGATCCAACATGAATTCCCCTTTTTTTTTTTTTTTTTCTTTTTTTTTTTTTTATTAGTTTCTGCTTTATAACAAAGTGAATCAGTCATACATATACATCTGTTCCCACATCCCCTCCCTCATGCATCTCCCTCCCTCCCACCCTCCCCATCCCACCCCTCCAGGCGGTCACAAAGCACCGAGCTGATCTCCCTGTGCTCTGCGGCTGCTTCCCACTATCTATCTACCTTACGTTTGGTAGTGTATATATGTCCATGCCTCTCTTTCCCTTTGTCACAGCTTACCCTTCCCCTTCCCCATATCCTCAAGTCCATTCTCAAGTAGGTCTGTGTCTTTATTCCCATTTTACCCCTAGGTTCTTCATGACATTTTTTTTTTTTTAAATTCCATATATATGTGTTAGCATACGGTATTTGTCTTTCTCTTTCTGACTTACTTCACTCTGTATGACAGACTCTAGGTCTATCCACCTCATTACAAATAGCTCAGTTTCGTTTCTTTTTATGGCTGAGTAATATTCCATTGTATATATGTGCCACATCTTCTTTATCCATTCATCTGATGATGGACACTTAGGTTGTTTCCAGCTCCGGGCTATTGTGAATAGAGCTGCAATGAACATTTTGGTACATGTCTCTTTTTGAATTATGGTTTTCTCAGGGTATATGCCTAGTAGTGGGATTGCTGGGTCATATGGTAGTTCTATTTTTAGTTTTTTAAGGAACCTCCATACTGTTCTCCATAGTGGCTGTACCAATTCACATTCCCACCAGCAGTGCAAGAGTGTTCCCTTTTCTCCACACCCTCTCCAGCATTTATTGTTTCTAGATTTCTTGATGATGGCCATTCTGACTGGTGTGAGATGATATCTCATTGTAGTTTTGATTTGTATTTCTCTAATGATTAATGATGTTGAGCATTCTTTCATGTGTTTGTTGGCAGTCTGTATATCTTCTTTGGAGAAATGCCTATTTAAGTCTTCTGCCCATTTTTGGATTGGGTTGTTTGTTTTTTTGCTATTGAGCTGCATGAGCTGTTTATAAATTTTGGAGATTAATCCTTTGTCAGTTGCTTCATTTGCAAATATTTTCTCCCATTCTGAGGGTTGTCTTTTGGTCTTGTTTATGGTTTCCTTTGCTGTGCAAAAGCTTTGAAGTTTCATTAGGTCCCATTTGTTTATCTTTGTTTTTAGTTCCATTTCTCTAGGAGGTGGGTCCAAAAGGATCTTGCTGTGATTTATGTCATAGAGTGTTCTACCTATGTTTTCCTCTAAGAGTTTGATAGTTTCTGGCCTTACATTTAGGTCTTTAATCCATTTTGAGCTTACTTTTGTGTGTGGTGTTAGGGAATGATCTAATCTCATACTTTTACATGTCCCTGTCCAGTTTTCCCAGCACCACTTATTGAAGAGGCTGTCCTTTCTCCACTGTACATTCCTGCCTCCTTTATCAAAGATAAGTTGGCCATATGTGCGTGGGTTTATCTCTGGGCTTTCTATCCTGATCCACTGATCTATCTTTCTGTTTTTATGCCAGTACCACACTGTCTTAATTACTGTAGCTTTGTAGTATAGTCTGAAGTCAGGGAGCCTGATTCCTCCAGCTCCGTTTTTCGTTCTCAAGATTGCTTTGGCTATTCGGGGTCTTTTGTTTTTCCAAACAAATTTTGAAATTTTTTGTTCTAGTTCTGTGAAAAATGCCAGTGGTAGTTTGATAGGGATTGCATTGAATCTGTAGATTGCTTTGGGTAGTAGAGTCATTTTCACAATATTGATTCTTCCAATCCAGGAGCATGGTATGTCTCTCCATCTATTTGTATCCTCTTTAATTTCTTTCATCAGTGTCTTATAATTTTCTGCATACAGGTCTTTTGTCTCCTTAGGTAGGTTTATTCCTAGATATTTTATTCTTTTTGTTGCAATGGTAAATGGGAGTGTTTTCTTGATTTCATTTTCAGATTTTTCATCATTAGTGTACAGGAATGCCAGAGATTTCTGTGCATTAATTTTGTATCCTGCTACTTTACCAAATTCATTGATTAGCTCTAGTAGTTTTTCGGTAGCATCTTTAGGATTCTCTATGTATAGTATCATGTCATCTGCAAACAGTGACAGCTTTACTTCTTCTTTTCCAATTTGGATTCCTTTTATTTCCTTTTCTTCTCTGATTGCTGTGGCTAAAACTTCCAAAACTATGTTGAATAAGAGTGGTGAGAGTGGGCAGCCTTGTCTTGTTCCTGATCTTAGTGGAAATGGTTTCAGTTTTTCACCATTGAGGACAATGTTGGCTGTGGGTTTGTCATATACGGCCTTTATTATGTTGAGGAAAGTTCCCTCTATGCCTACTTTCTGCAGGGTTTTTATCATAAATGGGTGTTGAATTTTGTCGAAAGCTTTCTCTGCATCTATTGAGATGATCATATGGTTTTTCTCCTTCAACTTGTTAATATGGTGTATCACATTGATTGATTTGCGTATATTGAAGAATCCTTGCATTCCTGGAATAAACCCCACTTGATCATGGTGTATGATCCTTTTAATGTGCTGTTGGATTCTGTTTGCTGGTATTTTGTTGAGGATTTTTGCATCTATGTTCATCAGTGATATTGGCCTGTAGTTTTCTTTCTTTGTGACATCCTTGCCTGGTTTTGGTATCAAGGTGATGGTGGCCTCGTAGAATGAGTTTGGGAGTGTTCCTTCCTCTGATATTGTTTGGAAGAGTTTGAGAAGGATGGGTGTTAGCTCTTCTCTAAATGTTTGATAGAATTCGCCTGTGAAGCCATCTGGTCCTGGGCTTTTGTTTGATGGAAGATTTTTAATCACAGTTTCAATTTCAGTGCTTGTGATTGGTCTATTCATATTTTCTATTTCTTCCTGAGTCAGTCTTGGTAGGTTGTGCATTTCTAAGAATTTGTCCATTTCTTCCAGGTTGTCCATTTTATTGGCATAGAGTTGCTTATAGTAATCTCTCATGATCTTTTGTATTTCTGCAGTGTCAGTTGTTACTTCTCCTTTTTCATTTCTAATTCTACTGATTTGAGTCTTCTCCCTTCTTTTCTTGATGAGTCTGGCTAATGGTTTGTCAATTTTGTTTATCTTCTCAAAGAACCAGCTTTTAGTTTGGTTGATCTTTGCTATCGTTTCCTTCATTTCTTTTTCATTTATTTCTGATCTGATCTTTATGATTTCTTTCCTTCTGCTAACTTTGGGGGTTTTTTGTTCTTCTTTCTCTAATTGCTTTAGGTGCAGGGTCAGGTTGTTTACTCGAAATGTTTCCTGTTTCTTAAGGTGGGATTGTATTGCTATAAACTTCCCCCTTAGAACTGCTTTTGCTGCGTCCCATAGGTTTTGGGTCATCGTGTCTCCATTGTCATTTGTTTCTAGGTATTTCTTAATTTCCTCTTTGATTTCTTCAGTGATCACTTCGTTATTGAGTAGTGTATTGTTTAGCCTCCATGTGTTTGTATTTTTTACAGATCTTTTCCTGTAATTGATGTCTAGTCTCATAGCGTTGTGGTCAGAAAAGATACTTGATACAATTTCAATTTTCTTAAATTTACCAAGGCTTGATTTGTGACCCAAGATATGATCTATCCTGGAGAATGTTCCATGAGCACTTGAGAAAAATGTGTATTCTGTTGTTTTTGGGTGGAATGTCCTATAAATATCAATTAAGTCCATCTTGTTTAATGTATCATTTAAAGCTTGTGTTTCCTTATTTATTTTCATTTTGGATGATCTGTCCATTGGTGAAAGTGGGGTGTTAAAGTCCCCTACTATGATTGTGTTACTGTCGATTTCCCCTTTTATGGCTGTTAGTATTTGCCTTATGTATTGAGGTGCTCCTATGTTGGGTGCATAAATATTTACAATTGTTATATCTTCTTCTTGGATCGATCCCTTTATCGTTATGTAGTGTCCTTCTTTGTCTCTTCTAATAGTCTTTATTTTAAAGTCTATTTTGTCTGATATAAGAATTGCTACTCCAGCTTTCTTTTGATTTCCATTTGCATGGAATATCTTTTTCCATCCCCTTACTTTCAATCTGTATGTGTCTCTAGGTCTGAAGTGGGTCTCTTGTAGACAGCATATATATGGGTCTTGTTTTTGTATCCATTCAGCCACTCTGTGTCTTTTGGTGGGAGCATTTAGTCCATTTACATTTAAGGTAATTATTGATATGTATGTTCCTATTCCCATTTCCTTAATGGCTTTGGGTTCGTTATTGTAGGTATAGTCCTTCTGTTGTATTTCTTGCCTAGAGAAGTTCCTTTAGCATTTGTTGTAAAGCTGGTTTGGTGGTGCTGAACTCTCTCAGCTTTTGCTTGTCTGTAAACGTTTTAATTTCTCCATCAAATCTGAATGAGATCCTTGCTGGGTAGAGTAATCTTGGTTGCAGGTTTCTCTCCTTCATCACTTTAATTATGTCCTGCCACTCCCTTCTGGCTTGTAGAGTTTCTGCTGAGAGATCAGCTGTTAACCTGATGGGGATTCCCTTGTGTGTTATTTGTTGTTTTTCCCTTGCTGCTTTTAATATGATTTCTTTGTGTTTAATTTTTGACAGTTTGATTAATATGTGTCTTGGCGTATTTCTTCTTGGATTTATTCTGTATGGGACTCTCTGTGCCTCCTGGACTTGATTAACTATTTCCTTTCCCATATTAGGGAAGTTTTCAACTATAATCTCTTCAAATATTTTCTCAGTCCCTTTCTTTTTCTCTTCTTCTTCTGGAACCCCTATAATTCGAATGTTGGTGCGTTTAATGTTGTCCCAGAGGTCTCTGAGACTGTCCTCTGTTCTTTTCATTCTTTTTTCTTTATTTTTCTCTGCATCAGTTATTTCCACTATTTTATCTTCCACCTCACTTATCCGTTCTTCTGCCTCAGTTATTCTGCTATTGATCCCATCTAGAGTATTTTTCATTTCATTTATTGTGTTTTTAATCGATGCTTGATTCATCTTTAGTTCTTCTAGGTCCTTGTTAACTGTTTCTTGCATATTGTCTATTCTATTTCCAAGATTTTGGATCTGGGAAATAGAATCTTGGATCAGCTTTACTATCATTATTCTGAATTCTTTTTCAGGTAGACTGCCTATTACCTCTTCATTTGTTAGGTCTGGTAGGTTTTTATCTTGCTCCTTCACCTGCTGTGTGTTTTTCTGCTTTCTCATTTTGCTTATGTTACTGTGTTTGGGGTCTCCTTTTTGCAGGCTGCAGATTCGTAGTTCCCGTTGTTTTTGGTGTCTGTCCCCCGTGGCTAAGGTTGTTTCAGTAGGTTGTGTAGGCTTCCTGGTGGGGGGGACTAATGCCTGTGTTCTGGTGGTTGAAGCTCGATCTTGTCTTTCTGGTGGACAGGTCCACGTCTGGTGGTGTGTTTTGGGGTGCCTGTGGCCTTATTATGTTTTTAGGTATCCTCTCTGCTAATGGGTGGGGTTGTGTTCCTGCCTTGCTAGTTGCTTGGCATAGGGTGACCAGCACTGTAGCTTGCTGGTCGTTGACTGAAGCTGGGTGCTGGTGTTGAGATGGAGATCCCTGGGAGATTTTCGCTGCTTGATATTATGTGGAGCTGGGAGGTCTCTTGTGGACCCGTGTCCTGAAGTTGGCTCTCCCACTTCAGAGGCACAGCACTAACTCCTGGCTGCAGCACCAAGAGCCTTTCATCCACCCGGCTCAGAATAACAGTGAGAAAAAGTAGAAAGAAAGAATTAGTAGAAGAAAGAAAGAGAGATTGAAAGAAAGGAAGAAGGGAAGTAAGGAAGGAAGGAAGGAAGAAAGAAAGAAAGGGGGGAGGGAGGAAGGATGGAAAGAAAGGAAAGAAAGGAGGGAGGGAGGAATGAAAGCAAAAGGAAGAGTGAATGGAAGAAGAGAGGGAGGGAGGGAGGAAGGAAAAAAAGAAAGAAAGACAGGAGGGAGGGAGGAAGGAAAGAAAAAGTGGAAAGAAGAAGGGTGGGAGGGAGGGAGGGATGGAGGAAAGAAAAAGAAAGAAGGAAAGGAGGAGCGGAGGGAGGGAGGGAGGAAGGGAAGGGAGGAAAAAAAGAAAGAGCAGGTAAAGTAAAATAGAATAAAGTATGAAATATAGTAGCGTTATTAAAATTAAAAAGTAATTATTGAAAAAAAAACACGGACCGAAAGAACCCTGGGACATATGGTGGAAGCAAAGCTATACAGAGAGAATCTTACACAGAAGATTACACATACACATTCACAAAAAGAGAGCAGGGGGAAAAATCAAAAATCTTGCTCTCCAAGTCCACCTCCTCGATTTGGGATAATTCGTTGTAAAAAGAGGAAAAGGGCGAAAAGTCTGAAATCTTGCTAAGTCCACCTCCTTAATTTGAGATAATTCGTTGTAAAAAGAGGGAAAAAAAGGGGGGGAAAGTCTTAAATCTTGTCCTCAAGGTCCACTTCCTCAATTTGGGATGATTCGCTGTCCATTCATGCACTCCACAGACGCAGGGCACATCAAATGGACCGTGGAGCTTTAATCCACTGCCTCGGAGGCTGCACAGAGAGATTTCCCTGTCTCTGCTCTCACAGCTCCCGGGTCTCAGCCTTGGACCTGGCCCCGCCTCTGCGCGTAGGTCGCCGGAGGGCGTCCGTTCTTCGCTCAGACAGGACGGGTTTAAAGGAGCCGCTGATTCGGGGTCTCTGGCTCACTCAGGCAGAGGGGAGGGAGGGGAATGCCCTCTCCTCGCGCACCAGGCAACAAAAGGGAAAAAAGTCTCTTGCCTCTCCGGTAGCTCCAGACCCTTTCCCCGGACTCCCTCCGGGCTAGCACTAACCCCTTCAGGGTCTCTTCCCGCCGCCAGCCCCAGACCTCTCCCTGCGCTCCGACTGAAAGCCGATACCCGAGCCTCAGCTCCCAGCCCCGCCCGCCCTGGCGGCCGAGCAGACAAGTCTCTCGGGCTGGTGTGTGCCTGAGGGCACCGATCCTCTGTGCCAAAATCTCTCTGCTTTGCCCTCCACACCCCTGTTGCTGTGCTCTCCTCAGCTACTCCGAAGCTTTCCCCCTCCGCCACCTGCAGTCTCCGCCCTCGAAGGGGCTTGTAGTGTGTAGAAACCTTCCCTCCTTCACGGCTCCCTCCCACTGGTGCAGGTCCCGTCCATATCCTATTGTCTCTGTTTATTCTTTTTTCTTTTGACCTACCCAGGTATGTGGGGAGTTTCTTGCCTTTTGGGGGGTCTGAGGTCTTCTGTCAGCGTTCAGTAGGTGTTCTGTTGGAGTTGTTCCACGTGTAGATGAATTTCTGATGTATCTGTGGGGAGGAAGGTGATCTCCGCGTCTTACTCTTCCGCCATCTTCCTCCGGCTCCGAATTCCCCTTTTTAAGAAAAATTTTTAAAATTGCCCCATCTCCTCAGCAATTCCTTAGGCCCTCCTACAAATAATTAGGAAAAGATCAGTTGGAAGCCAATATTCAAGAGCTAATAGAAACAATTATCTTTGACTTCCAAATCTCTACAAAACCAGAAATGCAACTTAGGAACAAGTCAAGGCCCATTTATCTTCACCAACCCTGAAACCTATTCCTCTCAAATTCTTGTAGATATTATAAAAGTTGAGGATAATTGGAGCAAAATTGTCCTGTACTTAAGAAGAAAACGTTTTTAAAATAATAATTACCCTGAGACTTATGATAATGGAAAAATACACTCCAAAACTCACAGAAGAAAATTTACATTTTTTCCTCTGTCCCTTAAAATTATAAATCTTACCATGTCTTTGAAATGTAAACACAGCCACATTGCCTGAGACTGAGCCCAGATTATCTCAATTGTTAGAACCTGAAACTAAAATTTAAAGAAAAAAAAGGAAAGAGGTGTTTTTTTAAACAAAAACCACCAAAAAAACCCTCTCTTGCTCAAACTCTAAATCACAGTCTCCTTAAAATTGTTTATCAAGGGCAAGTACACTTAAAGGGCAAGAAGACTTAAAAGTCTTCTCCATAAATAATAAAAGACTGTAGCTATCTGAGTAAACTTAATTTATTCCAACAAGCAATATAAAAATTCTCAAAAATATAACAAAAACGAATACAAATATTTTTCAAATTCACATGATCTAGGATAATTTTTGGTAAGTAAAATCTAGTTCAGGTTTAATGGTTTAATTAATACAGACATATCTTAAGAGTTATCAGCATTAAGTATAATAGCTTTATTCTATGTAGTTTTACTAAAAGTCAAATAAGCTCATGTTATCTCTTTTACAAAATTTCTCAGAAAAAAGTAATAATAATAATAATTTAAGATGATGGCTAACACTACTTTAACATCATATGAAATTGTCATGAGTAATCTGAGTGATTGTTAAGAACAAATTAATTAAATAGACATAAGAATTCTTTTAGGTAAACATTTTTTAGCAATAATTGTTTTTACTATGTCAACTTAAATAGTTTTCTAAATGTCTTTGATAAATTGTACCCTTAGAGTTTTGCTAAGTTAAATTAAATGAATTGAATGTCTAGATCATTTCCAACTAAGACAAAATACTGAAATATTAATTGCTGAACGAGTCTAAGTTTACCTACTTTTGACCTAACACACTAAATATGTTTGGTTCTATTAGTAAACATGTCTTGTGCTTCATTAAAAGCTTGTACTATGAAGTAGAATATGTTTCTAGAAATTATGAAATGTATTTATAAGTTTGCCAAGCCACAAAATACTTACACAGTTAATAATTTTTAACTTTATCTTTACAAAAAAATTAAAGCTTCAAAGGATTAAGAATTGTAAATAATATATGTGGTTAAAGCTACTAGGAATTATAAGGAAATTAGAATATGTTTTGGGGTAAGAAAAAGTGTAAGGTAAGGAGATGTTTTTGTTAATGTAAAAACTTTAAGTGATTTTTGTCCTAAAGCTGGTAACTTCTAAATGGGAAAGAGAACAAGGGACAAATCAAAATGGACAGAGAAAGTTGTAAGAGGTTTGTTAAAAAGGAATCTTTAGAAAGGAATTTTATGTGTAGTCAGGTCTAAGATTGGAATGAATTTAATAAAGTGATTGAGTTTTAATATCCAAAGTAAGCTGGTAGAAAATTAAAATTTGTTTTTTCTCTCTTTTTGCAAAATTTTCTTAATTATTGGTCTGCTCTTAATGAGAAATTGTAAACAAAGACTTTTTTTTACATTTAATGTAATCTGTCTAGCAAAACAAATATTGTACATTTTGTCTTTATGAGTCTTTGATAATTTTGAAGAAAAACTGAGTGCTTTCAATATTAAAAGAGCTAAGTCTTTTTACACTATTTAACTATCTGTATTTACATGTGAATCTTTGTGACTTTGATTAAATTGATAACTAAATATTAATTCACAGTGACATATGATCATATTTGACAAAGTGTTTTAAAACATTTTTATTTTTGAAAAAGTAGATTTTCCCCCAAATCAAATTCTAAATGAAGTCTTATTGACCTGGAAATAACATTCAGGTTTTCCAGAGGCCCCTTGGAACACCTTAAAAGATTTGTTTTATCTTATTAGAAAAGAGAGCTATGAAACTCATTAGGCTTATTTGGTATGTTACTTACATGGGAAGCATTGCTAAATAAATGATCATAAACTCTAGGTTATATCATAAGGGTGAATGTTATTAATATAAATGTTCTAGAAAGTATATGAAATTCCTAAAATTGGATATGTCCTAGTATAATGTTATCAGTCATAATTCTAGTTATTATCTTAAATGTTTTGTGTCACAGAGATAAATTTTCTTGTCAATTCCATTAGAATGAATCAAATTTTTAGTAATGGATATTTGTCTTTTATTACTTAGACAATGGTTTTACTCAGATGCTTTTACAAAAGCTTCCTGAAAATGTGTTTCATGTTCAGAGAAATTCATGGAAAAGGATCTAACAAGTATTCTAGAACACAAGTTTCTGATGAATTTCAAATCATTACACTGAACTGAGTAAGAATTTACAAAACCCTAATGGAGAAATTGATGGTTTCATAAAACTTCTAACAAAAGATCAAACAAAACAAGAATTAATTACATGGGACTAAGTAAACTGAAGAAGATGGTTATAATATTTTATGATTTTAAAAATAAATTTATTTATTTTATTTATTTTTGGCTGCATTGGGTCTTTGTTGCTGTGTGTGGGCTTTCTCTAGTTGCAGCGAATGGCAGCTACTCTTCGTTGTGGTGTGTGGGCTTCTCATTGCAGTGGCTTCTGTTGTTGTGGAGCATGGGCTCTAGGTGCATGGGCTTCAGTAGTTGTGGCTCGTGGGCTTTAGTAGTTGTGGCT
This sequence comes from Hyperoodon ampullatus, assembly GCF_949752795.1. NCBI lineage: Eukaryota > Metazoa > Chordata > Mammalia > Artiodactyla > Ziphiidae > Hyperoodon > Hyperoodon ampullatus. Next base: position 40,922,971 of record NC_136931.1, read on the forward strand.
CATGGGCTCTAGAACGCAGGCTCAGTAGTTGTGGTGCGTGGGCTTAGTTGCTCTGCGGCACGTGGGATCTTCCTGGACCAGGGCTCGAACCCATGTCCCCTGCACTGGCAGGCAGATTCTTAAACACTGTACCACCAGGAAAGCCCCATTTTATGATTTTTTTTTCGTGGTACGCGGGCCTCTCACTGTTGTGGCCTCTCCCGTTACGGAGCACAGGCTCCGGACGCGCAGGCTCAGTGGCCATGGCTCACAGGCCTAGCTGCTCCATGGCATGTGGGGTCCTCCCAGACCGGGGCACGAACCCGTGTCCCCTGCATCACAGGCAGACTCTCAACCACTGCACCACCAGGGAAGCCCTATGATTTTTAAATTTGAAACATTGCTTTTTTTTTTTTTAAGTTTTGTTTCTCCAAATATAGGAAAATTTGTTTTTCTCTCTTAAGCTAGAGCAGTTTGGTAATTTATACCCTTGTAAGCAAAATTGAATCATTTGTCTTTTTCTCCCTACCCGATTCCTCCAGAATTCAGAAGCTTTCAGTGAACATTCTTATTTTCTTGGCAATATAGTTATTTGCATAATTTCAATAAGAATCTGTTCTCCTTATAATAGCACATAATTGCAAACATTGATTATATTACTAAAGTTTTGCCTAGAATGTCATAATTGAGAGAGATATACATAAACTTAGGTTTGACCAAACAGCTTTAAGAAACTAAGGTTGACTTCATGGAGCCAATAAAGCCCCTTGGGAAAATAGTGTGGTACCTTGCTTAGAGTTCCCAGCAGCCTTACTAGCTGAGTAAGGAAGGTCACTTCCTGGCAAATGCAAGAACCTCAGAATATTTGGGGGACATTGAGGAGAAGAATTCACCCAAATCTATAGATGTCAAATGATTGGCTTGGCTTCTTAGCCTCAAGGGACTATTAAAAGTTTAATCTGGAGATTCCTTATAAAAAGTTCCAGCAAAGCAGATTTAAAAGAGCCTATATGGGAGATTTCCCTCTAACCCTGGAGATATTCTGCAGAGATAGTTGTTGACCAGAGGTAAAGCCTGAAGTCCTTCATGAATTTCAATCAAAATTGAACTTTAAGAAGCCAGAACTCCTCACAGTGACATTCAGGAGAGAGGGTAGAGACAAAGATGGCAGAGTAGAAGGACGTGAGCTCACCTCCTCTCATGAAACCATCCAAATCACAACTAACTGCTGAACAACCATCAACAAAAAAGACTTGAACATACAAAAAAGACATTCTACATCCAAAGACAAAGAAGAAGCTACAACTAGATGGTAGGAGGGGTGCTTTCGTGATATAATCAAATCTCATACCTGCTGGGTGGGTGACCCAGAAAGTGGAAAATAATCATCATATCACAGAGGTTCTCCCACAGGAGTGAGAGTTCTGAGACCCACGTGAGACTCCTCAGCCTGGGGACATGGCAATGAGAGGAGGAGATCCCAGAGCATTTGATATTGAAGGCCAGTGGGACTTGAGGGCAGGAGCTCCACAGGATTGGGGGAAAGAGACTCCACTTTTGGAGGGTGCACACAAGGTTTCATGTGTACTGGGACCCAGGGCAAAGCAGTAACTCCATAAAAGCCTGGGCCAGACCTACCTGAGGGTCTTGGAGGGTCTCCTGGGGAGGAAGAAGTTGGCTGTGGCTCACTGTGGGGGCAAGGACACTGGTGGCAGAGAACCCAGTGAATATTTTTTGGTGTGAGCTCTCCTGGAGGTCATCATTTGGGCACTGAGACCTGGCCCCACCCAATAGCCTGCAGTCTCCATTCTGGGATGCCTCAGGGCAAACAACCAACACGGTGGGAACACAGACCCTCCCATGAGCAGACAGGCTGCCTAAAGTTATTCTGATCCCACAGCCGCCTCTAAACACCACTTGACACAGCCCTGCCCACCAGAGGGAAAAGACCCAGCTCCACCCACCAGTGGCCAGACACCAGTCCCTACCACCAGGAAGACTTCACAAGCTCCTGGACCAACCTCACCCATCAGGGGGCGGGCACCAGAAGTGAGAGGAGCCATGATCCTGCAGCCTGAGGAAAGGAGGCTACAAACACGGAAGGCAGAGAAATGTGTTCCAGATGAAGGAACATCATCAAACTCCAGAAGAACAACTAAGTGAAGTGGAGATAGGCAATCTTCCCGAAAAAGAATTCAGAGTAATGATAGTAAAGATGATACAAGTAACTGGAAAAAGAATGGAGGCACAGACCAAGAACATAGATGAAATTTTTAGCAAAGAGCTAGAAGTTTTAAAAAACAAAGAGAGATAAAAAATAACTGAAATGAAAAATACTCTACAAGTAATCAATAGCAGAATAAATGAGGCAGAAGAATAAATAAGTGAGCTGGTAGACAGATTGGTGAAAATCACTGCTTTGGAACCGAATAAAGAAAAAAAATGAAAACAAATGAGGACAGTCTAAGAGACCTCTGGGACAACATTAAATGTGCCAACATTCACATTTTAGGGGTCCCAGAAGGAGAAGAGAGAGACAGAGGGGCTGAAAAAATATTTGAAGAAATAATAGCCAAAAACTTCCCTAACATGGAAAAGGAACAGTCACTCAAGTCCAGGAAGCACAGAGAGTCAAATACAGGACAAACCCACAGAAGAACATGCCAACACACATGAATCAAATTGATAAAAATTAAAGACAAAGAAAACATTAAAAGCAACAAGAGAAAAACAACAAATAACATACAAGGAAACCCCAGTAAGGTTATCAGCTGATTTTTTCAGCAGAAACTCTGCAGGCCAGAAAGGAGTGGCCCAATATATTTACAGTGATGAAAGGCAAAAACCTATGACCAAAAATACTCTACCCAGCAAGGTTCTTATTCAGACCTGACAGAGAAATCAAAAGCTTTATAGACAAACAAAAGCTAAGAGAATTCAGCACCATCAAACCAGCTTTACAACAAATGCTAAAGGAACTTCTCTAGATGAAAAAGAAAATGCCACAACTAGAAAAAAGAAAATTATGAATGGGAAGGCTCACCATTAAAGGCAAACATACAGTAAAGGTAGGAAGTCATCCACTCACAAATATGATATCAAAACAAACAATCATGAGAAGAAGAGAGTACAAATGCAGGATATTGGAAATGCATTTGAAATTAAGAGACCAGCAACTTAAAACAACTTTTTGTATATATATATATATATATATATATATATATATATATACACTCTGCTATATCAAAACCTCATGGGAAATGCAAACCAGAAATCTACAACAGATACACAAAGAAAAAGCAACCCAACTGCAACACTAAAGATGGTCATCAAACCACAAGGGAAGAGAACAAAAGAGGAAGGGAAGAAAAAAGAGCTACAAAAACAAACCCAAAACAATTTAACAAAATGACAATAAGAACATACATATTGATAATTACATTAAAAGTAAATAGACTAAATGCTCCAACCAAAAGACATAGACTGGCTGAATAGATACAAAAGCAAGAACCATATATATGCTGCCTACTAGAAACTCACTTTAGATCTAGACATCCACACAGACTGAAAGTGAGAGGGTAAAAGAAAGGTATTCCATACAAATGGAAATCAAAGGAAAGCCAGAGTAGCAATAGTCATATCAGACAAAATAGACTCTAAAATAAAGACTGTAACAAGGACCAAGAAGGACACTGAATAATGATCAAGGAATCAATCCAAGAAGAAGATACAACAATTGTAAATAAATATTCACCCAACATAGGAACACCTCAATATATAAGGCAAATGCTAATAGCCATAAAAGGAGAAATTGACAGTAACACAATAGTATTGGGGGATGTTAACACCCCACTTTCATCAATGGACAGATCATCCAGACAGAAAATCAATATGAAAACACAGGCCTTGAATGACACATTAGACCAGAAGGACTTAATTGATATTTATAGAGCATTCCATCTGAAAGCAGCAGAATACACATTCTCCTCAAGTGCACACGAAACATTCTCCAGGATAGATCACACGCTGGGCCACAAAGTGAGCCTTGGTAAATTTAAGAAAATTGAAATCATATGAAGCACCTATTCCAAACACAATGCTATGAGATTAGAAATCAACTACAAGAAAAAAACTGTAAAAAACACAAATACATGGAGGCTAAACAATATGCTATAAGCATCCAATGTATCACTGAAGAAATCAAAGCAAAAATTAAAAAATACCTACAAATGAAAACAAAAACATGAAGATCCAAAACCTATGGGATGCAGCAGAAGCATTTCTAAGAGGGAAGATTATAGTGATAAAATCTTACCTCAGGAAACAAGAAAAATCTCAAATAAACAACCTAACCTTATATGTAAAGCAACTAGAGAAAGGAGAACAAACAAAACCCAAATTTAGTAGAAGGAAAGAAATCATATAGATCAGAGCAGAAATAAATGAGAGACAAAGAAAACAGTAGGAAAGATCAATGAAACTAGAAGCTGGTTCTTTGAAAAGATAAACAAAATTGATAAACCATTAGCCAGCATCATCAAGAAAAAAATAGGGAGAGCTCAAAGCAATAAAATTAGAAATACAAAAGAAGTTACAATGGACACCACAGAAATACAAAAGCTCATAAGAGACTACTGCAAGAAACTATATGCCTGTAAAATGCACAACCTAGAAGAAATGGACAAATTCTTAGAAAGGTACAACCTTCGAAGACTGAACCAGGAAGAAATAGAAAATATGAACAGACAAATCACAAGTCCTGAAATTGAAACTGTGATTAAGAAACTCCAACAGGGCATCCCTGGTGGCGCAGTTGTTAAGAAACCACCTGCCAAGGCAGGGGACACGGGTTCGAACCCTGGTCCAGGAAGATCCCACATGTCACAGAGCAACTAAGCCCGTGGGTCACAACTACTAAGCCTGGTCTCTAGAGCCCACGAACCACAGCTGCTGAGCCTGCATGCCACAACTACTGAAGCTCACGTGCCTAGATCCCATGCTCTGCAAAAAGAGAAGCCACCACAATGAGTAGCCCATGCACCACAATGAAGAGTAGCCCCCGCTTGCCACAACTAAAAAAAGAAAGCCTACATACAGCAACAAACACCCAATGCAGCCAAAAATAAAATAAATAAATAAATTTATTTTTAAAAATTTATTAAAATTTATTTTTAAAAAAAGAAACTCCCGACAAACAAAAGTCCAAGATCAGATGGCTTCACAGGTGAATTCTATCAAGCATTTAGAGAACAATAAACACCTGTTCTTCTGAAACTATTCCATAAAATTTCAGAGGAAGAAACATTCCCAAACTCATCCTATGAGGCCATAATCACCCTGATACCAAAACCAAACAAAGGTACTACAAAAAAAGAAAAAATAAGTCAATATCACTGATGAACATAGACTCAAAAATCATTTACAAAATACTAGCAAAGTGAATCCAACAACACATTAAAAGGATCAGACACCATGATCAAGTGGGATTTATCCCAAGGATGCAAGGATTTTTCAATATCCACATATCAATCAGTGTGATACACCACATCAATGAATTCAGTAAAGTCACAGAGTACAAAATTAATACACAGAAATCTCTTTCATTCCTATACACTAACAACAAAAATCAGAAAGAGAAATTATGGAAGGAATCCCATTTACCATCACATCAAAAAGAAAAAATACCTATGAATAAATCTACCTAAGGAGACAAAAGACCTGTACTCTGAAAACTCCAAGATGCTGATGAAAGAAATCGAAAGTGACACAAACAGATGGGGAGATATACCATGTGCTTGGATTGGAAGAATCAATACTGTCAAAATGACTATACTACTTAAGGCAATCTACAGATTCAATGCAATCCTTATTAAATTACCAGTGGAATTTTTTTTTTAGATCTTTTTCATGTGGACCTTTTTTAAAGTCTTTATTGAATTTGTTACAATATTGCTTCTGTTTTATGTTTTTGTTTTTGTTTTTTTGTGTGTTTTTTTGGTTGCATGGCATGTGGGATCCCAACTCCCTGACCAGGGATCGAACCTGCATCCTCCTCATTGGAAGGTGAAGTCCCAACCACCGGACCTCCAGGGAAGCCCCCACCAATGGCATTTTTCACAGAACTAGAACAGAAAATTTTAAAATTTGTATAGAAACACAAACCCCCAAATAGCCAAAGCATACTATGAAAGAAAAATGGAGCTGGAGGAATCAGGCTCACTGTCTTCAGACTATATTACAAAGCTACAGTAATCAATATGGTACTTGCACAAAAACAGAAATATAGATCAATGGAACAGAATAGAAAGCCCAGAAATAAACCCACACAACTCTGGTCAATTAATCTATGACAAAGGAGGCAGGAATATACAATGGAGAAAAGACAGTCTCTTCAATAAGTGGTGCTGGGAAAACTGGACAGCTACATGTAAAAAAATGAAATTAGAACAATTTTCTAACATTACAGACAAAAATAAACTCAAAATGCATTAAAGACCTAAATGTAAGACTGGATATTATAAAACTCTTAGAGGAAAATCCAAGCAGAACACTCTTTCACAGCAGCAATATCTTTTTGGATCCACTTCCTAGAGGAAAGAAAACAAAAACTAAAATAAACAAATGGGACCTAATAAAACTTAAAAGCTTTTTCACAGCAAAGGAAACCATAAACAAAACAAAAAGACAACCTACAGAATGGGAGAAAATATTTGCAAATGATGAGACTGACAATGGAATAATCTCCAAAGTATACAAATAGCTCATGCAGCTCAATATCAAAAAAGCAAACAACCCAATCAAAAAATGGACAGAAGATCTAAATAGACATTTCTCCAAAGAAGACATACTGATGGGCAAAAAGCACATGAAAATCTGCTCAACATCGCTAATTATTAGAGAAATGCAAATCAAAACTACAATGAGGTATCACCTCACACCAGTCAGAGTAACCATCATCAAAAAGTCTACAAACTGTAGACTACAAAAATGTTGGAGTGAGTGTGGAGAAAAGGAGTCCTCCTACACTGTTGGTGGGAATGTAAATTGGTTCAACCACTATGGAGAATATTATGGGATTCCTTAAAAAACTAAAAATAGAACTACCATATGATCCAGCAATCCTACTCTTAGGCATGTATCTGGAGAAAATTATACTTCCAAAAGATACATGCACCCCAGTGTTCAGTGCAGCACTATTCACAATAACCAGGATATGAAAGCAATTTAAATGTCCATTGACAGATGAATGGATAAAGAAGATGTGGTACATATATACAATGGAATATTACTCAGCCATAGAAATGAATGAAATAATGCCATTTGCAGTAACATGAATTGACGTAGAGATTATCATACTAAGTGAAGTAATTCAGAGAAAGACAAATATCATATGATATCACTTATCTGTGGAATCTAAAAAAATGATACAAATGAACTTAATTACAAAAGAGAAACAGACTCACAGACTTAAAAAACAAACTTATGGTTACTAAAGGGAAAAGGTATGGGGAGGGATAAATTAGGAGTTTGGATTCACATATACACACTACTATATATAAAATAGATAATCAACGAGACCCTACTGTATAGCAAAGGGAACTCTACTCAATATTCTGTAATAACCTATATGGCAAAAGACTCTGAAAAAGAATGGATATATGTATATGTATAACTGAATCATTTTGCTGTACACCTGAAACTAATTCAACATTGTAAATCAACTATACTTCAATATAAAATAAAAATTAAATTAAAAAAAGAGATTAAAAAAAGAAGTGTCTTCCAATGCAAGGATCAGATCAAAGAACATGAATGGAATATTCCTACTGGGATGATTAGGAGGATAACACATCCTTGGTAGGTGCAGAGCCTGTTCACTTATCCTCTGACTTTCCTTGTTCCCTTTCTCCACTACATCCAATTAAGCAGATAAAAACTTTGAGAAAGCTGCCTCTTCCTTCACCAATGCCAAGAAGGACAAACTCAAAGAGCCATTTTCTGTCTGTCTTCCTCTGATGTTGCTTCTTCATGTTTGAGCTATTGGGAGGAGAGAGAGGCAATAAATTCTTTTAATAAAAGCAAAAAATAAAAATAAAAAACAAGCCTATATGGTCAGTCACGATCCTTGCTATACTTATATAAATAAGACCAAGTTTATTGAATCTAGACTTATTTTGCAAACAAATTTGTGTTAATTTGGCTACCTTTGATAGAAATGAGGGTGATTTTAGAGAGAAAAATTATCTTTCAATAGAAACCAAAATACGTATTGTGGATATTAGATTCTAGTGCTATTAATTTTCCTTGAAGTTTTGTTAATTACCTGAAAACTGGACTGTATCCTGAATTTTTCTAGTTTCCTCCACTACCTGACTGCAACTCTCCAAACTAGTGTTTCCAAATTTTCTCCCACCCTTTTAACTTGGAATCATTGAAACTAAAACTGCCTTTTCTTCTGAAGTCCTGCATACTGAAGGTAGATATCTTAATATAAACTTCAGAGAAATCTCCACAGCAGCTCATGTTTAGACAATCTTTTTCGTTCCTGTTGCTATACGGACCACTCAGAAAGTTTACCTGAACATCTGATGGACATTCAAACTACAAAAGATGCTTTAACCCTGACATTTAGAGATCTTCTCAACTGTCTACCCTCAGAACTCAAAAACTGATATGAAATTTGCCTCAATTATTAACCATTGTTTTTTTGTCTCCATAGCAATGCCTCTTATTAAATACCTGATTGCTTGTACAGTAAGCTTAACTTCTACTTGGAAATACTGCTTTGGAAGAGAAAATTAAGGTAAAATGATCATATGGATGGACTCTAATCCAATATGACTTGTATCTTTATCAGGGGGGAATATTAGAACACAGACATGCACAGACTGAGGGGCAACCATGTGAGGACACAGCGAGAAGGTAGCCATCAAAGGAGAGAGACCTCAAAGAAACTAAACTTGATACTTTGATCTTGGACTTCTAGCCTCTAGAACTATGAGAAAATATATTTTTGTTGTTTAAGCCACCTAGTAGCCAGTGTGGTATTTTGTTATGGCAGCCCTAGCAAACAAATACAATCACTATTAGGGAAAAAAAAATCATTTGCTTTGTTATTCCAGTAGAATGATTTTAACACTGATTACTTCTTACCTTGAGATTATAAAAGACAGTGATAAACATTACTGTAGAGTATATATGAGTTGTGTCCTATGAAACAAAGCTAGTTAACAAACACCTCTCAGCTGTAGATGATGCCATGTGTTCATCTGATCAGCAAGAGGACATGAGTGGAAGGGAGAACCTTTTCTGCTTCAGACAAGCAACTTCCTGGGTTACCCTGAGTATGACAAAGAGGGCCATTGCTTGGGGACCAGGTCTCCAAGCAGTCACAACAGGCCTCAGGAACCCACAAGAAAATTGTGAAGGAAGAATATTACTAGCCAGGCCCATATGAATCTTTTCTTCCCATCACTGCTCTTTTGTGAAAAATTCTTCCAAATACATATTTTTGTCCCAAAATATCATGTTGGACGCTCGCTACTAGGAGCAAATTTTTCTAGCATCTCTGTTGGATGAATTTTCACACTTGCAAAATCACTCAGAAAAGAGTTCATCCTCCCAACACCTCTCCTGCACCAGTGTCCCCCTAAACAGCATCTGACCACAATATGAAGGAACTTACCTCCCAGGTAAACAGGTGCTTGAATGTGATTTAATTATCTCTGCATCCTCTCCCTGGTCTCCCTGTGAAACCTAGTCACCTCTTTGCATTAAAGCATTTCTGTGAGAAGCCCTGTAAGGTGCTGGCTATTCTCAATTCTGTCCTGCTGGTTTCTCTGAAGTGCCTAGAAGCTGTCCTCTCCACACACAAACTGTTCTGACAAAGTTCATTTGAATGATTTGGATTTTAATTCTCAATTTGCTTCTGTTCCTAAGCTCTTTAGGCTTTTTTTTTTCTTTTTAACCAATTCAGAAAAAACATCATTAAAAAAAAGACAAGGTTGGGCTTCCCTGGTGGTGCAGTGGTTGAGAGTCCGCCTGCCGATGCAGGGGACACAGGTTCGTGCCCCGGTCCAGGAAGATCCCACATGCCGCGGAGCGGCTGGGCCCATGAGCCATGGCCGCTGAGCCTGCGCGTCCGGAGCCTGTGCTCTGCAACGGGAGAGGCCACAGCAGTGAAAGGCCCGCGTACCGAAAAAAACAAAACAAAACAAAACAAAACAAGGGTACTCGCAGATCTAACATGCTAAGCTTTAACTTAGCACGTTCTTAAGACTGATGTTTTCCAAGGAACTTTCTTGTTTCCTGTGCAATAATAAAGGTTTGTTATAAAAGTTAAGTACAAAAAGTGAAAAAAAAATAAAAATAGTGGTATCTTCACAGTTGAGTTCTTAACATATTTTCTGATATATGTAAAAAGAGAAAAATTGGCAAAATGAGTACCAACATTTTTAAAAATAATAATTAAGCCAAAATCCCTAGATTTACCAATTTTATAAAATAAGAAAATAACATTTTATAAAATACAATTTTATGAAATATGATTTTATAAAATTTGTTTAGCTAAGTAACAAATGATTTGCCCAAAAAACAGATTTAGCAGGTGGAGTCCAGGGGGCACTTCCTACAAAATAAATTTATTGACACTGTAAAGGGTTACTAGCATAAAATTGTGGTGGGAATAAAAAGGGCAGTGACCTTCTTCCTGAAGTTTAGGAGTGATCCCTGAATTGAGAGATATCTGAGTTGAAGTGGTCATTGGAAACAAATGGTAGAGACAAATCACAGAGAGCAGACTGTATCAATTCCAGCTTCTGGACTCAGAGAAGGAAGGAAGAGCTTCGTATTTCATTGCAGAGAATGAGGCTGAGAAAGTTTAAAATCAGATGCTTTTTCCCAGATCCAGGGGACCAGCTAATGCACAAAAATGCTTAAAGCCACATAGGTATGTCACCTTTATTTCCTAGAGAAGATGTTAGCATTTTCTAAATCCTCATCTACCGTGCCTGGCATGCATTATTTTATAGCTTTCTGGAAGTTTCATCAGCACCACTTGTATATTTGTAGTACGATGTGTCTGTGGAGAGTACAGAATGCAGGTCCGGGGTGGGGGCAATGGACTCTTCTAGCTACCACAGTGAGTGGTGCCCCTGCAAACCTGAGTAAGGAAGACAACTTGCCTTTGGGTGCGTAGTGTTACAATCTGCATGTCTAGGGGCACAAATGTAAAGACCGCCCCTGTTCTGGGACTGATTATGATTCTGACTGACCTCAAAGGGGTAATTATGAAACCCCTGGATCATCAGGATCTGGATGTTCCCCACTTTTTCCATGGTGTGATCATGACAGAAAATGTGGCTGTAGATATCTGGGAACATTTCCAGAAATGTCCTCCTGTAGGAGTTAATTATAAAGTAAATGTATATAAAACAGAAAATAATATTGAAACCTATCAAGGGGAGTAGATCTTAAGGGTTAATATTGTAGATGGACTACTTTGGAAAAAATCTTTTTCCCTTGGAGTATTAAGAAGTCATCGCATAATTGCCATCTCTCCACATTTTGTTCTAGAGTGCCTGGTTTATTGATATCAGTGTGAGACCTGTTTTAAATAAAAATCTATTTGTAAAAATCCAGAATCTGTAATATGTTCTAAATATCATTATAGTGTCTTTTAACTATAGATTAAAAATCACTTCATTTTCAACAAAATATTTTGATGTAAATACCAAATGTTTTGAAAACAAAGGGGATCTGTTTTTGTTGTTTTCTCTTTTATCTAATTTTTGTATCCATTTTGTCTGGGCATATTAAATGGTAAAAATATTTATAAGATTTGCACTAGGTGAATCTTCTTTTTTTTTCATGTTTTTGAATTTTATTTTATTTATTTTTTATATAGCAGGTTCTTATTAGTTATCTCTTTTATACATATTAGTGTATACATGTCAATCCCAATCTCCCAATTCATCCCACAACCACCCCCCCCAACTTTCCCCCCTGGTGTCCATACATTTGTTCTCTACATCTGTGTCTGTATTTCTGCCTTGCAAACCAATTCATCTGTACCATTTTTCTAGATTCCACATATATGCATTAATATATGATATTTGTTTTTCTCTTTCTGACTTACTTCACTCTGTATGACAGTCTCTAGGTCCATCCATGTCTCTACAAATGACCCAATTTCATTTCTTTTTATGACTGAGTAATATTCCATTGTATATATGATTAATTCATTTTTTCATGGAAGTTTAACATAAGAAAAATATGTGTGAAGGCAGCTAATTAAATTTCTGTAGTTTCAAAGTCAGGAGTAGCACCAAAGTATCCTGACCCTTCTTCTTGAATGTCTCTCCATGTTATCAAATTCTCCCTTTTAATGATATGGGTTTGTTCTTTCAAATCCAAATGGATTTGGTTTAACTTTCCACAAAGGTCTTTTATGGACTACATATTCTGGGTGTCTAAGAACTGACAAAAAATAATTAGATAATAGAATGATCTTGAAAATGTGGATAACAAGTACAGTGTTTTCTTGATTTTTGGAAGAGTGACTGAATTTTCTCTTCTTTCATTTTTGAAAAAAGTGGTCCATCAATGGTCAAAAGTGTATCTTTTTTTTTTTGCACTCACTTTAATTGAATTGTGGTTTCAGTCACACTGGTATTTTAGATCAAATTTTTAAAATTAAGTTTAAACAACTAATATTCAATATAGAAACACTCTAAGTCCTGAAACTCTTTTACCAAAGCAAACATAGCTAGAAATGAAATTGAGACTGACTTTGCAACTAAAATACAGTAGAATACCAGAATTAGATTTTTTTTTTGCTTTATAACAAATTTAATCAGTTATACATATACATATGTTCCCATATCCCCTCCCTTTTGCGTCTCCCTCCCACCGTCCCTATCCCACCCCTCCAGGCGGTCACAAAGCACCGAGCTGATCTCCCTGTGCTATGTGGCTGCTTCCCACTAGCTATCTACCTTACGTTTGGTAGTGTATATATGTCCATGCCGCTCTTTCACTTTGTCACAGCTTACCCTTCCCCCTCCCCATATCCTCAAGTCCATTCTCTAGTAGGTCTGTGTCTTTATTCCTGTCTTACCCCTATGTTCTTCATGATATTTTTTTTTTCTTAAATTCCATATATATGTGTCAGCATACAGTATTTGTCTTTCTCTTTCTGACTTACTTCACTCTGTATGACAGACTCTAGGTCCATCCACCTCATTACAAATAGCTCTATTTCATTTCTTTTTATGGCTGAGTAATATTCCATTGTATATATGTGCCACATCTTCTTTACCCATTTATCCGATGATGGACACTTAGGTTGTTTCCATCTCCGGGCTATTGTAAATAGGGCTGCTATGAACATTTTGGTACATGTCTCTTTTTGAATTAAGGTTTTCTCAGGGTATATGCCCAGTAGTGGGATTGCTGGGTCATATGGTAGTTCTATTTTTAGTTTTTTAAGGAACCTCCATACCGTTCTCCATAGTGGCTGTACCAATTCACCTTCCCACCAGCAGTGCAAGAGTGATCCCTTTTTTCCACACCCTCTCCAGCATTTATTGTTTCTAGATTTTTTGATGATGGCCATTGTGACTGGTGTGAGATGATATCTCATTGTAGTTTTGATTTGCATTTCTCTAATGAATAAAGATGTTGAGCATCCTTTCATGTGTTTGTTGGCAGTCTGTATATCTTCTGTGGAGAAATGTCTATTTAGGTCTTCTGCCCATTTTTGGATTGGGTTGTTTGTTTTTTTGTTATTGAGCTGCATGAGCTGCTTATAAATTTTGGAGATTAATCCTTTGTCAGTTGCTCCATTTGCAAATATTTTCTCCCATTCTGAGGGTTGTCTTTTGGTCTTGTTTATGGTTTCCTTTGCTGTGCAAAAGCTTTTAAGTTTCATTAGGTCCCATGTGTTTATTTTTGTCTTTATTTCCATTTCTCTAGGAGGTGGGTCAGAAAGGATCTTGCTGTGATTTATGTCATAGAGTGTTCTGCCTATGTTTTCCTCTAAGAGTTTGATAGTTTCTGGCCTTACATTTAGGTCTCTAATCCATTTTGAGCTTATTTTTGTGTATGGTGTTAGGGAGTGATCTAATCTCATACTTTTACATGTCCCTATCCAGTTTTCCCAGCACCACTTATTGAAGAGACTGTCCTTTCTCCACTGTACATTCCTGCCTCCTTTACCAAAGATAAGGTGACCATATGTCCGTGGGTTTATCTCTGGGCTTTCTATCCTGTTCCATTGATCTATCTTTCTCTTTTTGTGCCAGTACCATACTGTCTTGATTACTGTAGCTTTGTAGTATAGTCTGAAGTCAGGGAGCCTGATTCCTCCAGCTCCATTTTTCGTTCTCAAGATTGCTTTGGCTATTCGGGGTCTTTTGTGTTTCCATACAAATTGTGAAATTTTTTGTTCTAGTTCTGTGAAAAATGCCAGTGGTAGTTTGATAGGGATTGCATTGACTCTGTAGATTGCTTTGGGTAGTAGAGTCATTTTCACAATGTTGATTCTTCCAATCCAAGAACATGGTACATCTCTCCATCTATTTGTATCATCTTTAATTTCTTTCATCAGTGTCTTATAATTTTCTGCATACAGGTCTTTTGTCTCCTTAGGTAGGTTTATTCCTAGATATTTTATTCTTTTTGTTGCAATGGTAAATGGGAGTGTTTCCTTTATTTCACTTTCAGATTTTTCATCATTAGTATATAGGAATGCCAGAGATTTCTGTGCATTAATTTTGTATCCTGCTACTTTACCAAATTCATTGATTAGCTCTAGTAGTTTTCTGGTAGCATCTTTAGGATTCTCTATGTATAGTATCATGTCATCTGCAAACAGTGACAGCTTTACTTCTTCTTTTCCGATTTGGATTCCTTTTATTTCCTTTTCTTCTCTGATTGCTGTGGCTAAAACTTCCAAAACTATGTTGAATAAGAGTGGTGAGAGTGGGCAACCTTGTCTTGTTCCTGATCTCAGTGGAAATGGTTTCAGTTTCTCACCATTGAGGACGATGCTGGCTGTGGGTTTGTCATATATGGCCTTTGTTATGTTGAGGAAAGTTCCCTCTATGCCTACTTTCTACAGGGTTTTTATCATAAATGGGTGTTGAATTTTGTCGAAAGCTTTCTCTGCATCTATTGAGATGATCATATGGTTTTTCTCCTTCAATTTGTTAATATGGTGTATCACGTTGATTGATTTGCGTATATTGAAGAATCCTTGCATTCCTGGAATGAACCCCACTTGATCATGGTGTATGATCCTTTTAATGTGCTGTTGGATTCTGTTTGCTAGTATTTTGTTGAGGATTTTTGCATCTATGTTCATCAGTGATATTGGCCTGTAGTTTTCTTTCTTTGTGACATCCTTGTCTGGTTTTGGTATCAAGGTGATGGTGACCTCGTAGAATGAGTTTGGGAGTGTTCCTCCCTCTGCTATATTTTGGAAGAGTTTGAGAAGGATAGGTGTTAGCTCTTCTCTTAATGCTTGATAGAATTCTCCTGTGAAGCCATCTGGTCCTGGGCTTTTGTTTGTTGGAGGATTTTAAATCACAGTTTCAATTTCAGTGATTGTGATTGGTCTATTCATATTTTCTATTTCTTCCTGATTCAGTCTTGGCAGGTTGTGCATTTCTAAGAAGTTGTCCATTTCTTCCAGGTTGTCCATTTTATTGGCATAGAGTTTCTTGTAGTAATCTCTCATGATCTTTTGTATATCTGCAGTGTCAGTTGTTACTTCTCCTTTTTCATTTCTAATTCTATTGATTTGAGTCTTCTCCCTTTTTTTCTTGATGAGTCTGGCTAATGGTTTTTCAATTTTGTTTATCTTATCACAGAAACAGCTTTTAGTTTTATTGATCTTTGCTATTGTTTCCTTCATTTCTTTTTCATTTATTTCTGATCTGATCTTTATGATTTCTTTCCTTCTGTTAATTTTTTGGGGTTTTTGTTCTTCTTTCTCTAATTGCTTTAGTTGCAGGGTGAGGTTGTTTACTCGAGATGTTTCCTGTTTCTTAAGGTGAGATTGTATTGCTATAAACTTCCCTCTTAGAACTGCTTTTGCTGCATCCCATAGGTGTTGGGTCGTCGTGTCTCCATTGTCATTTCTTTCTATGTATTTTTTGATTTCCTCTTTGATTTCTTCAGTGATCACTTCGTTATTAAGTAGTGTATTGTTTAGCCTCCATGTGTTTGTATTTTTTACAGATCTTTTCCTGTAATTGACGTCTAATCTCATAGCATTGTGGTCGGAAAAGATACTTGATACAATTTCGATTTTCTTAAATTTACCAAGGCTTGATTTGTGACCCAAGATATGATCTATCCTGGAGAATGTTCCATGAGCACTTGAGAAAAATGTGTATCCTGTTGTTTTTGGATGGAATGTCCTATAAATCCCAATTAAGTCCATCTTGTTTAATGTATCATTTAAAGCTTGTGTTTCCTTATTTATTTTCATTTTGGATGATCTGTCCATTGGTGAAAGTGGGGTGTTAAAGTCCCCTACTATGATTGTGTTACTGTCGATTTCCCCTTTTATGGCTGTTAGTATTTACCTTATGTATTGAGGTGCTCCTATGTTGGGTGCATAAATATTTACAATTGTTATATCTTCTTCTTGGATCGATCCCTTTATCATTATGTAGTGTCCTTCTTTGTCTCTTCTAATAGTCTTTATTTTAAAGTCTATTTTGTCTGATATAAGAATTGCTACTCCAGCTTTCTTTTGAATTCCATTTGCATGGAATATCTTTTTCCATCCCCTTACTTTCAATCTGTATGTAAAACACACATTAAATTAAAGGTTTCTCTTTGGATTAGAAGGCTTTTCTACCGGACTTCTGTAGCTCTTCTACTTCAGAGTGCTCCGAGGGTGAAGACTAGTGAAAGCCACCATGGTCCCCAGCTCTTGAACGGCTCTTTTCCGAGTTGGTTTCATCCGTGGTAGCGCCAAGAGGGCTGATCTCATCCAATCGGGCTGCACACAGTGAATCTTTGGGGTAGGGCAATCCTGAGCCGGTGTGCCACCTAAGGAATGAAAGCAAAGTTTCCTTCCCACAAGAAAGCACACCGAAGCCTGGTGTTTCCTCTGGGAAATTTACGTGGGCTTCAAGGGTGTTGCCTATAATACCTTGTGGAAAAGGCCGGGGTTATGGCTGTCTTTCTCCCTCTCTCAGTCCCATACCCTGGGCTCAGCTGTGTGGGAATGTTGAGTGGGAGAGACTGCCTCTGTGCTGGACTCAGAAGCCTTCTTCCCTTTATGGCAATTCTGTTTGCCTCTTACGTCGAGGAGGAATGAGGGTGCCCACAGCTATTCTGAAATGGAATAACTAACGACAGAGGATCCGGGGGAGCTGGCTTCTCGGTGGAAGGACACAAAAAGCCTGCCTTCTTGTGGTCTCCTTTAGTGCTGCCAGACACGCTGCCATCAGAAGCGTAAGAAGTGGGCATGGTGGAGGCACGGAAACACTTGGAATCCTAAGACACAGTGGAAGTGTGACTCGCAAGCTGGGTGGAAGGAACCTTCAAAGCACAGTGTTGTTTCATGTACAAAAGGGAACCCAAGTGTCTGAGGCTGGTAGCCTTTTGCTTGAGAGACTTGCTATCCTTGTAGCCATGTGGGCTACTTCCCTGTTTGCGACACTCTCAGGATACTCTTCAGAAGGACCTTCGGAACCCGCTTAGAGAGACCAGCTGCGAGGTGGATGCACAGAACATTAACCTAGATACCAGCCCTGTTTCCCAAGCAACGATGCTTCCCTGGAGGTTACTTAACCCACCCAGGGATTCAAGCAGGGAGTTTGTCTTGTACAACTTACACAGGAAGCTGGGATGAGATGTAGGGCTAATTTACTTGTGCTCACACTACGTGACCCGGAGAAGTTCTAATGGACAAGAATTCAACCCCCTTCCTCCACCACGTGTGTACATCAGAGGAGCGCAGGGCAGTGGGTGCTCTCAGGCCAATAGAGAAGTCCCTGTTCAGTGCTGCACCTGCTCAGAGCTTCAAAGGTTCTCTGACTCTCCTCCTTTGGAAGCTTTTCAGAGCTGAGGCTAGCCCTGGGCTGCGAAAGCAAGGAGGCATACAGGTTTTTCACACCAAAGGCATGGGCTTCTTTCCCATGGAAAAAGTGTACATTCACCTGCCAGCTGGAAGCTTGCCACTTGACACCATTTGTTCTGCCCGTGGAACATACAAAGAGGCATACTCTATTTGGGCTGCTTGGTGAAATAAGTTTGTATCAGCAGCACCGTGAGGACCTTTCCTGAAGTTTGCTTCCTAGCTGGATAAACTCAGGGCAGGAGCTCCATGGGAACAAATTTGCTCAGCGTGAGGGGAAGAGCCTTGCTGCCCTGCCCTCAGTGTTTGTGCTTCTGGCGAGCGTCATGCAAGTGCTTTGATACATACGGTTCTTATCTTTACTGTGAGCTGTCCCTGTTAGCTGAGACAGTCGGCCTGTCTGTTTTGCTGCCAGGGGGACCCGGCTATAGGGGAGTCTGCCAAGTGACTGGCCTCCATTATAGCTAACTGAGAAACTGCGTCAAGGCTTTCAGAACACACTTCCAGGGAAAGGATCCAATTCGGAAGAGGGGAATTTGCTACCAAACATCAGCAGCTCCTCTCCCTCAGAGTGCTCTCGGTGGGTCGACTACTAACAGGCACCACGGTCTGCAGCTTGTGAAGGGTTCCATGGCGAGCCGGTTACCTCTGTGAAAGGTCCACATGGGGCTGTGCTCCAGCAATCGGGTTCCACACCTTGAGCATTTGGAGCAGGGCAGTCCTGAGCCGATGTGCCCGCCGAGGGATGCAACCAAATTTTCTAACCCCAGGAAAGTGTGTCAAGGCCTCGTGTTCTCTCCATGAAATGAACGTGAGCTTGAAGCGTGATGTGTAATAGTACATTTTGGAACAGCTCGGTGGTACACCTGTCTTTCTGCCTCTCAAGGTCTCATGCAACCGGGCTCAGTTTTGTGCAGAAACCCTGAGTGGGAACGACAGCCTCCCTTCTGGACTCTGAAGCCTTTCTCCCCTAATGGCAAGTCCCTGAGTCTCTTACGTCGGGGAGGAATGAGGTTTCCCACAGAGGTTCTGAAATGAAAGAACTAATGACACATGGCGGTGAGGAGCTGGTGCCTCATGGAGGGAGCCAAAATGCCAGAATGCTGAAGGCCTCTTTGTAAGCTGCCACACGCTGTGCCGTCTTAGGCCTGAGATATGGACCTTGGGGTGACATGGAAACCCTGCGAGATTTAGGAGACATTGCAAGTGCAACTGGCAAGCTGGAAGGAAGAACCTTCAAAGCGGAGTGTGCTTTCCCGTACAAAACTGAGCACAAGTGGCTGAGGCCAGTAGCATCTTACTTCACAGAAGTGGTATCCTCGTATATCTTTCTGTTACTCTAAAGAGATGACAGTGTCAGCTACTTTTTCCAGAAAGCCTTCGGAAACGTCTTCGAGAGGAGAGCAGTGCAGTGGAGGCACAGACCATTATCCTAGATACCAGCACAGAATCTCTAGCAGTGATTGCTCCCTGGAGGATACTTATGACACACTGAGATGGCAGCAGCGAGTTTTTCCTTGTAGTAGTACAACTTACTCAAGAAACAGGGATGAGGTGGAGGGCTAATCTACGTGCGCTCACTCTACCTTCTCCGGAAAATGTTTCACGGGGAAGAATTCAGCACCAACCTCTACCATGTGTGTGCACCGAAGAAGCGCTGGGCGGTGGGTGTTGTCAGGCCGACAGAGAAGACCCAGTTGTGTGCTGCGCCTCCTTGGTGCTCCACACGTTCTGTGACACTGTGCCTTTGGAAGATTTTCAAAGCTGGTGGTACCTCTGTTCTGCGAGCGCCAAGAGGCCTCGAGTCCTTTCACACTGAAGGAAGGGCTTGTATCTTATGGAGAGAATGTGTACTTCGCCCACCAGATGGAGGCACATGGTTGACACCCTTTCTTCTGCGCGTTTAAAATACAAGTAGGTGGGGGAGCTGGGGGAAGATGTCGGAAGACTGAGATGCAGAGGTCACCTTCCTCCCCAGAGATACATCAGAAATTATCTACACATGGAAAAATTCCTATAGATCACCTACTGAATGCTGACAGAAGACCTCAGACCCCCAAAAAGCAAGAAACTCCCCACGTGCCTGGGTTGGGCAAAAGAAAAAAGAATAAACAGAGACAAAAGGACAGGGATGGCACCTGCACCAGTGGGAGGGAGCCGTGAAGGAGGAAATGTTCCCACACACTAGGAAGCCCCTTCACAGGCAGAGGCTCAGTTTGGCGGGGGGGAAATCTTCGGAGTCACGGAGGAGAGCGCAGCAACAGGGGTGCGGAGGGCAAAGCGGAGAGATTCCCGCACAGAGGATTGGTGCCGAAGGGCACTCAGCAGCCCGAGAGGCTTGTCTGCTCGGCCGCCGGGGCAGCCGGGGCTGGGAGCTGAGGCTCGGGCTTCGGTTGGAGCACAGGGAGAGGACTGGGGCTGGCGGCGGGAAGAGAGCCTGAAGGGGTTAGTGCACCATGGTTAGCCAGGAGGGAGTCCGGTTAAAAGTCTGGAGTTGCCAAAGAGGCAAGAGACTTTTTCTTCCCTCTTTGTTTCCTGGTGTGCGAGGAGAGGGGATTAAGAGTGCTGGTTAAAGGAGGTCCAGAGACGGGCACGAGCCGCGGCTAAAAGTGCAGTCCCCAGAGACGGGCGTGGGACGCTGGGGTTGCTGCTGCCGCTGCTTAGAGGCATGTGTGCGAGTGCAGGTCACTGTCCACGCCCCCTTTCCAGGGAGCCAGTGCAGCCCGCTACTGCCTGGGTCCCGGGATCCAGGGACGGCTTCCGCGGGAGAGCGCACGGCACGCCTCAGGCTGGTGCAATGTCACACCGGCCTCTGCCACCGCAGGCTCACCCCGCACACTGTAACCCTCCCTCCCCCCAGTCTGATTGAGCCAGATCCCCCGACGCAGCTGCTCCTTTATCCCTGTCCTGTCTGAGTGAAGAACAGACGCCCTCCAGCGACCTACACGCAGAGGCGGGGCCAAATCCACAGCTGACACTCGGGAGCTGTGGGAATAAAGAAGAGAAAGGGAAATCTCTCCCAGCAGCCTCAGAAGCAGTGGATTAAAGCTCCACAATGAACCTGATGTACCCTGCATCTGTGGAATACATGAATAGACAACGAATCATCCCAAATTGAGGAGGTGGACTTTGAGAGCAAGATTTACAAATTTTTTCCCCTTGTTCTCTTTTTGTGAATGTGCATGTGTATGCTTCTGTGTGAGATTTTCTCTGTATAGCTTTGCTTCCACCATTTGTCCCAGGGTTCTATCTGCCCATTAAATTTTTTTTTAATAATTACTTTTTTATTTTAATAATGCTATTATATTTTTTCATACTTTATTCTATTTTACTTTATCTTTTCTCTTTTTAATACCTTCCCTCCTTCCTCCCTCCCTCCTGCCCCTCCCTCTTTTCTTTCTTTCTTTCTTTCATTCTTTCTTTCTTTCCTTCCTCCCTCCCTCCTTCCCTCCCTCCCTCCCTTCTTTCTTTCTTTCTTTCTTTCTTTCTTTCTTTCTTTCTTTCTTTCTTTCTTTCCTTCTTTCTTTCTCTGTTTCTTTCTTCTACTAATTCTTTCTTTCTTCCTTTTCGCCCTTTTATTCAGAGCCGGGTGGATGAAAGGATATTGGTGCTGCAACCAGGAGTCGGTGCTGGTCCACAAGAGACTTCCCAGCTGCACATAATATCAAATGGCGAAAATCTCTCAGAGATCTCCATCTCAACACCAGCACCCAGCTTCACTCAACGACCAGCAAGCTGCAGTGCTGGTCACTGTATGACAAGCAAGACAGGAACACAAGACCACCCATTAGCAGAGAGGCTGCCTAAAAACATAATAAGGCCACAGGCACCCCAAAACACACCATCAAACGTGGACCTGTTAACCAGAAAGACAAGACATGGCCTCATCCACCAGAACACAGGCACTAGTCCCCTCCACCAGGAAGCCTACACAACCCACTGAAGCAACCTTAGCCACTGGGGACAGACACCAAAAACAACGGGAATTACGAACCTGCAGCCTGCAAAAAGGAAACCAGAAACACAGTAAGATCAGCAAAATGAGAAGACAGAAAAACACACAGCAGGTGAAGGAGCAAGATAAAAACCCACCAGACCTAACAAATGAAGAGGAAATATGCAGTCTACCTGAAAAAAAATTCAGAATAATGATAGTAATGATGATCCAAAATCTTGGAAATAGAATAGACAAAATGCAAGAAAAAGTTAACAAGGACCTAGAAGAATTAAGATGAATCAAGCAATGATTAACAACACAATAAATGAAATGAAAAATACTCTAGATGAGATCAATAGCAGAATAACTGAGGCACAAGAACGGATAAGTGACGTGGAAGATAAAATAGTGGAAATAACTGCTGCAGAGCAGAATAAAGAAAAAAGAATGAAAAGAACTGAGGACAGTCACAGAGACCTCTGGGACAACATTAAATGCACCAACATTCGAATTATTGGGGTTCCAGAAGAAGAAGAGAAAAAGAAAGGGACTGAGAAAATATTTGAAGAGATTATAGTTGAAAACTTCCCTAATATGGGAAAGGAAATAGTTAATCAAGTTCAGCAGGCACAGAGAGTCCCATACAGAATAAATCCAAGGAGAAATATGCCAAGACA
This sequence comes from Hyperoodon ampullatus, assembly GCF_949752795.1. Taxonomy (NCBI): domain Eukaryota; kingdom Metazoa; phylum Chordata; class Mammalia; order Artiodactyla; family Ziphiidae; genus Hyperoodon; species Hyperoodon ampullatus. The sequence continues at coordinate 40,945,661 of NC_136931.1, forward strand.
CATATTACTCAAACTGTCAAAAATTAAACATAAAGAATACATATTAAAAGTAACAAGGGAAAAACAACAAATAACACACAAGGGAATCCCCATCAGGTTAACAGCTGATCTCTCAGCAGAAACTCTACAAGCCAGAAGAGAGTGGCAGGACATATTTAAAGTAATGAAGGAGAAAAACTTGCAACCAAGATTACTCTACCCAGCAAGGATCTCATTCAGATTGGATGGAGAAATTAAAACCTTTACAGACAAGCAAAAGCTGAGAGAGTTCAGCATCACCAAACCAGCTTTACAACAAATGCTAAAGGAACAACTCTAGGCAAGAAACAAAACAGAAGGAAAATACCTACAATAACGAACTCAAAACAATTAAGAAAATGGGAATAGGAACATACATATCGATAATTACCTTAAATGTAAATGGACTAAATGCTCCCACCAAAAGACACAGAGTGGCTGAATGGATACAAAAACAAGACCCATATATGTGCTGTCTACAAGAGACCCACATCAGACCTAGAGACACATACAGACTGAAAGTAAGGATAGGGAAAAAGATATTGCATGCAAATGGAAATCAAAAGAAAGCTGGAGTAGCAATTCTTATATCAGACAAAATAGACTTTAAAATAAAGACTACTAGAAGAGACAAAGACGGACACTACATAATGATCAAGGGATAGATCCAATAAGAAGATATAACAATTGTAAATATTTATGAAACCAACATAGGAGCACCTCAATACATAAGGCATTTACTAACAGCCATAAAAGGGGAAATCGACAGTAACACACTGATAGTAGGGGACTTCAACACCCCACTTTCACCAATAGACAGATCATCCAAAATGAAAATAAATAAGGAAACACAAGCTTTAAATGATATATTAAACAAGATGGACTTAATTGATATTTATAGGACACTCTATCCAAAAACAACAGAATACACATTTTTCTCAAGTGCTCATGGAATATTCTCCAGGATAGATCATATCTTGGGTCACAAATCAATCCTTGGTAAATTCAAGAAAATTGAAATTGTATCAAGTATCTTTTCCGAGCACAATGCTATAAGACTAGACAACAATTACAGGAAAAGATCTGTACAAAATACAAACACATGGAGGCTAAACAATACACTACTTAATAATGAAGTGATCATTGAAGAAATCTAAGAGGAAATAAAAGAATACATAGAAACAAATGAAAATGGAGACATGATGACCCAAAACATCTGGAACACAGCAAAAGCAGTTCTAAGGGGGAAGTTTATAGCAATACAATCCCACCTTAAGAAACAGGAAACATCTCAAGTAAACAACCTGACCCTGTACCTAAAGTAATTAGAGAAAGAACAACAAAAAGCCCCCAAAGTTAGCAGAAGGAAAGAAATAATAAACATCAGATCAGAAATAAATGAAAAAGAAATGAAGGAAATGATAGCAAAGATCAATAAAACTAAAAGCTGGTTCTTTGAGAAGATAAACAAAATTGACAAACCATTAGCCAGACTCATCAAGAAAAAAGGGAGAAGACTCAAATCAATAGAATTAGAAATGAAAAAGGAGAAGTAACAACTGACACTGCAGAAATACAAAAATCATGAGAGATTACTACAAGCAACTCTATGCCAATAAAATGGACAACCTGGAAGAAATGGACAAATACTTAGAAATGCACAACTTGCCAAGACTGAATCAGGAAGAAATAGAAAATATGAATAGACCAATCACAATCACTGAAATTGAAACTGTCATTAAATTTTACAACAAACAAAAGCCCAGGACCAGATGGCTTCACAGGCAAATTCTAGGAAACATTCAGAGAAGAGCTAACACCTATCCTTCTCAAACTCTTCCAAAATATAGGAGAGGGAGGAACACTCCCAAACTCATTCTACAAGACCACCATCACATTGATACCAAAACCAGGCAAGGATGTCACAAAGAAAGAAAACTACAGGCCAATATCACTGATGAACATAGATGCAAAAATCCTCAACAAAATACTAGCAAACAGAATCCAACAGCACATTAAAAGGATCATACACCATGATCAAGTGGGGTTTATTCCAGAATGCAAGGATTCTTCATATATGCATATGAATCAATGTGATACACCATATTAACAAATTGAAGGAGAAACACCATACGGTCATCTCAATAGATGCAGAGAAAGCTTTCGACAAAATTCAACACCAATTTATGATAAAAACCCTGCAGAAAGTAGGCATAGAGGGAACTTTCCTCAACACAATAAAGCCCATATATGACAAGTCCACAGCCAACATCATCCTCAATGGTGAAAAAACTGAAAGCATTTCCAATAAGATCAGGAACAAGACAAGGTTACCCACTCTCACTACTCTTATTCAACATAATTTTGGAAGTTTTAGCCACAGCAATCAGAGAAGAAAAGGAAATAAAAGGAATCCAAATTGGAAAAGAAGTAAAGCTGTCACTGTTTGCAGATGACATGATACTATACATAGAGAATCCTAAAGATGCTACCAGAAAACTACTAGAGCTAATCAATGAATTTGGTTAATTAGCATGATATAAAATTAATGCACAGAAATCTCTGGCATTTCTGTATACTAATGATGAAAAATCTGAAAGTGAAATCAAGAAAACACTCCCATTTACCATTGCAACAAAAAGAATAAAATATCTAGGAATAAACCTACCTAAGGAGACAAAAGACCTGTATGCAGAAAATTATAAGACACTGATGAAAGAAATTAAAGATGATACAAATAGATGGAGAGATATACCATGTTCTTGGATTGGAAGAATCAATATTGTGAAAATGACTCTACTACCCAAAGCAATCTACAGATTCAATGCAATCCCTATCAAACTACCACTTGCATTTTTCACAGAACTAGAACAAAAAATTTCAAAATTTGTTTGGAAAAACAAAAGACCCCGAATAGCCAAAGCAATCTTGAGAACGAAAAATGGATCTGGAGGAATCAGGCTCCCTGACTTCAGACTATACTACAAAGCTACAGTAATCAAGACAGTGTGGTACTGGCACAAAAACAGAAAGATAGATCAATGGAACAGAATAGAAAGCCCAGAGATAAACCCACGCATATATCATCAAGTTATCTTTGATAAAGGAGGCAGGAATGTACAGTAGAGAAAGGACAGACTCTTCAATATGTTGTGCTGTGAAAACTGGACAGGGACATGTAAAAGTATGAGATTAGATCATTCCCTAACACCATACACAAAAATAAGCTCAAAATGGATTAAAGACCTAAATGTAAGGCCAGAAACTATCAAACTCTTAGAGGAAAACATAGGCAGAACACTCTATGACGTAAATCACAGCAAGATCCTTTTGGACCCACCTCCTAGAGAAATGGAAATAAAAACAAAGATAAACAAATGGGACCTAATGAAACTTCAAAGCTTTTGCACAGCAAAGGAAACCATAAACAAGACCAAAAGACAACCCTCAGAATGGGAGAAAATATTTACAAATGAAGCAACTGACAAAGGATTAATCTCCAAAATTTATAAGCAGCTCATGCAGCTCAATAGCGAAAAAGGAAACAAGCCAATCCAAAAATGGGTAGAAGACTTAAATAGACATTTCTCCAAAGAAGATATACAGACTGCCAACAAACAGATTAAGGAATGCACAACATCATTAATCATTAGAGAAATGCAAATCAAAACTACAATGAGATATCACCTCACACCTGTCAGAATGGTCATCATAAAAAATCTAGAGAAAATAAATGCTGGAGAGGTTGTGGAGAAATGGGAACACTCCTGCACTGCTGGTGGGAATGTGAATTGGTACAGCCACTATGGAGAACAGTATGGAGGTTCCTTAAAAAACTAAAAATAGAACTACCATATGACCCAGCAATCCCACTACTGTGCATATACCCTGAGAAAACCATAATTCAAAAAGAGACATGTACCAAAATGTTCATTGCAGCTCTATCCACAATAGCCTGAAGATGGAAACAACCTAAGTGTCCATCATCGGATGAATGGATGAAGAAGATGTGGCACATATATACAATGGAATATTACTCAGCCATAAAAGAAACGAAATTGAGCTATTTGTAATGAGGTGGATAGACCTAGAGTCTGCCATACAGAGTGAAGTAAGTGAGAAAGAGAAAGACAAATACCGTATGCTAACACATATATATGGAATTTAAGGGAAAAGAATGTCATGAAAAACCTAGGGGTAAAACAGGAATGAAGACACAGACCTACTTGAGAATGGTTTGAGGATATGGGGAGGGGGAAGGGTAAGCTGTGACAAAGCGAGAGAGAGGCATGGACATATATACACTACCAAACCTAAGGTAGATAGCTAGTGGGAAGCAGCCGCATAGCACAGGGAGATCAGCTCTGTGCTTTGTGACCGCCTGGAGGGGTGGGATAGGGACGGTGGGGGGGGGAGGGAGACGCAAGAGGGAAGGGATATGGGAACAAATGTATATGTATAACTGATTCACTTTGTTATAAAGCAGAAACTAATAAAAAAATAAAAAAATATATAATACAAGTAGGTGCACTTGATTTGTGCTCCCTGGTGAATTAATTTGCAGTCTGCATCACCCTGAGTACCTTTCCTGAAGTTTGACTCGTAGCTGGGTAAACTCGGTCTTCAGAGGCTAGATGAGACCAAATGTGTTAAGCTTGTGGAGAAAGTCTTTGACCAAAGTCCAATACACTTGGGCTGGTTGTGGCGAGGTTTAGGCAAGAACTTTTACACTCTAGGTTTTTACTTTATGGGAAGGTGTCACCAATGGCTGAAGCATGTGGAGATTCCATATCACAGCCTGGGAAGCAGGCCATTTGGGCAGTTTACCAAGCAACAGCTCTCAACTGCCGCTACCTGGGACAATGCGTCAATGCAGTCGAAACGTACCTACAATGAAAGATTTCCTTTTGGAACAGGAGATTTTGCCACCAAAACACCGAAACTCCTCTCACTTAGAGTGTTCTTGCCGTGTACACTAATATAGAGGAGGAGCACTGTCCTTAGCTTGTGAACCGTTCATTTCCGAGTGGGTTATCAGGGAAAGATCCACGGGAGGCTGATCTAAGCAAAGCGGGCTCCACACCGTTAGCTTATTTGGCAGCACAGGCCTGAGCAGTTGTGCCCGCTAGTGGATGGACCAAAAGTATTCTTACCACAGGAAATCATACCGAGTTCTTGTGCTCTCTTCATGAACTGAACGAGGGTGTTAAGGGTGATGCCTATAGTATGTTGCTGGAAAGCATGGTGATATGGCTGTTTCTCTAGATTTCTCAGTCCCATGAATGTGGGCTCATCTCCATGGAGGAACACTGAGTTGGATCGACTGACTATCTTCTGGATTCAGAAGGCTTCTTGCCCTAATGGCAATCTATATATCCCTTATTTGGGGAAGTGTGTGGGAGCCCACAGACGTTCTGAGCTGAAATATCTCATGACACAGGGTGCAGTGGATCTGGTGCCTCAGTGGAGGGGGCCAGAAAGCCAACATTCGTAGGGTCCCTTTGAAAGCAACCTGACACTCTGCACTCATAAGCCTAAGAAGTGGACCTTGTGACGGCATGGAAACTCTTGGATCCCTAGGACGCACTGCAGGTGTGACTCGCAAGATGAATTGAAGCACCTAAAATGCAGAGTGATCCTTCGAATATGAAACTGGACCCCAGGGACTGAGGCAGGTGGCGTTTTACTTCACAGGATTGCTCTCCTCGTATGCTGTCGGCTGCTTTCTTGAAACTGACACCATCAGGAAAGTCTTCACAAAGGTCATAAGAATGCGCTCAGAGAGAAATGCTGCACAGTGATGCACAGAACCTGTAATTTAGACAACAGAACAATGTCTCAAGGAGCGTTCTTTCTGTGGAGGGTCCGTAGCTGCCCACCATTATTCAAGCAGTGAAATTTGCCTTGTACTTGTACAACTTACATGGGAAAATTGGATGACATATAGGGTTAATCGATGTGCGCTCATTCAAAGTTACCCCAAAAATGCTTCATAGAGTAGAATTCATCTCCGTTCCTCTACTACACATGTACACCAATGAAACGTTGTGCAGTGGTTGCTCTCAGCTCACCAAAATAGTCCATGTTGTGTGCTGCACCTGCGGTGTGGTTCAAATGTTCTGTGACACTGCTCATTTGGAAACTTTTCAGAGCTGATGCCACCTCTGGGCTGTGAGCACAAAGAGGTGTAGATGACTTTCACACTGAACTAAGTGGTTTGTTTCCAAAGGAAAAATTGTTTACATCACCCAGCAGGTTGAGGCATGCCAGATGACACCATTTCTTCTGTCCATGAAAAATACAATTAGGCATACTCGATTGGGGCTGCCTGGTGAAATAATTTGGAGTTGGCAACACTGTGAGTACATTTTCTGAAGTTTGTTTCCTAGCTGTATAAAATCGGGGTTCAGAGGTTAGATGAGAATAATCCTGCTCTGCTTGTGGGAAAGAGCCTTCGTCCCATGCCCAAAAGCCTCGTGCTTCTGGCATTTGAAATGGAAGAACTTTTACACGTATGGTTCTTCCTTTATGGGGAACTGTCCCTGAAGGCTGAAACAGGCGGCGTCTCCGAATTGCAGCATGGGAAGCAGGGTGAATGCCCTCAAGTGTAGCTAACTGAGAAAACGTGTCAAATTATTCTGAAACCACCGAATATTAAAGCTTACCTTGCAGGTTAGGAGAGTTTGCTACAAAGCATTAGCAGCTCCGCTCCTTGATAGTGCTCATGCTGTGCAGAATGGTAATAGGCACGATGTGGCCAGCTTGTGAACGTTTCATTTCCCAGTCGAATTTTTCACTTAAAAGTACCCGTGAAGCTGATCTCAAGCAAGTGGGTCCACACCGGTAGCATTTGGGGCAAAGCAGGCCTGACTAGTTGTGCCACCTAAGGAATGGAACCAAAATGTTTTTACCATAAGAAAGTACACCAAGGTATTGTGTTCTCTCCATGAAAAGAACGTGGGCCTTAAGTGTGATGCCTATAGTATGTTGTGGGAAAACTTGGTTGTATGGCAGTCTTTCTCCCTCTCTCAGTCTCATGTCCCTGGGTTCAGCTCCGTGGAGGAGACTGCCTCTCATCTGGACTCAGAAGACTTCTTCCCCTAATGGCAAGTGTATACATCTGTTACCTGGCGGAGGATGTGGGTGTCCACAGATATTTAGAAATGAGATAAGTAAGGACAGAGGGTGCAGTGGAGCTGGTCCCTCAGTGGAGGGAGAAAAAAATCCCGCATTGGTAAGGACCTTTTGAAAGCAGCTGGACGCTCTATACTCACAGGTGTAAGAAACGAACTTTGTGACAGCATGGAAACACTTGGATGCCTAGGGTGCAGTGCAAATGCGACTCGCAAGTGGATGGAAGGACCTACAATGCAGAGTGTCCTTACAAGTATGAAACTGAACTCAAGTGGCTGAGACAGGTAGTGATTTACTTCACAGAATTGCACAGAACCGTTAATCTAGACAGAAGACCAGTGTATCAAGAAGCGTTCTTTCCCAGGATTGTCCTCAGCCTGCAAATCGGGATTCAAGCAGGGAGTTTTGCCTCGTACTAGAACAGCTTACTCAAGAACCTGGGATGAGATGTGTGGCTAATCAACATGCGCTCATTACAAGTGTCCAGGAGAAGTTTTCATGGAGCAGAATTCCTCACCATTAATCTGTTACACGTGTACACCAAACAACCGCTGTGCAGTGGGTGTTATAATGCTTACAAAAAAGTCCATGCTATGTGTAGTACCTGATTTGTGATACAAACATTCTGGGACAGTGCTCCTTTGGAAATTTTTCAGAGCTAATGCCACCTCTGTGTTTCGAACACAAAGAGGCATAGAGGCCTTGCACCCTGGAGGACAGGGCTTACTTCCCGGGAACAGAATGTGTACCTGATGAAACATCTGGAGGTGTGCAATTTTACACCATTTCTCCTCAACATGGAAGTTACATATAGGCATAATCGATTTGGGCTGCCTGGTGAAATAATTGGGAGTTTGCAACACCATGTTTACCTTTCCTGAATTTAGCTTCCTAGCTGTGTAAGCAGAGGTGTCATAGATTGGTTTAGAATAAACTTGCTCAACTAGTGAGGAAGAGCCTTTGTCACATGCCTAACTTACTAGTGCATCTTCTGTGCTTCATGCAAGATCTTTTACACATAGCGTTCTTCCTTTACGGTAAGCTGTTCCGAGTGGATGAAGCAGGTGGATATTCCGTATAACAGCCTGGAAAGCTGGGCGTTTCTGGAGTCTACCAAGTGATTGCGCTCAATTTTACCTATCAAAGAAAATGCGTCAGTGACTTCAGAACCTACCTACAATGATAGATTTCGTTTTGGAACAGGGTATTTTGCCAAAAAACCCCCGAAGTTCCTCTCACTTAAAGTGCTCTCGCCACGTACACTAATACAGAGCAGGAGCACGGTCCGCAGCTTGTAAATGGTTCATTTCTGAGTGGGTTTCATAGGGGACAGATCCACAGGAGGCTGATCTCAGCAAAGCGAAATCCACACCGTTATCCTTTGGGGCAGAGCAGGGCTGAGCAGCTGTGCCACCTAATGAAAGGACCTCAAGTTTTCTTACCACAGGAAAGCACACCGAGTTCTTGGGCTCTCTCCATTAAGTGAACGTGAGTGTTAAGGGTGGTGTGTATACTATGCTGTGGGAAAGCACTGTGGTATGGTTGTTTCTCTAGGTCCTTCGTCCCATGCACGTAGGCGCAGCTCCATAGAGGAACGCTGAGTGGTATCGACTGACTATTTTCTGGATTCAGAAGGCTTCTTCCCCTAATGGCAATTCTATATATCCCTTATTTGGAGGAGGATGTGCGTGCCCACAGATGTTCTGAAATGAAAAATCTAACAACACAAGGTGCACTGGAGCTTGTCCCTCAGTGTAGGGGACCATAAGGCCCACATTTGTACGGTCCCTTTGAAAGCTACCTGTCACTCTGCGCTCATAAGCCTAAGAAGTGGACCTTGTGACAGTATGGAAACCCTTGGATCCAAGGACGCAGTGCGAATGCGACTCAGTGTCTCAAGCAGCATTCTTTCCCAGGATTGTACACATCTGCTCACCGGGATTCAAGCAGGGAGATTTGTCTCATACTACTACAGCTTACAAAGGATCCTGGGATGAGATGTGTGGCTAATCGACGTGCGCTCATTCCAAGTGGCCCAGATAAGTTTTTATGGAACAGAATTAAACACCGTTCCTCTACTACACGTGTACACCAAAGAAGCGCTTTGCAGTGGGTGTTCACAGGCTGAACAAATAGTCCATGCTGTGTGCTGTGCCTGCTCTGTGGTTCAAGCGTTCTGGGACACTGCTCCTTTGGAATATTTACGGAGTTAATGCCAGCTCTGGGCTCTGAGCACGAAGAGGAGTAAGTGCCTTTTACACTGAACCAAGGGGGCTGCTTGATGGAGAAAATGTTTACATCACCCACCGGGTGGAGGCATGCAAGTTTACACCATTTCTTCTGTCCATGAACAATACAATTAGGAATCCTCGATTTGGGCTCCCTGGTGAAATAATATGGAACTGTCAGCCCCTGAGCACCTTTCCTGAAGTTTGCTTCCTAGCTGTGTAAAATCGGGGTTCAATGGGTAGATGAGAACAACCTTGCTCTGCTTGCGGGGAAGAGCCTTTATCCCATGCCCCAAATCCTTGTGCTTCTTGTTTTTGAAATGCAAGAACGTTTACACATATGGTTCTTCCTTTATCATGAACTGTCCCTGGAGGCTGAAGCAGGCGGCGTTTCCCTATCGCAGCCTCGGAAGCAGGGCGACTGCCCTCAATTGTAGCTAACTGAGAAAACACGTCAAGGCCTTCGGAAACCACCAAATATGAAAGGTTTCCTTTCAGGCTAGGAGAGTTTGCTAGCAAACATCAGCAGCTTCACTCCTTCATAGTGCTCTTGCTGTGTAGACTAGTAATAGGTACTATGGTGCCCAACTTGTGAACGGTTCGTTTCTGAGTCGAATTTTTCGGTGAAATATTACCAAGAGACTGATGTCACGCAAGTAGGCACCCCACCAGTAACATTTGGGGCATTCTAGGCCTGAGCAGTTGTGCCCCTTAATGAATGGAACCAAAGTTTTTTTACCACAAGAAAGCGCACCGAGTTCTTGTGTTCTCTCCATGATCTGAACATGGGCCTTAAGGGTGATGCCTATAGTGTATTGGGGGAAACCTCGGTGGTATGGCGGTCTTTCTCCATCTTTCGGTCCCATGCACCTTGGCTTAACTCTGTGGAGGAATGCTGAGTAGGCTATACTGACTCTCCTCTGCACTCAGAAGGATTCTTTTCCTAATGACAAGTCTATATATGACTTACATGGTGGTAGACGTGGGTGTCCACAGATATACTGAAATGAAATATGTAACTACACAGGCTGCAGTGGAGCTGGTCTCTCTCAGTGGATTGCGCTGGAAATCCCACATTGTTAAGGACCCTTTGAGAGCTGCCGGAAGCTGTATGCTTACAGGCTAAAAAATGAACCTTGTGACGGCATGGAAAGGCTTGGATCCCTGGGATGCAGTTCAAATGCGACTGGCAACCTGGATATAAGAACCTAATGCTGAGTGTTCTTGTGAGTATGATACTGAACCCAAGTGGCTGAGACAGGTATTGTTTTATTTCACAGAATTGCTATCCTCATATGCCTGTAGGCTGCTTTCCTGAATCTGACACCGCCTGGAAACTCTTTGCAAAGGCTATAAGAATGCGGTCAGTGAGAAGGGCTTTGAAGTGATGCACAGAACTGTTAATCTAACCAACAGACCAGTGTCTCAAGAAGCGTTCTTTCCCAGGATTGCCCTTAGCTGCCCACTGGGATTCAAGCAGAAAATTTTGCCTCGAAGTAGTACAACTTACGCAGGAATCTGGGATGAGATGTGTGGCTAATCAATGTGCGCTCATTCCTAGTCACCCGGAAAAGTTTTCATGGAGCAGTATTCAACACCTTTCCTCTTCTACGTGTGTACACCAAAGCACTGCTATGCAGTGGGTGTTTTCAGGCCGACAAAAATCCATGTTGTGTGCTGCACATTGTCTGTGGTTCAAAAGTCTGGTACACTGCTCCTTTGGAAGCTTTTCAGAGCTTATGCCTCCTCTGGGTTTCGAAAGTGAAAGGGTGTGGAAGCCTTGCACACTGAAGGAGTAGTCTTGCTTCCCAGGGAGAAAATGTGTTCCTCGCCAACAAGCTGGAGGAGTGCAACTTGACACCATTTCTTCTCTCAATGGAAATTACAATCAGGCATAATCGTTTTGGGTTGTCTAGTGAAATATTTGGGAGTCGGCAACACCCTGAGTACCTTTCCTGAAGTGAGCTTCCTAGATGTGTAAATAGATGTTTCAGAGATTAGATGAGAACAAACTTCAAAGCTTTCAGGGGAGAGCCTTTTTCACATGCCTAAAATGGTGACCGTCAGGCAAGGTCTTTTACAAATAGGGCTCTTCGTTTACGGTAAGCTGTCCCGAGTGGCTGAAGCTGGCGGAGATTCCGTATCACAGCCTAGGAAGGAGGGCGTTTGGGGAGTTTACCAAGTGACAGCTCTCAATTGTTGCTAACTGGGACAATGTGTCAATGCTTTTGGAACGTACCTACAATGAAAGATTTCCTTTTGGAACAGGAGATTTTGCCACCAAAACACCGAAGCTCCTCTCACTTTGAGTGCTCTTGCCGTGTACATTAATACAGAGCAGGAGCACAGTCCCCAGCTTGTGAACCGTTCATTTCCGAGTGGGTTACATCAGGGAAAGATCCACGGGAGGCTGATCTAAACAAAGCGGTCTCCACACCGTTAGCCTTTGTGGCAGAGCAGGCCTGAACAGTTGTGCCACGTAATGAATGGACCAAAAGTATTCTTACCACAGGAAAGCACATCGAGTTCTTGTGCTCTCTTCTTGAACTGAATGAACCAGCTTTTACTTTTATTGATCTTTGCTCTTCTTTCCTTCATTTACTTTTCATTTATTTCTGATCTGATCTTTATGATTTCTTTCGTCTGCTGACTTCGGTTTTCTTTTTTTTTTTTTCTTCCTGTGCTACCTTCTTTAATTGCTTTAGGTGTAATATTACGTTGTATATTTGAGGTGTTTCTTGTTTCTTGAGGTAGGATTGTATTGCTATATACTTCCCTCTTAGAACTGCTTTTGCTGCATCCCATAGATTTTGGATCGTAATATTTTCATTGTCCTTTGTTCCCAGGTATTTGTTGATTTCCTCTTGATTTCTTCAGTGATCTCCTGGTTATTAAGTAGTGTATTGTTTAGCTTCCATGTGTTTGTATTTTTTACAGATTTTTTCCTGTAGTTGATATATAGTCTCAGAGCATTGTGGTTGGACAAGATTCTTGATATGAATTCAATATTCTTAAATTTACCAAAGGTTGATTTGTGACTCAAGATATGATCTATCCTGGAGAATGTTCCATTAGCACTTGATAAGAAAGTGTATACTGTGGTTTTGGAATGGAATGTCCTATAAATATCAATTAAGTCCATCTTGTTTAATGTATTATTTAAAGCTCGTGTTTCCATATTTATTTTCATTTCGGATTATCTGTTCATTGGTGAAAGTGGGATGCTAAATCCCCTACTATGATTGTGCTACTATTGATTTCCCCTTTTATGGATGTTAATATTTGCCTTATGTATTGAGGTTCTCATATATTGGGTGCATAAATATTTACAATTGTTATATCTTCTTCCTGGATTGATCCCTTGATCATTATGTAGTGTCGTTCTTTGTCTCTTATAATAGTCTTTATTTTAAAGTCTATTTTGTCTGATATGAGAATTGTTATGCCAGCTTACTTTTGTTTTCCATTTGCAAGGAATATCTTTTTCCATCCCCTCACTTTCAGTCTCTATGTGTCCCTTGGTCTGATGTGGGTCTCTTGTAGACAGCATATATACACTTTTTTTTTTTTTTATCCTTTCAGCCAGTGTATGTGTTTTGGTTGGAGCATTTAAACCATTTACATTTAAGATAGTTATCAATATGTATGTTCCTATTACCATTTTCTTAATTGTTTGGGATTTGTTATTGTAAGTCTTTTCCTTGTCTTGTGTTTCCTGCCTAGAGAATTTCCTTTAGCATTTGTTGTAAAGCTGGTTTGGTGGTGCGGAATTCTCTTAGCTTTTGCTTGTCTGTAAAGGTTTGAATTTCTTCATTGAATCTGAATTAGATCCTTGCTGGGTAGAGTAATCTTGGTTGTAGGTTTTTCCCTTTCATCACTTTAAATATGTACTGCCACTCCCTTCTGGCTTGCAGAGTTTCTGCAGAGGATCAGCTCTTAACCATATGGGGATTCCCTTGTATATTATTTGTTGCTTTTCCCTTCATGCTTTTAATATTTTTTCTTTGTATTTATTATTTTTTTAGTTTGATTAATATGTGTCTTGGCATGTTTCTCCTTGCAGTTATCCTGTATGGGACTCTTTGTTCTTCATGAACTTGATTGACTCTTTCCTTCACATATTGGGGAAGTTTTGAACTATAATCTGTTCAAATATTTTCTCAGTCCCTTTCTTTTTCTCCTCTTCTGGGACTGCTATAATTCGAATGTTGGTGCATTTAATGTTGTCCCAGTGGTTTCTGTGATGGTTCTCAATTCTTTTCATTCTTTTTTCTTTATACTGCTCTGTGGTAATGATTTCCAATATTTTATCTTCTAGGTCACTTATCCTTTCTTCTGCCTCAGTTATTCTGCTATTGATACCTTCTAGAGAATTCTTAATTTCATTTATTGTGTTGTCCATCATTGTTGTTTGCTCTTTAGTTCTTCTAGGTCCTTGTTAAAGGTTTCTTGTTGTTTGTCCATTCTATTTCCAAGATTTGAGATCATCTTTACTACCATTACTCTGATAGTAATGACCTGCAATGTGGGTCACTGCAGGTTAGATTTTGCCACACAATAAGTAAAGGGGAAAACAAAGCGATGGTTTTTAGAGGTTTTTGGAGGTTGGAATTGCAGATATGGGGTTGTAGATCGAGATGATCTGGGACATGGTGGGATGTCTGTGGCGTTTCATTGAGATAAGGTACCGCCTGGCACTTAATAAGCCCATTGTAAGTGCTGGCTGCTATTATTATCACTGAACAGCCTTTAGTCTGTACCTACTAAGTCTGTGCAGACAGATTGGGCTGTGTTGCAGATCAACAGTTTCTCAAACTTGAACGTGCACATGAATCCCTTGGGGAGCCTGTTCAAATGCGGAGTCTGATTCAGTGGGTCTGTGGCAGGTCTGAGACTCTGCATTTCTAGCAGGCTCCCAGGGGACGCTGAGGCCGCTCCTTTGAGTAGCAAGGGGTAGAGTGGTTTCCGGACCATTTCCAAGTTGCTTCAAGGGCCCTGCACTGGATGCCTAGGCTAAGATCAGATTCCTTAACTCTTTGGGGTTTGCCAATTTGAGGGCAGATCTGTATGAATTAATTAGACACAGAAAAAAGTCATATATAACACTATGAAAGTCTTTTCACTGTCCCCTTGTCCTGCCCTCTCCAGAGGAGCCCTATGTGAGGAGTTTGGGTGCATTCTTTCTACCCCTCTATTCTGTGCATACATTTTTTCCTCTTGCTCACACGTACCATATGAATTATTCTACACCTTGCGTTTTAACTTGAACAAATGTCTTAGAATTATTTCCATGGCAGCAATCTAGAGCTCCACTCATTTATTTTTAATTGAAGTATAGTTGATTTACAATGTTGTGTTTATTTTTACTGTACAGCAAAGTGATTCAGTTGTACATATATATTTACATTCTTTTTCATAGTCTTTTCCATTGTGGTTTATTACAGAATATTGAATACAGTTCCCTGTGTTATACAGTAGGACCTTGTTTTTTTTTAAATGCTTATTTAATTAATTAATTTATTTATTTTTGGCTTTGTCGGGTCTTAGTTGTGGCACATGAGATTTTCACTGTGGTGCATGGGCTTCTCTCTCCAGTTGTGGCACGTGGGCTCCAGAGCACATGGGCTCAGTAGTTGCGGCGCACACGGGCTTAGGTATGGTGTGCGGGCTTAGTTGCCCCAAGGCATGTGGGATCCTAGCTCCCTGACCAGGGATCGAACCCACGTCTTCTGCACTGGACAGCAGATTCTTAACCACTGGACCACTAGGGAAGTCCCCAAGACCTTCTGTTTTTTTTTTGTTTTGTTTTTGTTTGTTTGTTCATTTGTTTTTTAAGTTTTTTTTTTTTTTTTTTTGGCTGCACTGTGCCACACGTGGGATTTTAGTTCTCCAACCCAGGATCAAACCCACATCCCCTGCATTGGAAGCACAGAGTCTTAACCACTGGACCGCTGGGGAAGTCCCAGGACCTTGTTGTTTACCCATTCTGTATATAATAATTTGCATCTGCGAATCCCAAACTCCCAATTCGTCCGTCCCCCACCCCTCCCCCCAGAACCCGTTCTTTTAGCAAACTAAAGGAGGAGTAGTATTCCATAATTTATTTAACCTCTACTCTATGGATTTTTTTTTTTTTGCTTCCAATTTTTACTGTGAGCCTATATATGTCTTTATATTTAAAGTGTGCTTACATTTAAAGTGTGTCTCTTGCAGACAGCAAATAGTCTATATCCTTTTGATGATTGGAATGTCGAGACCAGTGCTGTCCAGTAAGAAAATCCTAGCCACTTATACGTTACTTAAAATTTTCTAGTAGCCACAGGAGAAAGAAATAGGGAAAATTAATGTGAATATATTTTATGCAACCTGTTATATACAGAATACTATTATTTCAACACGTAATCAGTCTAGAAGTCACTAATGAGATATTTTACAGTCTTTTTTATTGTGGTAAAATGCACGTGACCTAAAATTTCCCATTTTCACCATTCTTAAGTGCACAATTCAGTGGCATTATGTATATTTGCAATGTTGTGTAACCGTCACCGCTCTCCGTTTCCAGAACTTGTTCATCCTTCCAGACAGGAGCTCTGGGCCCCGTAAACAATCATCCCCATCCCCCTCTCCCGCCACCTACTGGTAACCTCCATTCTACTTTCTTTCACTATGAGTTTGACCACTTCTTCCTCATATAAGTGGAATCATACAGTATTTATCCTTCTGTGTCTGGCTTATTTCACTTACCATAATGTCTTCAAGGAGAGTCATCACATTCGTAGCATCTATCAGAATTTCCTTCCTTTTTAAGGCCGAATACTATTCCATTGTCTGAATAGACCACACTGTGTTTATCCATCCAATAATAGACAGACACTTGGCTTATTTCCACCTTTTGGATATTGTGAATAGCGCTGCTATAAACATTGGCATACAAGAATCTGAGTCTGCCTTCAGTGCTTTTGGATATACACCTAGGAATGGAGTCGCTTGGTCATCTGGTAATTCTTTTTTTAACTTTTTGAGGAATCACTGTTGTCCACGGTGGCTGCACCATTTCATATTCCCACCAGTAATGCACAAGGGTTCCGATTTCAACAAATCCTCGCCAACATGTGTTGTACAGTGTTTTCCGCCTTCCACCCCGCACTGAGTTTTTGAAATCCAGTGTGTATTTTCCACTCAGAATATCTTGTTGGACTAGCTCCGTTCCCAGGGCTGGGCAGTCACATGATGCCTCTCTGAGTGGACGGTGCAGGGTTAGACCGTTCATATTTGCCCTCATTACTGATGTGGCTGCATTGAAATCTTCTATCTTACTATTCATTCTTGGTTTATCTCTGGTGTATTTTGTCCCTTATACTCTCGTTTCCTGCCTCCTTTAGATTAATTGAGTAATTTGACCTTCCATCTTATCTCCATTAGGAGCTGATTCATGCTACGTCTTTATTACTCTAGAGTTTCCATTCTGCGTCTTTGACCAGGACCTGGGCTCTGATCCTGAGTGAGATGGGAGCCATGACAGGCTTTTGAGCAGGGGAGTTACGCGACATGGCATTTTTGTATCCACACCTGCAGTTGCTTGTGCAGGAGCGTTTCTACTGGCCAGATTCCTGGAAGAGGACTTGCTAAGGCAAAGGGAAGCGTGTGCTGAGGTTTGAGGAGGCCCTGGCAAATGGCATTCCAGAAAGGCCTCACTGTTCTCATCCCTTGCAAAGAGCAGCCAGAATTTACCGAGTGACTGCTTGGTGCCAGGCCCTAGAGATGCTGGCGAGAATCAGCCCAAGTCCTGCTACTTAAATAACTCTTGGTCCTGGAAATGCAGGGAAGTCTCTGGAGCGGCCTCTGAGCTCAAAGGAAGGTGAAGCTTTCAGAGGAACCAAAAAAGGAGAGGCCAGAGGCTATTCTAGGTGGCAGAAGGTGGCCTGGCACAGCCCTGGTGTGAGCTCTGGCTGGACCAAGAAGTGGAGTGTATTGGCCTGGAGACTGCGTGTGTGGGCCCCCCATCCATGTGGGACATATCAAGGTACAGCTAAGGATTAAAATAATAGCACCTCCCTCTTGGGGCTTGTCTGGGAGGGTTCAGCAGGGAGCAGACAGCACACGGTTGTTGTTTGGCTAACGTATCCCCCCTGGGAGGGGTCAGTATCAGGGACGGGGCGGCCTGACTTAGGGACAGGCATGATCCATGCTTTGGACATGTTTAGGCCCTGTGGCAGATAGACTTGGACTTGGAGCCCCAGCTGTCTCCTTCTTCAGGCCAGCTGCGCCAGGCCTCTGTTAAAAGAGGATACATAACAGTAGAAGCTGCTTCTCAGGAGAGTGATGAGGGTCAGGCAACGAGACGGTCACCACATGGAGCGCAGGGGCCTCCTGGACCAGAGTAGGGTTCCATGAAGGTTAGCCACTATTATTATTATTGCTGCTGCTGCTGCTGTCATTGTTGTTGATTTAAGGCTTATAGGCAACAGCCAGATCCTTCCAGACCTGCCCCCCCAGGACTGAGACCCCTGGAGAAATGAGGTCAGTTGCTCAGGGTCAGGAAATCGCAGAGCAGGGATTTGAAGCCAGGTGTGTCTGACCTGAGCTCAGGGGCTCCCTGCTTCCAGGCCTTGGGGGAACCTTGGGCTTAGCACAAAGACTCTTCCCTTCTTAGATCAACCAGGGAGCAAGGTGTGCTATCACAGTGACACCACCTCCATCAGTGATGATAAGGGCAGCTCGCCCGCTGTGACTCAACAGGCAGCAGGACCTGACCCGAAGCCAAGCTATTCGTAGTCTGTCTTTGCTCTCCATGTGAATATTCATACATTTGGCTGCAGAAATATTAGTGTTTGATTACTGGGTGGCGTCTCAGAGCTGGTTGTGTGTGTTCCGCCATAGACAGGTGCTCATCCCAGCACCTGGCAAAGTCTGGAAAAGAATCTGCTTTTCGGAAAGCATCTCCCCTCAAAGGTTTCGAATAAAGGCTCTTGGACCCCTTAGAATATATATTCTGTCTCGCGCTTGCCCACCCCCCAGGGTGCGTGTTGCCTGTACTGTTTGGCGACGTTGGATGGTGTTTACTATTCAGATTCCGCGCTCCTTGCTAGACGATGCGGAACGAGCAGCCGCATCGGGCCTTCATGGGCTCCAAAGGCGAGGAAGCCGGGTGGGTGGTAGGAGTGGGCAGGGAGGCTTCTGGAAGCCTGTTCCCTGAAAGCTGGGAGCCTGGAGGCTGTGTTGCACTGTGACTGGTGATGAGGGAGGAAGGGGGAACGTGATGATGGGCCAGACTGGGGCCTGTCCTGTGACAGGATGCTCTGCGCAGCTGGACACTGTGTCAAGGGAACCAAGAGAGAAGCCAGGCCCTGGAAATGGGCAGGAGAGGAATTAAGGGCAGATTTTATTCACTTTTGTCTCCAGCCCGTCCTGCTCTGCCGAGCCCTCCACTGGGTTGTCTCAGAGGCACCTCAAACTTAACACATCGGACCCCTCACCCCCACCCCCCAAGCAAACAAACAAAAGTAAAGCCTGCCCCCTCCAGTTTGTCACCATCTCGGTTCATCCTCCCAGTGGCCTGGGTCAGGTACTTTGGCATCATCCTTGACTCTTTTTTTTCTCTCTCTTTTTAAATTTTATTTATTTATTTATTTATGGCTGCTGCTCAGCTTGCGGGATCTTAGTTCCCCAACCTGGGATCAGACCCAGGCTGCAGCAGTGAAAACGCCGAGTCCTAACCACTGGACCGCCAGGGAACTCCCGATTTTAATTTTTCTTATTGTGATAAAAAACGCATGACATAAAACTTACCATCTTAAGCCCTTTTTAGTCACATTGCTGTGTGGATGCCCCTTATCCTTCTGTCTTCTGCACCCCGTCAGTCCAGCAGTGTAGCCTGTGAGCTCTGCTTGTGGAAGATCTCCACCGTCTGGCCTGTCTCCCCACCCCTGCTGCGCCCACCCCGGTCCAGCCACCATCACCTCCCGCCTGGACCATCTCAGTCTCCTCCTCCTGGGGCTCCCTCCATCCCCTGCCCCCCACCGGCTATTTCCCTCAGTCAGCCAACCAGACCCTGTTGTAACCTGAGTCAGCTTATGGCCCTTCTCTGCTCAGAGCCCTCCCGTGCTCGCCCAAGAACTCCGCTCACCAATGCACTAACCACTGGGTGAGTGTAAGTGTTAAAAAAAAAAAAAAAACAAACACACTGGATTGTAAAGACTTCGAAGGAAGGGGGAAAAAGTCAGTTCCCCATTAATACTATTTTTATGTTGATGACACGTTGAAATGATCGTGTTTGTATATATCATATTACATAAAATGTATTCTTGAAATTAACATACGTTAAATTCACCTCTTCTTTCCACTAGAAAATTTAGAATGACATATGTGGCTTGCATTGCCTTTCTGGGGGGCAGCACTGGTTTAGAAGGCACCTCTCCTATTGGGTTGTCGGAGGGGTGAATGAATGAACATACGTAAAGCTTTGAGGACAGTGCCTGATACGTCTAATGCAACATGTTAGCTGTTGCTTTTTTTTTTTTAATAGATATTTAACTGCTAGGATATTTATTTATTTATTTATTTATTTTATTCATTTATTTTTGGCTGTGTTGGGTCTTTGTTGCTGCATGTGGGCTCTCTCTAGTTGCAGCGAGTGGGGCCACTCTTTGTTGCGGTGCACAGCCTTCTCATTGCAGTGGCTTCTGTTGTGGGGCACAGAGTCTAGGCGCACGGGCTTCAGTAGTTGCGGCACACGGGCTCAGTAGTTGTGGCTTATGGGCTCTAGAGCACAGGCTCATTAGTTGTGGCACACGGGCTTAGTTGCTCCGCGGCATGTGGGATCTTGCTTGACCAGGACTCAAACCCGTGTCCCCTGCATTGGCAGGCGGATTCTTAACCACTGCGCCACTAGGGAAGTCCTGTTATTGCTTTTTAATTGTGGGAAAATGTGCATACCATAACATTTACCATTTTCACCATTTTTAAGTGTCCAGTTCAGTGGCACTAAGTACGTTATGGTGTTGTGCAGCCATCATCTGTATCCATTTCCAGAACTTCTTCGTCATTCCAAACAGAAACTCAGTACCCATGAAACAATAACTCCCTGTTCTCCCCTCCCACCAGCCCCTCGTAACCTCTCATCTACTTTCTGTTTCCATGAATTTGCCTATTTTATGCACCTCATTTAAAAAATTTTTTAATTTTTTTAATCTTTTGGCTGCACCCTGCGGCATGTGGGATCTTAGCTCCCCGGCCAGGGATGGAACCCGTGCCCCCTGCAGTGGAAGCACAGAGTTTTATCCACTGGACCGCCAGGGAGGTCCCGTATGGTCTCATTTAAATGGAATCATACCATATTTGTCCTTTTGAGTCTGAGTTATTTCACTTAGCATAATGTTGCCAAGGTTCATCGATAATGTAGCATGTATCAGAATTTCATTCCTTTCCAAGACTGAATAATACACCCAGTGTGTGGCTGTACCTCATTTTGTTTCTACACCCCTCAGGTGATGGGCACGTGGGTCGTTTCTGCCTTTTAACTGATATTATTTTTAGTTCATGATCTGACCCCTGGCTTTCTATCTATCTACCTAACCTCATCTCCCACTAACTACTCTCCCCCTTACTCACTCCGCTTCAGCCTCACTGGCCTCCTTCCTTGACTCAGACACGTATCCACCTCAGGGCCTTTGCACTTGCTATTCCTCTGCTCCATGATTCCCTCCCTCCCCTCCTCAATCAAGCCTGCCTTTATTACTCTAGTTAAAATTACAAATACCTTGTCCTTCTTTTTCATTGCTTTTCCTCCACAGCACTTAGCAACTTCTGACATAATATTTATGTTACATTTATATTGATTTTACATGTCCTAATCTTTTATAACATTTGTATTTTAAATATGATACATAATTCTATACATGACATATATTCTAATATCTATTAAATATTTATTCAATAAATAAAAGCTAAATACATGTAAGTTAAATATTTGTAAATACTTAGTATAATCTGTTATATTGTTCTTTCTTTGTTTCCCTCCTTACTCTCCTCAAAAATGTAAGCTCCACATGAACAGGGATCTTTGTTTTGTTCACAGCCATCCCTCCAGCTTCTAGAACAGAGCCTGGCACGCAGCACATATCCCAAGTTTTAATTGCTGAATGGCTGGATATTTCGTGAATGAGGAACCCGGGAGGATGTGAAGGAGCCAAAAGAAAGTGTGTTAATCGGGGAGAGGGGAGGAAGTTGGGAAGAGCAGAAAAAGGGCCCCGAGGCTTAAAAGCTGGTGTGATCAGGCCCTGTGTGAGTGTGAGGGACACTAGGGAACAGGCTGGCAGAAGAGACACAGTGCATGCTTTGGGGGTGGTGGAGGTCTGAGCTTTGCCTGAAATGTGGTTCCCTCATTTGCTGGGTAACCTTGAGTCAGTGACTTCTCCTCTCTGGGCCTCATTGCCTCATCTGTAAAAAGGGAGAAGGGCAGCTGTTCGTTCATGAATGCAACATGAACGTACATATTTCCTGCATTCCTGCCATGTGCCGGGCACTGTGGTAGATGAGGCAGGCAGCGTCCTCACCCTCATTGATCTATTCCAGGCCCCCACCTCCAGGGTCATGTAGAATTAAGCACTGTGGTGTCCTGTGGTGAACCGCAGTTCCTGTCGTCAGGTTAGCTGTAGGCTTCAGCTTTCCTCTTCGGTAAGGTAGGGATAGAGGTACCCACCGTGCGTGGTTGTCATGGAAGCCCAGTACCCCGTGTACGGTAATGGTGATTTCTAAATGAGGGCTTTGTTATTGGTGTGGTCTTGGGCTCGAGATGCAACTTGGATCCTTCATCATTGAGCTTATGTTTCTCTTCTTTTCTTTTTTTTTCTTGACCACGCCACGCAGCTTGCGGGATTTTAGTTCCCCGACCAGGGATTGAACCTGGGCCCCCCCAGGCAGTGAAAGCGCTGAGTCCTAACCACTGGACCGCCAGGGAATTCCCATGGAGCTTATGTTTCTTTTCAAAATATGAACTTGGCGTGGCTTAGAACGCATTTTGTGAATGCTAAATCTCTGGCCTTGGACGTGACCCTGATGCTTCACTAGGCTTTTCTGAGTTGGGCACACGTGCTGTTCTGTGAAGCGTCCAGAGACTCAGTTTCCTCTCCTCTCCTCTCTGGAACTTCAGAAAAAGATTCTTCATTCAGCGGGCTGCTGAGTTAACCAACCTTCGTTTGGGGGGTGTGTAAGTTAGCACAGGTCATGCTAGCTGCTGTAACAAATAAGCCCTTTATTCTCAGTGGCTTCAGTGTACTAAATGGCTTCAAAGCATTTTTCTCACACATGTTATAGACCAGTGAGGGTGTTTCTGGTGGAGCAGCCTCATGTGAACCCATTGAGAGAACCAGACTCCTTCCCTAGAGTGTCTTTGCCCTCCCTAAGGCTGTGGAGTCCACTTTAGATGAAGAAGTGTGGAGGGATGTCTTTTGTGCCAGGCCTGGAAAGTAGGAATGTGAATGTCACTTCCAACTTCGTTCTGTTGGCCAGAATTCAGTCATGTGACCACACCCAGCTACAAGGGATGCTGGGAAATGTAGTCCAGGGAAAGAAAATGGTTGGGAGAAACATCAGCAGTCTTCACCATAGTGGGTGTGTATTTGTAGATGCCCGGGTGGCCAGTGGAATGAATGGGAAGGTCTCAGATCTATGGGAGGAGGCATGTGGATTAGCTGTTTTCCTGACCTTTGGACCTGCAGTCTCTGATAAGACATATATATTTGACACCATGATCCAGGAGGGATACACACACACACACACCTGAAACAAAGTTTTGTGGAATACTTAGCTAAACCACCTTTGAGTCATTCAATATGTTTTTTCAATTTTACTCTGTTCTTTTTCCTTCATTTGTTTCAGTGATGGTTGAGACTCACTATACTGATTTCATCACTGCTCAAATTTTCCAACTCACAATTTGAAAAGCGCTGAAAATGAAAGTAGAAATGTGAGGAACCCTATGGGCAACTTCTACGCTCCTGAGAGAGTACCACCTCAGTTCCCCACGTGTCCCAAGCCCAGTTCCAGAAGCGCGTTGGAGGCATTGGGGCAACTCTGGAAGGTTAGAACACTTAGGACAAAATCTACTGGCTTCCCCTGCTTACTGCCCACCCCCCCCCCCAGCTACTTCTCTGATGTCCTTCCCAGCGCCCTCCCCCCACCTCACAGTGATCTAGTTGTTCTTGGTGCCTGTCAGGCACATTCCTGCCTTAGGGCCTTTGCACTCACTGTTCCCTCAGCCTGGGATGCTTTTCCCGCATCTATTTGCATGGCTCCCTTCATTTCAGTCTCTGCTTCAGTGTCACATGTATTGACCACCCTGTTTTAAAACTAAAGCCTCCCCTTCCCCATCATTCCCTTATCCTGCTTTTTGAGCTCCTCCTGGCCACTTGCCACTAGCCAATATCACGTCGTAGATGACTTTGTTTACCAATTTATGGTTTGCTTCTTCCAGGAGAATTTAGCTCTATGAGGGGTCTCCCAGGGCCTGGGGCATAGTGGGTGTTCACTGAATATTTGTTGAGTGAATGAATGCAAATGTTTTGGTTTTGTGGTTTTTTCTCCCTGCCCAGTGGGAAAGCAGCTTCCTCTCATCAGCATTTTGGGGAGGTGAATTGTCCACCGGGTGTTGTAAGAGAGGGTCTGGGTGGGGGTCGGGTGGGAGGGAGAGAACCGAGCTGGGAAAGCTGTTCCCAGGAATTCTGTGGAATCAATAGCTTGGTTGCTTGATGTGAGAACATATGTCTATAGATTATTATTTCATAAAAGAATCGCTTAGGAACTGTGTGGGTTTTTCTGTCCCCCCTGCTGAAATAACAGTGCTCAATCTCACCTCCTAACCAACTTAATCTCCCAAGGCACCGCAGAGCGTGGCAGGGCAGGGTGGGGGTTCCCCCAGGTCCCTCTGGCCTGATTTGCTATGTGTGTGTGTGTTTTCACTGTTTGTTGAAGTCTAAAGGTTTCTATGTTTGCTTGGTTTTGTGTTTTGAAGTATAAAGGTATTTCTGCCTCCGAAGTCAGCACTTGACACACTTAGAAAATTCTACAAACCCAGCACATTTCACATGCCTCTGTGGTTTCTGTGTTTTCTTGCCCATTTTTGGCTTTGGTGGGGTTGGGGGGGTGGGGTGTGGTGGATGGAATGAGAGGCTAAAGCTTCATACTCACCTCTCACACGTGGCGCCCCCATCCCAGGGCCAGTAGTGGGTACAGAGGGAAGTGACCCAGGGACGTGCTGGGGATGTCCCACCTGGATCATGGAGGGCACCCAGGAAATTCAGCCAGGGCTGGAGGCGGGCGTCCCGGCGCTGCCCAGTGCGTTTGAGGGGCGGGGGCCGTGCTGAGGGAACATATTCTGGGAGGTTGTGCAGCCTGGTAAGTGCAGGTTGGGAGTCATGGTCCAGGTGGGGGTGGGGGTGGGGGTGGTGTTGGGCCATGTGACCAGTTCCTCCCTCCCTCCCTCCCTCCCTCCCTCTCTCCCTCCCTCCCTCCCTCCCTCCCTTCCTTCTGTTTTTCCTTGCTTAAAATTTTGAGCAGCTTTATTGAGATATAATTCACATACCATAAAATTCCCCCGTTTAAAGCATACAGTTCAGTGGTTTTCTGGTACATTCGCAGAGTTGTGCAGCCATCCCCACAATCTAGTTCCAGAACATTTTCATCCCCCAAAATGGAAACCCCGTCTCCTTAACAGTTGCTCCCCATTCCCCCTTCCATCCAGCCCCTGGCAAACCCTAACCTGCTTTCTGTCTCATGAATTTGCCTGTTGTGGACATTTTCTATAAATAGAACCCTACACTGTGCGGCCTTTTGGGTCTGGCTTTCATGCAGTGTGTTTTCAAGGTTCATCCATGTTGTAGCATGTGTCAGAGCTTCATTCCTTTTTTTTTTTCTTTTTAAACATTGAGATATTTGCATACCATTAATTTCTCCCCTTTAAGCGTACAATTCAGTGGGTTTTAGTACATTTACAGAGTTGTGCAACCATCCTCACAATCTAGTTCTAGAACAATTTCACTCAAAAGGAAACCCTGTATATTTCCCCTAATCCCTGGCAACCATTAATTTACTTTGTCTTTGGGGATTTGCCTTTTCTGAACATTCGTACAAATGGAATCGTGCAAGATGTGGTCTTTTGTGTCTGGCTGCTTTCATTTCATGTATTGTTTCCAAGGTTCATCCAGGTTGTAGCATGGATCAGTGCTTCATTCCTTTTTATGGCTGAATAATATTCTGTTGTACAAATGTACCGCATCTGGTTTATCCGCTTGTCAATTGGTGGACATTTGGGTTGTTTCCACTTTTTGTCCACTATGAATAAAGCTACTTGGTGGCTATTTCTTCAGTTGAGGTGGAAGATGGCATTTCCAGCCACCCCCTGCCCAGGCCTGTTCTTCCTTTGTGTGCTTACAGGTACACAGGCTTCCCTTTCCCTCTCTCCCTCCCCGCCTCCCCTTCCTCTTTTCCTTTCTCTTCCTAGTCTTCCTGTTCTTCTGTGTTGTATCTCCTCCTCCCCCAGCCTCAGCCCAGGGCTTAGGAGTCTGGAAATCTTTTCCAGGGAGCCCTGGGCAGTCCCACAGGGCGGTTCTGCTCTTCCAGCAGGGAAGCCTCAGCCCTGCCTGGCCTCCCACCCCTGGGAGGGAAGAGAGGGGACAACCTGATCCTTCTAATCCAGCCCCAGGGGAGATGTGTGGGGACAGGGCCACATGTAGGAAACAGCTTTTCTTTGGGGCTTAAAAATTCTTTTTTTCTTTTTTTTAAATAGGAACAACGCACCCAAGTAGAAAACTCGAATAATATCAGAGATTTCTAGTCAAAAGTCTCCCTCCCTCTCCCACCTCCCAGCTATCTGTACCCACATCCTCTTCCCAGATTTAAATGGTTAGAGTTTGGGGGCCTCTTTTCAAACAGACATTCTGTGCATGTGTAAGCATCTCTCCCTCTCTCTCTCTCTCTCCTTCCCCCTCCTTCCCTCCCTCCGTCTCTCTTCATGCCCCACCTCCCCCCATTTTTTAAGGCACTAATGACAAGTTATTCTAACACTGTTCTGCCCTTTGCCTTTAGCTTTTAATGATATATCCTGGAGGTTCTAACTTGTCAAGTTCTGTGTCTTTCTCAGCTGCATGGTATTTATTCCATTGGAGGGCCCTAGCTTGCTGAAGCAGTCCCCATCTGCTGGACACTTAGGTTAGTTCTAGGCTATCACAAACAAGACTACCATGAATGCGAGTAATGTGAGTACCGTGTAAGTTAAAAGCCCAGAGGTGAAATTGCTGGGGCAAAGGGTGTGCAGAAGAAAATAAAATTTATTAATGAAAAACTCCAACTGTATACAAAATTAGAGAGAACTGCATAATGAACCCTCCTTACTTATCCCCAGGTTCCATAGATGGAGATCTGGCCACACTTGCTTGTATCGATATCTTTTTTGTTGCTGTTGAAGTATCAATATTTTAAAGCAAATCCCAGATCTCCTGTCATTTTAATTCTACAAACTCAAGTGTGTATTTAAAAAGCAAAACTAAGCATTTTCTTACATAGCCACAATGACATTGTCAAACCTAGTAAAAATTACGGTCATTTGGTATCATGAAGGGATGTGCTTTTTTTAATTACTTTTTTTTATGGAGATGTAATTCACATACCATAAAATTCACTGTTTGAAAGTATACAGCAGTGGTTTTTAGTATATTTACAAGGTTGTACAACCATCACCGTTATCTGATTCTAGAATATTTTCATCACCCTCAAAAGAAATCCCATTTCCATGAGGAATCTCCTCATTTCCCCGAGAAATGTCCTCATTTCCCCCAGCCCTCCTTCCCCACTACAAGCCCGTGATCACCATTAATCTACTTTCTGTTTCCATAGATTTGCCTGTCTGGACATTTCACATGAATGGAATCATCCAGTATGTGTGTGGTCTTTTGTACTTGGCATCTTTCACTGAGTATAATGTTTTCAAGGTTCGTCCATGTCGTAGCATGGATCGGTGCTTCATTCTTTTTTCTGGCTGATTAATGTTCTATTATATGAATATACCAGGTTTTATTTATCCATTGATAGACATTTGGGTTGTTGCCACTCTTTTGTCTCTTGTGAATATGCTGGTATGGGCATTTGTGCACAAGTCTTTGTGTGGATGTATGTTAATTCTCTTGGGTCTATACCTAGGAGTGGAATTCCTGGGTTAAATGATAATTCTGTGTTCAGGTATTGAGGTACTGCCAGACTTTTTCCCCCAGCGGCTGCACCAGTTTACTTTCCCACCAGTAATGCATGAGGATTCCAATTTCTCTTTTCTAACACAACCATCCTACTGGGTGTGAGGTGGTATCCCATTATGTTTTGTTTTTTAAATTTTTTAAATTTATTTTTGGCTGCATTGGGTCTTTGTCGCTGCGCATGGGCTTTCTCTAGTTGCGGTGAGCGGGGGCTACTCTTCGTCGCGGTGCGCAGTCGTCTCATTGCGGTGGCTTCTCTTATTGCGGAGCACGGGCTCTAGGTACGTGGGCTTCAGTAGTTGTGGCACGTGGGCTCTAGAGTGCAAACTCAGTAGTTGTGGCGCACGGGCTCAGTAGCTCCGCGGTATGTGGGATCTTCCTGGACCAGGACTCGAGCCCGTGTCCCCTGCATTGGCAGGTGGATTCTTAACCAGTGCGCCACCAGGGAAACCCCCCATTATGGTTTTGACTTGCATTTCTCTAATGGCTAATGATGTTGAACATCTTTAAATGGGGTGGGGTTGTGCATCTAAATTCTCATCTCTGTTTCCACTTGGCGGATGGGACCACTGGTTTTCACTGGCTTGTCTTTAATTTTCCCCGAAACACTCTCCTTCCCTCTTCCCTGCCTGTTTTCTCTGCCCCTGCTTTCTCTGTCTTGACTGAGTAGTCTTTGTGTACAGAGACCGCCAATCCTTCTTGCTGCCTGTCATTCAGGGGAGGAAATCTGGGCTTCATGGTGGTCTGGGCTCATGCCCTTCTCTGGGGCAGCGTGCAGTGTGCAGTGTAGGTAGTTGGTGGTGTCAACCTGCCCAGTGGGGACCCAAGCTCCACCCCTTACTTGCTGTGTGACTTGGGGCCAGTGCCTTCGCCTCTCTGAGCTTCAGATCCTTGAGGTTAGTGGTGAAGCCCATTTCTTTCCATCTTCCCTTGTGCTTTCTCCTTCTTTCCTTGACTAGATACTTATTGAGCATTTTGCAATTCACATCCCCAAATGGGAGTAACATGTATTCCTTAGCTCACTTATTCAGCAGTTATTTACTAAGTGCCTATTGTGTGCCAGGCACTTTCTAGGAGGGGGGATATAGCATGAACAAGACAAAAATCCCTGCTGTCTGGGGACTGGCTGGCTGGTGGGGGAGACCCATGATAGGACTCATCAGAAGGTACTGAATGCAGTGGAGAAAAAGGGGAAGTGGGTGGAGAGGGCTGGTGGTGCGAGTGGTCATTTTAACCTGCCCTCACTGAAAATGTGACATTTGAGCAAAGACCTGAAGAAGGTGAGCTGGAAGCCCCATAGCTATCTGCAGGAAGGGTGTTCCTGACAGAGAACAGCAGGTACAAAGGTCCTGAGGCAGGGAAGTGAAGATACTTGCCCCAATTCACAGCTGGTAACTTTTGGAGCCACAGTTTGAACCAGGCAGTCTGGAGTCAGAGTCTGTTTTTGTTTTTGTTTTGTAATGAACTTCATTAAGATATAATTTATATTTAATGTGATATATCCATTTAAATATGTTTTTAATTTAATTTTTAAAATTGAAGTGTAGTTGATTTACCATGTTTCAGGTGTACAGCAAAGTGATTCAGTTATACATATATATATTCTTTTATTTATTTATTCATTCATTCATTCATTTATTTATTTATTTTTGGCTGCATTGGGTCGTCGTTGCTACGCGCGGGCTTCTCATTGTGGTGACTTCTCTTGTTGCGGAGCACAGGCTCTAGGCGCGTGGGCTTCAATAGTTGTGGCTCACTGGCTTCAGTAGTTGTGCCTCGCGGGCTCTAGACCACAGGTTCAGAAGTTGTGCCACACAGGCTTAGTTGTTTCGTGGCATGTGGGGTCTTCCCAGACCAGGGCTCGACCTGTGTCCCCTGCGTTGGCAGGTGGATTCTTAACCACTGCGCCACCAGGGAAGCCCCATATATATATTCTTTTTCAGATTCTTTTCCATTATAGATTATTACAAGGTATTGAGTGTAGTTCCCTGTGCTATACAGTAGGTCCTTCTTGTGTATCTATTTTATATATAGTAGTGTGTATCTGTTAATCCCAAATTCCTAATTTATCCCTCCCCCCAAGTGATACATCCATTTTAAGGGTACTTATTGGATGCATTTTGACAAATCAGTACTATTGTGTAACCGCCTTCCCAGTCAAGGCACAGAACATTTTCTAACGTTTGATGTAAGTAGAATCACACAGCCTGTATTCTTTGGTGTCTGGCTCCTGCCACCCAGCACAGTGATTTTGAGGTTCATCTATGTTGCGCATCTTAGTGGTTCGTTCCTTTTTGTTGCTGTGCAGTAATTACATTGTGCAGATATAATACATTGCAATCTGTTTATCCCTTTGGCTGTGGGTGCACCTTTGGGCTGTTGCCAGTGTTTGGCCATTACACATGAAGCTGCTTTGAACATTCGGGTACTAATCATTGTGTGACATATGCCATCCTTTCTCTTGGGTAAATACCTAGGCGTGGAATGGCTGGGTTGGATGAGGATATGTTTAACTTTATTAGAAACTGTCAAGCCATTTTCCAGAGTGGCCGGAACATTTAACATCACTCCCAGCCATGCATAAGAGTTCCAGTTGCTCCACATCCTCACCACCACTTGCTGTTATCAATCTTATAAATTTTCAAATGGGTATGTAGTGGTGTCATTATGGTCTTAATTGAAATTTCCCTCATGACTAAAGATGTCGAATATCTCATTGGCTTATGCGCCATTTGTAGGTCTCCTTTCGCTCGTTTTTAAATTGGGTTGTTGGTCTTCTTATTGTGTTGTAGTATTTCTGAATATATGTCCTGGTCTGATATATGTGTTGTGAACATTTTCTCACAACATGTGAGTCCATTCTTGTTATTTGCAGTTGGTGTGTTCTGTAAAGTTGACAAAGTCACCACATTGGGGTCTTTTCAGAGATCCTGCTGGCTTTCTAAGTGGCGGGCAGCTAACTGAAGGCCCCCAGCTGATGTGCCGCTGTGGTGACTCCCCCCACCAGCCTACATCCCAATTCAGATACCTCTCAAGACCACCCTGTCTCTTCTGCAAGCACCCTGGCATCCCTGTTCCCACCTTATGCCTCCTCTGGTGCTTCTCTTTAAATGACTTTATGGGATGTAATTCGCATACCTTCCAATTCACCAGTGGCTCTTCATATATTCACAGAGTTGTACAACCATCACCACAATCAATTTTTGAACATTTTCATTCCCCCCCAAAAGAAACTGGGAACAGTCCCCTGCCAGGTGGCCCTGGACAGACAGGCAAGGGAGAAGAAAGTTGAGGAGGCCCATGTCGCTGGAGTTGAGTGGAAAAAGGAGGGAGGGCAGGGAATGGGGGCAGTGGGAGCAGGGCCAGTTCCTATGTGGCCTGGTGGGCCTCAGTGAGGACTTTGCTTTGACTCCGAGGGAAACAAGAACTCTGCTCGGATTCAGGGCAGAGGAGGGACAGGAGGTGACTCAGGATCAAACCAGATCCCTAGACTGGGAGTGGGGGTGGGGAGACTGTTGAGGAGGCCGCTGAAGAAATTCAGGCATAATGTGGGTTCGGGCAATATTTATTGAATTGAAGGAAGGAATGATTTCAGCAAAGCAGTAGGAGGCATTTGCTGAAGTAAATGTGCAGGGGAGAGGGCTGGAAGGTCTGTCCCAGCCACACCCCAAAAGCAGTCTCTCATGCTTCTGCCCCCTAGAACCAGCAGGGTATCGGGAGGACCCAGCCACTTAACAACCAAAAGCCCGGCTTCCAGGCAGACCTACTCTGTGACCTGGGGCATGCTCAGGGGGGTGTTGCCTCAATTTTCATTCTGTAAAATGGGAATAATCAAGTGCCTGGGTGTGGTCAGTACATGTTTGCTAGTTTTCTTTTTTTTTTTAATTTTGAAATAGAATGTTCATACAGAAGAGTAGAAAACATGTCTTCCGCCTAGCAATGATCAACTAACACTCTCACAGTTTCTTTTTTTTTAAACAGCTTTATTGAGCTTCAGTTCACGTATCATACAATTCACCCATTTAAAATGTACGACTCTGGTTTATGGTACATTCGCAGAGATGTGTAACCATCACCATTTCAATGTAAAACATTTTCATCACCCCCAAAATAAACACTGTGCCCCTGAGCCATCACCCTCCCCCGCCACTCCCATCCATCCCAGGCCTGGCAACCACTGATGTACTTTCTGTCTCTATGGATTTGTCTATTCTGGACATTTCCTATAAACAGAATCATATAATATGTGGTCTTTTGTGCCTGGCTTCTTTCACTTGGCATGATGGTTTCTCTGTTCATCCATGCTGTAGCATGTGTCAGTGCTTCATTCCTTTTCGTGGCTGAGTAATATTCCGTTGTGTGGCTGGACCACATTTTGTTTCTCCATCCATCAGTTAGTGGGCATTTGGATTGCTTTTACCTTTTGGCCATTATGAATAATGCTGCTGTGAACATTTGTGTACATGTTTTTCAGTGCATACATATTTTCATGTTTCCTGGGTAATGTACCCAGGAGTGGAATTGCTGGGTCATAGGGTAACTCTGTTTAACCCTTCGAGGAGCTGCCAGACTGTTTCCCACGCAATCACACCATGTTACATTCTACCAGCAGTAGATGAGGAAGGCAGTTATTTTGTATTCTTCTGTCTTCTCCCCCTTTGGGGGAACTTTTTGTTGAATTACAACATGGAGAAAAGTGCACGCATCATAAATGTCCAGTTGGATGAATTTTTTGCACATTGGACACACCCATGTAACTGGCTCCCAGATTTAAAAACAAAACACACAAAAACCCCCCAGCACATGACCTCCTCCCAAAAGCTGCCCCAACCCTTTCTGGCCCCTCCATCTGCCCCCCACCCCTCCGACCCCCAGGGAACCACCATCCTGATTCTAACTCCATAGTTAAAAGTGGGTGTGTACTTTACACATGAAACCGTACAGTGGTGTTTTCTTTCACTCAACACGATGTTGTGTGATGATTCCATGTTGTACATACCAGTAGTTTGTTCCTTTTTCGTTGCTGTGTAGTATTCCATTATGTGATGGACTGCAGCGTATTCATGCATTCTTCCGTTGATGGACATCTGGGTTGTTTCCAGTTCAAGGGTGCTGTGAACATTCTAGAATGTTCTACATCTGCCCCATCATTCATAAGGGTGGACGTGGAGTAGCCGCAGGCTCTGTGTGATGCCAGGTGGAAATCGTCTGTAGACTCCCCTCCCTTCCTGACGGAGGTGTGGCCCCATCGCACGTTCTAGAACCCTCCTTTCTGAGTGAGGGTGGAAAGCCATCATGGCAGTCCCTGCTGCTGTTGTTGGTTCTTTAACTCTTGCTCTGTGGACTTGAGAGATGTTCTCTTCCACAGCACCTGTGAACGAGCCGTCCACGATGTCGGTGGGGATGCGGGTGTTGTCTGGGCGTCCTGTCCCTGTGGAGGGTTCCTAACCAGCTTGATAGGGTTCATCCGGGTGGTGTCTGTACACATTCTGCACACTTGCCTGGAGTTTTTATTGTCTTCCATATTGGGGTGGCTCCTGGCATTTGGGGCAGGAGCCACTGGTGTAGACTGATTGTATTAATTTGCCTCCTGGGTTGGTGTGCAGGGTGGGGCGGGTGGGTAAGTCCTGTGGAGCATCCCCCCACTGTCCTGGGAAGATGTGCCCACCTCCTCTCTCTCTCCGTGTCTGTCTCTGAGACGTTCTCTATGGCATCGGCCCCATCAGCACCTCTGCTCAGTTCTCCCTTCTCTGAGCAGCTTTCTGTGGTGGGGCCCAATTTCAACCCTCCCCCACCTGTGACCTTTCACCTCCTCTCCCATCTGCCCCTGACAGGTTCCCTCTGGGCCCCTGGGCCTTGCTCTCATCCCAGTGGCCAGTCCCCCATTGTGAGCCCTGCCCGATGGGTCCCTGGTCAGCCTGTGATGTGGCCCCCCTGCTCACCACGCCCACCCCCAAACCTGGTCACACACCTACTCTGTTCAGAATCAGCTGTGACTACGGAGAATGGTCCCCCTCTGTCATTCAGTCCATGTTTACACAGAGGGAACAAAACAGACTGAAATCTGGGCTCACCCCCTCCTCGCAGAGCCAGGCAATAGATAAGACAAATCAGAGTCACACGTGAGCTAGTAATCGGAGCTTTGAAGTAAAGCAAAGCAGGAGAGGGAGGTGGAAGTGCTGGGTGAGGGGGTGGGGATCACGACTGCCAACAGAGTCAGGTTGAGCCTCACCGATCTGGTGCCAAGGTCCTGAGGCAGGTGTGTGCCTGGTGCATTGGAGGAATGTGGAGCAGGCTGGTGTGGGTGGAGGGGAGTGAAGGAGGGAGAGAGGGTGAGAGGTGAGGGCAGAGGTGGGATGGGGGCAGATGGTCACAGTAAGAACTTGGACTTTGATTCAGAGTGAGGCAGGAGCCATGGGAGAGCTCCGAGCAGAGGAGGGCCGTGTGAGCGGACTTGCATTCTAACATGATCCCTTTGGTCACCATGTGGGGATGAGATTGTAGGAGAACCAGGGCAGAATCAGGGGGACAGAGGGGATAGAACCTGGTTGATGTGCAGCGAAAAACCAACATCACTATGAACCCAACTCCAGAACTGATTCAGATTTCCTTAGTTTCCCCCTAATGTCCTTTTTCTGTTCCAGGACTCCATCCAGCACAGCACATTACATTGCATCATCATGTCGCCTTAGACCTCTCTTGGCTGTGACAGTTTCTCAGACTTTCCTTACTTCTGATGACCTCGACATTTTGGGGCACTACTGGTCAGGGATTTTGGAGAATGTGCCTCTCTCGGGATTAGTCTGATGTCTTTCTCGTGATTAGATAAGGGGTTAGGGGTTTGGGAGGAAGACCACAGAGATAAAGTGCCCTTCCCATCTTATCACATCAAAGGTACATACTATGCACTTGACTTATCATGGCTGATGTTGACCTTGATCGCCTGGCGAAGGCCACAATACTTGTGATTCTACACTTGTGGCAGTAAAAATGGTAAGCATGTGCCTAATGCATATCTATTTACATGCATCCATTCGTTTTAATCCTCACAACCCTCTGAGGTGGGCACTACTTTTAATCCCATTTTATAGAGAAAGAAACTATAGGGAAAGGGAGACTGAAGTGACTCGCCTGAGGTCACACATCAATTAAGTGGCATTTGAACCCAGAAGGTCTGGTTCCAAAGTCCAGGCCTTAACCGTCACCTGTTTTTTATAAACTGTATACGTACATGACTCCACTTAGGTACATTATTTTTACATAGCATTATATTTATCAATAGTCATTACTAATGATAAAACCTAAAGGCTCTATTTTGAATGATGTTCTTGATAATTAAAGTTTCATTCAGCTTTTTGCCAGTTCTGCTGAAAACATCACTGATTTTACTTTTTTTTTTTCTTTTTTCTTTATTTTTGGCTGCGTTGGGTCTTCGTTGCTGCGCAGGCTTTCTCTAGTTGCGGCGAGCGGGGGCTACTCTTCCTTGCAGTGCGCGGGCTTCTCATTGCAGTGGCTTCTCTTGCTGCGGAGCATGGGCTCTAGGCACACGGGCTTCAGTGGTTGTGGCACGTGGGCTCAGTAGTTGTGGCTCGCAGGCTGTAGAGCACAGGCTCAGTAGTTGTGGCACACAGGCTTAGTTGCTTCGTGGCATGTGGGATCTTCCCAGACCAGGGCTCAAACCCGAGTCCCCTGCATTGGCAG
Source organism: Hyperoodon ampullatus (assembly GCF_949752795.1). Taxonomy (NCBI): domain Eukaryota; kingdom Metazoa; phylum Chordata; class Mammalia; order Artiodactyla; family Ziphiidae; genus Hyperoodon; species Hyperoodon ampullatus. The sequence continues at coordinate 40,980,984 of NC_136931.1, forward strand.
GCGGATTCTTAACCACTGAGCCACCAGGGAAGTCCCTGACTTTACTTTTAAATGTGGCTTAAAAAGAGCTTACAATAGGAACAGCTTACAATAGGAACGGGACCATTATCTTTATTTTCTGCTTACATTAACTGTGTTTTCTTTTTTTGAGATAACATTCACATAGCATAAAAATTAACCATTTTGAGGGGGAAGGGATAAATTAGGAGTTTGGGATTAACAGATACACACTACTATATATAAAAGAGATAAACAACAAGGACCTACTTTGTAGCACAGGGAACTACACTCAATATTTTGTAATAACCTATAAGGGAAAAAGCAACTGAAAAATTATATATATATATATATATATATATATATATATATCTGAATCAATTTGCTGTACACCTGAAACTAACACAACATTGTAAATCAACTATACTTCAATTAAAAAAAGTTAACGATTTTAAAGTGCACAGTTCAGTGGCTTTTTAGTACGCTAATAATGTTATGCAGCCATCACCTCAATCTAGTTTTCTGCCAACCCACCTATCTAGGATAATTTCGTTTGCCCAAAAGGAAACCCTATACCCATTAAGCAGTTTCTCTTTGTTTCTCCTCCCCCCAGCCCCTGGCAACCACTAATTTGCTTTCTGTCTCTATGGATTTACCTTTTCTGGACATTTCTTAGAAATGGCATCATACGATATGTGACCTTTTGTGTCTGTAGATTATGATTTGTAACCTTTTGGTTTCTTTGTGAGTACTTTCTTATGCCTTCTGTCTCTTCTTGTGAGGATAGTTTCATTAAAAGTTGATAACGTGATATATAAGTCAAGTTACTCGAGAATGTATTGTCAAGCAAAGGGACATCACGGTTTCTGCTTTGGGGACCTTGTACCCTTCTGAGGCACCTTGCTGCCTGGACTATCCATCACCTTCTGCCCAGCATCAATCCATGTATTGATTACCCGTCCAACTGAATATGTTTTATCTCCGAGATTAGGGAATAAATAGAAATTGACATTTTACCAATGGAAAAGAACAGAGAGCCCAGGATGAGAGCCAGGCAAGATATGGACATGTGGTCTGAGGCCAAAGTGGCCAGTGGTCACATTGATGGGGAAGGGAGAGACTTAATAAACCAAGCTGGGGACCAAAAACCAGTCATTCATTTGGGAAGAGATGAAATGGGATCCCTACCTTACACCATATAGCCCCAGATGGTTTAAGGATTCAAAGTCAGATGTAAACTGCCAATCTCAGTTTAGACTTTGGGGAAAGGCCAGATTCTGAAACAAGACACACAAAGAGCTGCTGGGTGAGGAAGATTTGAAGGCCTTGAATATCTCAGCTATTTTTCTCTGTCTCTGAGGCTCTGAGCAGCAGCCCTCCCTGCTTTGTCCTGGGTGGGAGGCCAACCCCTCTCCTAATAACATAATTAGTAGCTTTGGGACCATCAGAATACCTTAGCGAGAAATGGCCTTAGCTGGAGCAGCTGCTTGATCAACCAGGAGAGCTGGTGTAAGGGTGCGTGTGCACTTCACATCCTGCCTGGCTGCCCACTTTTAGCTGCTCTGCCCTGCTGTCCGGCTCAAATTCCAGCGGGCCCTTGACTCTGCTCTTTCCCCTACACCTCCTGGTCAATCCGTCTGCAGACCCTATTGCTTTGCCATCAAATCCAGACTCCAACCACTTTTTGCCTATTCCCCTGCCACCATTGCCACCTCTCTGGGCTCGCTGCTCCCATCCTCGCCTCCTGCAATTCTTTCTCCACTCAGCAGCCGGAGGGATCCTGTGAAAACCCAAGTCACGTCACGTCCCTGGACTCAACCAGAATAAAAGCCCGAGTCCTCACCATGGCCCACCAGGCCCTCTGTGGCTGACCCTGATCGTATCCTCAACCCTGCTTCACCTCCTTGCTGTTGCTCAAGCATCCCCAGCATGTTTCTGCCACAGGACCTTTGCATCTGCTGTTCCTTCTTCCTGGGCCACCCTTCCCTGGGTGTCTGAATCACTCCTTCCCTTACCTCCTGCACATCAACTCAGACTCCCCTTTCTCTATGAGGCCGCCCCAACCACTTTCACTAAAAATGCACCCGCAGCCCTCCCTGCCCCCTCCCCACAGCACCTTTCTCCCGCCTTCTTGATTTCCTCCTCTCGGCACCATGTCTTTGTTCTCTGTTCGTCGTCTGACTCCTGCCCTAGAACGTCACCAGGAAGAGTAGGGATGTCTGCTGTCCTTGCCGCTGTCTCCCCAGCACTGTTTTGTTGAGTGGGGCAGTGGAGAGTCCTGGGAAGGGGAAACCACGTGACCTCAAATCAAATGGACCTCTTTGGCCCGAGTGGGGAGCTGAGTTTAGAAGGGACCCGAGAGGAAGCTGGAGGCCGGTTAGCCACTCCCCTGCAGCCCTCCAGACGGTGAGCACAGACAGGGTTAGACGGACGTTGCTGCTTGTAAGTAAGCCCTGGAGTGAGGGTGGAAGGACTCGTCTGGCACGTTGTTGATGTTGTTAAAAGCGGCCTCGCCCCATTGACAGAGCCCGCAGTGAGCACCACAATCTGCTCCGGCTCCCTCTACCAGGGTTCTCTGAGGTTTTGTGTTTTGAAGGAAGGAACCCTCATCTTGCCAGCTTTGATTGTTGCTGTGAGGCACTTCTTCCTACACTCACTGAACAGCTGATTGCAGGTTTCTTTATGGTGCTTGCCAAGCATTATAGCCAGTGGGATAACATTTGACAGTGTGGTACTGGGGAATCTTCCTTTTTGAGGCCGAGTAGATTTTGTATCCACACCAAGGAGGTCTCTGCTATATACTAAGGAACAAGTTTCCCTCCTTTCCTTTCTGAGGGAAAACAATATTCTCTGCTGAGAAGGCAGATTTCTCCTTGCTGCTCCAAAGGTATCAACAGAATGTGTCTGTGGTTAACGGTGGGGAACCTTAGGGCAGAGTGATGTGGTCTGGGTGGAAGCAGGAGACAGCAGGCAGTCAGTTGGACGTTCCAGAACAGGAATTCCTCTCCCAAGCGGCCCCAGGAGGGAATCAGCCAGCCAGAAGGTGAATTCTAACCCAACCATCTATTCTTCAACCAAAGGTGCCCAAAAAGAAAGAGAAGAAAGGGAAAGCCAAAGGTACCCCGATTGTTGATGGTCTTGCTCCGGAGGACATGAGCAAGGAACAGGTGAGCAGGCTGGCCTGAGCCGCGGACCAGCGCTGGGTCGGGGTGTGGGATGGGTTTGCTACTCCGGGCTTCTCCTAGGAGCCTCTTTCAGACCGCTGCCCCCGCTTCCGCGTGCACCTCCCCTCAGCCTGGCTTCTGCTACCCTGCCCACACGAGGATACGCCCCTCCCACGCCTGCACGCCCAAGCACAGCACGTGTTGTAAAACAACGCGGTACAGGCACATGGGTGAACTTTTTTATAGGGTAGTAGGAGTTTGGAAGGAAATGTCTTTCTGATATAAAAGCTGTTTTAAGTTTTCTGGGTTTTCTTTCATTCTTGTCTTTTGTAGGCACCAGATGTTTACAGAGCTGTTATCATAGTACATACACCTAGAGCATTCTCATTTGTTTCATTTACCATTAAACACTGTGAATTATTTTTGGCCACTTGTTCATTTTGATGAACTTAAGGGCTAGAGAACATGGTTATATAATTACAATTTCAATTACAAGGCTCCTGAGACCTGTAACGTGTGCAAACTGTGGGAGCAAGTGTGGTCTGGGAGCGTCTGACATGCACTCCTGTGAGCCTTAATGACCCTTACTTACTTTTGGTGGTTTTAAGATAAGGAAATGAAAGGTGACTGAAACAGGCATAAGACCTGAAGCTGGAGAGCTGGGCCGAGGCCCTTGAACAGCAGTGGAGAGGCTTTGTGTCACAGGCAGGGAGCCTGTCGGCAGTGTCCGCAGAGGGTGGTGGGTCAGGTTGCACTTTGGAAAGGTCCCCAGGCTGCCGCGTGAACGGCTTACCCACCGCGCTGCCCCAGCCGTCAGGCTGTTTCTTGGCTCCCCATTTCCTCCTGTCCGGTGGGGACAGAACTGTGACATGGCAGTGGCCAGTCTTGCAGAGCAGAGCCTTGCTGTCCGGTGTTCCAGGCGTGGACACCTGGGAAGCTTCCAGGGCCCAGGCAGGAGTGAGAGATTCAGGGCAGCTGCGGCCAGTTTGCTGCATATTAACCTGTGGGCCCTGGGCTCCAGAGCTGTCTGTTTGCTGAGGTTTGAAGAGAAGCTTGAAATCTAGATATTTATAAGAAATCTAGATATCGAGTGATGGAACGTCCAGCGTGAGCCAGTCAGAGTTGGGAGAAGTCTGGCTTAGATCCTTTGTCTGATTGACACAGTAGACCCCACTGTAGACCTCCCTCCTGGGGAGCCTGGCCCTGCCCCAGCCTGGTGGCCCTGTTTGTTTTTTGGTTTTTCTTCCTTTAACCTATTTGCAGATTTGCATTTGGCTCTGGACCAAACCATCTTGACTGTTTCGGGTCTACTGGTTTTGTATATTTTTTGCTTAACCTATATCTTTAAAGGTGAAAGGTTTTTTTACATTTTGCATTGTTTTGTGAACATATTTACATCATTCTCATATCTTTGTGTTGTTGGGCCATATAACCCTCTAGCTGATATACTCTAATTTCTCAACCATTCTCCTATTTATTTATATATTTATTGGCCGCGCTGTGTGGCTAGCGGGATCTTAGTTCCCCGACCGGGGATTGAACCCGGGCCCCAGCAGTGAGAGCGCGGAGTCCTCATCACGGGACCGCCAGGGAGTTCCCAACCATCCTCCTACTGAAAAGCATCTTAGATCATTTCCTTTTTAATTCTTTTGCTGTTGTAATAATGGTGTAGCTAATATCTTTAAGCGGAAAGCTCCTGTGTTCTTTTGAGAAATTTCTTTAGTGTAAATCCCCAGGAAGGAATAAAAGCATATAATCATTTTATGACTCTTGGCCAAATACAAGAGATTTCTGCTGTTTGCTGCACGTTCCCTGTCCCCGAGCCTTCCCAGCTCCCTGCTTTAACTTCTCACTTTTAGCTCTGACTTACTCTGAGGTGAGAGCAGCCCCTCCCTGTTCCTTCCTGGCCTTTCTCCGTCCACCCTCCCCTGGCGGCAGGTGGCCTGCTCCGCCCCACGCCCAGCTGGGCCGCCTCACGGGCCCTGTTCTGCCCACCAGGTGGAGGAACACATTGGCCGCATCCTGGAGGAGCTGGACCGCGAGCGGGCCGAGCGCAACTTCTTCCAGCTGGAGCGGGACAAGATCCACACTTTCTGGGAGATCACGCGGAGGCAGCTGGAGGAGAAGAAGGCTGAGCTGAGGAACAAAGACCGGGAGATGGAGGAGGCTGCGGAGAGGCACCAGGTGGAGATCAAGGTGAGTGGGGCTGGCCTGTCCCCACAGGAGCTGCCATGTGGGCAGAGGAGCCGGACCGGGTGCCAGGGGCGTTGTCTCGCCTTGCTTCTGGGAGTCACAGCCCTTTGTGTCCTTGACGTGGGGAACCTGAGGGTATTTTTTATGTGTGTGCAGGTGGGCACGTGTGTGTAGGTGAGCATGTGCGTGCAGGTGAGCTTGTGCAGGTGAGGTGTGTGCAGGTGGGCATGTGTGTGCAGGTGAGCATGTGCGTGCAGGTGAGCGGGCAGAGCAGGTGAGCGGCGGTACTCCCCCCGCCCACAGGTCTATAAGCAGAAGGTGAGGCACTTGCTGTATGAGCATCAGAACAGCTTGATGGAGATGAAGGCGGAGGGCACCGTGGTCATGAAGCTGGCGCAGGAGGAGTGCCACGCGCAGGAGAGCGCCCTGTGCAGGAAGACGCGGGCGCTGCAGGTGGAGCTGAAGGAACAGGAGCTGGCCGGTGAGCTGGTGGAGAAGAAGCTGAGGCTGGTAGGTGCCAGCGTGCCATGAGCACCTCGGGATGCACTCCAACTGGGAATTCATATTTCTGTATATTAACTCCTGCATTTTGGCAATTAAATATTAAACAACAGCAGCAGCAGCATTATGCAGCCAAACAAGCCCTGTTTGGGGTCCAGGCACAGAATTCTGTCTCAGGCTTGAGCAACAGGTTGGCTTCCCAAGAGGGAAAGCCAGCTCAGGGTCCCTCTCCGCATACTGCTGACCCCTGACCCCAGAGACGTGCGTGCGGCCCCTGAAGTGACCAGCCCTCCAGCCCTTTGGCAGCCACAGCAGTTTGTCCTGTGAGCTGTGGTCTCAAGTGCCTCGCTGACCTTTGAGACTCTTTGGTCCTTTCTGAGGGAGGCAGCGGGGTTCCAGTTGGAGGTTGGAATTCCTTCTTAAGCGCCGGGCCCGGTTCTGATCTCTGGGGACACAGAGGATGGGGCTGACAAAATGCCTGCCCACACACGGCTGATGGTCTAGAATGGAGAGGCTGCCCCTGAGACAGAAGACAAAATAAACTGTCAAACCTGTGTCGCAGGTCTGTGGGCATTAGTGCTACAGGAAGGTCCTGGGAACAAGGGTGGTTGCATTTTTCTACTCATTCTGGGAATTCATTGAGAAGGTGATACCTGGGCAAGGGCCGGGGGAAGGCAGGGCTGGGGGAGACCAGGCCTTGAGAAGGGCTGGGGATGGACCAGTGCCACGGCCCCCAGGAATGAGAAATGAGGGGTCTGGGGGACAGGACTGAGTCGGGGACCTCTGGAGGGTGTGGGCAAAGGGAGGATGTGTCCAATTTTGGTTTTCAAAGGTTGTTCCTGGCTGTGGGTTGAAAGACTTTGTCAGTGCACTTGCCTCTGTGTATGTCTGGAGGCAGCCCAGCCTCAACTGAATCTAGAAATAAATCAGTAACACTGCAGACTTTGCCGTGAAGCTTGAGGGTGCTGAAGTCTTGGACGCTTGAGGGCGGTCTGGCCTTTCTGACAGAAGCACAGAGTGGGCTGCCTTCCAACAAGTACAGCGGTGCGGGCTCTCTGCTTACGCGAGGCCTTGGGCGTGGAGTAGGCACACGGTCAGAGTGCCGCTCTGAGTGAAAACACTGCTCTGGAGTCTAATTTAAACTTTTTATTCAGAATTTATAACTGTCTATTAAAATAATTTGTAACAGTATTCTAAGCCAAAGCAGGTTAGCTGACAGCAGGGAGCCGGCAGCTCTGTGTGGGTCTGGCCCCTGCTGTCCAGCCTCTGGGTAGGGCGGGAAGGGCTGGGCACGGCCAGGGGCCGGGAGGTCTGTCAGCATTCTCTGCAGCTCCGAGGTGACCTGCGCTGAGGGACGTCCATTATCAAATGTGGAATTTACCAAACCTTGTTATTCCGGGTTGGGTCCATGAGCTCGGAGGTGAGGGGCCCAGCAGAAGCAGCACAGGTTTACTGAGCCGGGCTTTCCTTGCCAGTGAGGCGAGGGGCCGGGCTGAGGGGCCGGCGTCTGTCCCGTCCCCTCTGACCTCCAGTGACTGACCACCTCCCCCTCTGCAGAAACACGCCGAGGAGATCACCAAGATACGCAAGGACTTTGAGCGGCAGGTGCGAGGTCAGCATCTCCCGCGCTCCGTGTAAGACGGCCCCAGAGCCCCTCCCGTCAGGAAGGGACTGTCCAACAGCTCTTGCTAACCGAGCACATAAACCAGTTAAAACAGCTCAGACGTGCAAAGCGAGGCTGGTGGACTATTCAGGATCCCAGAACACCCTATTCCATGAGAGGTGGGAGGCTGTGAGGACGGCCCACACCCTCAGGCACGAAGCGGCACCTAGAAGCAGGCAGTAGTCATTCAGCCTCATGGGCAGCGCCCAGGTCTCCCGGCCTGCGGAGGCTCCAACCTCAGAAGTCTGTTTGGTTTACTAATAGAGCCCGTAGTCTGGCTGGCTGGCCGTGGTTAGAGCCCACTGGGACTGGGTGACGTTCGGCTGTTGGGATCCCTGAGGCAGGGATCGATTAGCAATGCCTGCGACGGGCAAGGAGGGCAGGCTGGTGTGTGTGCTGGTGCCGCAGAGCAGGGGAAAGTCCCCACCCCGTCCTGCCGTCCGCAGAGCTTGTTGGTGAGGCCTTCGTCCTGGTGGGTGTTCTCGGCCCTGGGCACAGCTGCCATCCCTTCTCGTAGCCACAGGGCCAGCATTCTGCTCAGCTGCTCTGTGTGCTGCTGCCTTTCAGGAATCGAGGCCAAGTACGATAAGAAGGTCAGGATGCTCAGGGAAGAACTTGACCTGCATAGGAAGACAGAGATCCACGAGGTGGAGGAGAGGAAGAACAGCCAGATCAGCGTGCTTGTGCAGCGCCACGAGGAGGCCTTCACGGACATCAGGAACTATTACAACGGAATCACCCTCAACAACCTGGCTCTCATCAACTCCCTCAAGGTGCGGCCGGGGTGCCCAGCCCCCTTGGGCCGACCCCCCTGCTTGTAGAAACATTTGACCCTGCCCTTCACCTGCCCTTGATCGAAGCTCACAAGTTGTGTTGCCCGCTACAGCTGTGGCTGCGGTCCGGCTGTTGCCCTGACCCTCACGTGGCAGGGAAGTGATACACCTGTGTGCACTGGGATATGTCGAAGGTCAGGTGGAACCACAGGGGCGTCATCATCACCCAAGTGCTGGCAGCCATGGAGGATGTCCTCTGGGGGTCATGAGCAAAGTGTAATCTCTCAATTTGCACAGAGGCTGAAGTACTAGAAAATTCAGAATAAGTTAAAACTGTGAAAAAATACTGTGTGTTTACACATAAAACAGATGTAGGTCCTCACCATGCCGGCAGGACCATTGTCTGCGGGCAGGGGGGCTCGCAGCCCTCGTCCTGCAGGCCGCAGCCCCTGGTCCTGCCTGCCGATCCCCCGCCCCTCGTGCCCACAGGAGCAGGTGGAGGACGTGCGGAAGAAGGAGAAGCACCTGGAGAAGGAGATGATGGAGGTGTCTGCGCAGAACAGGCGCCTGGCAGACCCCCTACAGAAGGCTCGGGACGAGATGAGCAAGATGCAGAAGCAGCTCGGGGGCTACGAGAGGGACAAGCAGATCCAGCTGGTGGGTTTCTGCCCGATTCCTGGCCCTCCCTGGCACCTCCTCCTGGGCGTGGAAGGGCAGGGAGGCGTCTCCTGAGGACCAGAGCGGAGCCTGGCCCTCGGGGCAGGAAGGGCAGGGGCGCTGAGCCCCTCCTTCCTGGGCCTGGTGGCCCTGGGGCACGTGAGGCTGGCACCTGTTCTGGGAGATGGGTGGCTCAGCCCCTCAGGTCTGGGAGCTGCATCGTGTGGGTGCCTGAGTCGGGAGGGCTTTCTCCCCCACCCCCATTTTCTCTCCAGCACACGAAAGCCCGTCTGAAAGTCGCCGAGGAAGAGCTGAAGAGCCTGCAGTGGGAGCACGAGGTTCTGGAGCAGCGCTTCATGCAGGCGAGCTCCCGGGACGCCTGGGTTCTGGGCTGCGCGCCCAGCTCCGGCCGCTGGAGGTCCCATGGCCCTCCTCGTGCCGCGCGGCTCTCGGCGGGTGGCCGGCCCGGGTCTCAGAGGGCGGTCCCTGGTGGGGAGTGGGTGGTGCCCACAGCTGTCCCCTGGGGCTCTCCTCTGAAGCGTGGAGGTGGCATGGCCCCTTGAAGGAAGGGCTTTTTTCATCTGTGTGTGTGTTTCTAAGTCCCAAACCTTCATGTGTGCGTTGTAAGGAAGCCTGTGGGTGCAAACATGAGGGCCTTGGGGCCGTGCGCTGGTCCTCACAAGTGGTCAGAGCTTCCTGACTCTCCTCCCAGACTCTTGTGTGTCCCGGCGTAGGGACACTGCTTCCCAGAAGTGAGGGCGTCTGGAGTGCCCGTGTTCTCGTCTCAGCCTGTGTGCCGTCTCTCCGATCGGGTCACACTTGAAATCTCTGTTTCAGTCCTTTGCTGTTACAAGCATCCTTTTAAGTTGTCTTTGTGCAACTGTGTATCCCTTTCAGGGAAGTCGATTCCTAGCAGGGGAAGAAATGGAAGTCGATTCCTAGCAGGGGAAATGCTGGGCGAGAAGGTTCACGTTCAGGGTGCAGATAGTCTGCCGGGAGGGATGTTCAGAGTTGTGACCCCACCCACAGTGCCCAAGGGGCCGCTTCCTCTGGCACCAGATCTTCACTGATGTGATTGGGTGGCAGGTGTCTCACTGCACGTGCTTTTCTGCAGAGTTGGCCCTCCCTGCCTGCAGGCCCCGGGGTCTGGCCCCGGGCCTGGCCGAGGGCAGAGCCGCCCCCTCTGTGTGAGCCGTTAGCACAGCTACCGCCGCAGATTGTGACAGTGGAAAGGACATCCCGTAAGCGGTCAGAGCTAGAGTCACCGTCAAGAAGCCTCCGAGGGTCCCGGAGGCTGAGGGCAGCTGAGGGGAGGGTCCGTAGGCAACCAGGGAGACGCGGCTCCCCGCTGCAAGGTGGCATGAGTGGGGAGGGGACTCTACCACCTTCTCTTCCGTCTGCATGTCGTCTGCGGCAGGGGAGGCAGGCAGCGCCCCTAAGAAACCAGACTCGTCACGTTTTAAAGAGCAGAGGAACGGGGACTGGATTGAAGCACATCTTGAGAATACGATCCTGTAGTTAGAAAGACACAGTGCTACAGGGTTTCAGCACAGCCCTCTCCTCTTCCTAGCAGTGATGTGTGTTTCTACGGCAGTGCAGAACATTCTGGAAGGAGTCCCAGCAAATACTCAGATGGTGGCCTCTGGGAAGTGGGGCTGAGGAGTGTTTACTTTTTCCTTTTTACACCCCGACTCTGTCTTGATTGTTTAATGGTGCACAGTTAAAAGTTAAAGGAGATGAAAAGGACACTGTCCTTGGTGGACAGGTGGGTGGCTCCAGTGCTCACTCTAGACCTGTGTTCCAGGGTCTGGGGCTGGCAGAGGGAGTGGACCTCCAAGGGGCCCCCACCCCAACACTGCTGAGTCTGAGGCCCTGGACCTCATGGGGATGATCATGTCCTGAGCCTGCTGCCCAGACCCAGGGCAGGGCTGGCCGCCCCTCTGGGGGTCTGTGCAGCTCGTACTAGGGTCCCCGTGGCTTCCTGAGACACCTTCCCAGAGATGTTTCCTCCTGCCGCCCATGGTGTGGACAGCCGCACACCTCTAGTTCGGTCACAGAGTGGGGCTCAGGCAGTGTAGACGATGCAGACCCACCTGCCTGTGGTCGGGCGCTGGTGAAGGCGCTGTGCCGTGGCCCCGGGGCAGAGCCGGGAGGGGCTTCTTGCCAGTGAGAAGCACGGGCCCATCCCGCAGGTGCAGCAGGAGGGGGACGGGCTGTACTGGAAGTTCACCGCAGCCATCCTGAAGGTGCAGCAGAAGGTGGGCCTCGAGAACCTCGCCTTGGAGCGCAAGGTACAGGCACTGGCCGCCGCGGTGGAGAAGAAGGAGATGCAGTTCAACGAGGTGCTGGCAGCCTCCAACCTGGACCCTGCGGCCCTGACCCTCGTGTCCCGCAAGCTGGAGATTGGTCCCGGGGGTGCCCGGGGAGGGGCTTCTGGCGGCCTGGGTTCGGGTTGGGGCTCCTGTCTTGTGCTCCAGCCTCCGTCCCTCAGTGGAGAGTCTCAGTTCACCTCGGGGAGGGGCTGTTGTGGTTTCCTGGCCCGAGCGCCCAGGCCTGTGTGTGCCGTCGGGCTCCCCAGGTTCCCGGGCTCTGCCCTGGTGTCTCTGAGGTCTTCCCCAGCCCCTCCTTAGCCTCCCGGCACCTTCGAGCCCGAGTCCACTTCCCACTCCAGCTTAGTCTCTCAGCCAAGGCCATGGCCGCCGTCCGCCTGGGACACTGAGATGTGCTGGTTGAGGCCGTGGCAGGGGGAATGCAGGGCCGTGGGTGGCCTTTGTGATGGCTGCTGGGAAGGCTTCCCAGAGGGAGTCACATCTGAGCAGAGGCTGGAGCGTCTGTTCACTCGTGGGTCTGCAGTTGTGTGTGGCTTTCCTCTGGGCTGGGACTGTCCCGGGCATGGGGCACAGCAGTAAAAAGACAGACGAGGCCTCGGTGCCCACAAGCCAGCAGGGAGAGCTGAGGACTCGGACGGCAGTTGCCACTGCCGCTGGCTCAGCAGGCAGAAGCCCTGATGCCCCTGGTGGTGACCTTACCTGGAACTGGCCTTGTCCCTCTGCTCCCTGACCTGGGTGGGACGTGCCACAGAAGAAAACGGGTGAGGACAGACAAGGGGACTTTGGTGCTGCTAGGGAAGCGTGGCCTGGCTCTGGGATCCTGGGCAGTTGGGTGACCTGTAGCCGCCAGGCCTGAGGTGGCCCCAGGTATGGTTTCCTTGGGGGTCTAGGAGATGGACACAGACCACAGCTGGCCTCCATGACTCCACGGAAGGTCCTTCCATGCTGGAGGGCCCTGTCTGTCCCTGCTCTTCATTCACACAGAAGCAGATCTTCTGGGTTCCAGGCCTCAGATGGCAACAGGAGGGCAGGAGAGGGTGGGCAGGGCTGACAGAGGATGACTGGTCACCAGTGGAGGAGGGGGCTGGGGTCCGAGATGATGTCGTGCCCACAGTTCTGGCTGAGACCAGGTGTTTGCTCAGAGGGAAGCGATGGCCCTGGCTCAGTGGGTGGTACTGCCTGGAGGACCCAAGTTACCCAGGCTCGGCTCTCGGGGCTGGGGTAGTGCAGCCTCATGGTGGGGCCTTGTCTGGGCCGGCATCACCATGGTCCTGAGTCTGGGGGCTCGTCTCTGTTCTTGTCCCTTTTGTGTGTGAATCACAGAGGGGAGGAGGGCTTTCCTGCTCTCCTCTTGGGAAGGACAGCCGGTCTTGCAGCTGGGCCAGCAACCCAGTGCTGCCAGCGACCAGGGTGAGGGGATAAAAACTCGGCCCGTCCATGGCAGTCACCATGGCTGCGCCTAGGGGCCAGGGCAGGGCAGGTGGGGGATCGAGGGGGTTTTCCCTGGGATGGCGTTGGCAGCTGGGGTGGCCCTTCTCACCATCTGGGCAGTTTCCTTATGGAGATGCAGATCTGTCTCCCTTGGAGACCTTTCCACACCAGCCGCTCCCCGTGTGGACGTCCTGACACCTTCCTTTCCTCAGGACTTTCTGGAATCGAAGAACAGCACCATCAAGGACCTGCAGTACGAGCTGGCCCGGGTCTGCAAGGTGCGAGGAGACCCCCACCCCTCCCCCATGTTCTGCCAGGCGCCCGGGGCTCCACACCCCTCCCTCAGGCCCCTTCCTCACCCAGAACCCCACCTGATCTTTACCTTTGGGTGCTGACACAGTCTGAGGCCGTCTGCGCCTGCCCAGGGTCACTTGACCTGCAGGTGGCCTGGAGTACATCCGCATGGCTCCGGCGCTGTCCTGGTGTCCCTGATGGGGCCTGGCCAGTGCATGTGTGGCGTCCTGTCCAGCAGGCTGTCCCTGTGTCCCTGTCCAGCCCTTGCTCTGGTGCTACGGCACTAGCCTGGCCTCTGGGGCGGTTTGGGGTGGGCGGGGGGTCTCTGCACCCTCAGAGTAACCTCCACGTCTTCCAAGCACGTCTTCCAAGGCCTTTATGAGTCTGGCAGAAGCCACACACAGAGGCCTCCTGCAGCTGGGGAGTGCAGTGCCCTGACCCTGGTGCCGTCTGTGCCCTGCACCCAGCGTCCCCAGCTCCGTGGCTGAGCCCGCGGCTCTGTCAGTGCTTGGCCTGTGGGGACACAGACACAGTGCTGCCTGCAGACGTGCTTCCTGAGAGCGAGCACCCCGCGAGCATGACTCAGATGTGAGCCCTGGGCTGTGGAGCCCCAGGATGAAGGCAGTGCCCATCACGGGCACTGGGCTCCGTGGTGACCAAATGCCCTGGGCCTTCCCTGTCCATAGGGCCCTCCCCAGGTGCTCTGGGAACCCCTGACACTTATATGCATTCTTGGGGGAATTTCCATAACCCACATCTGATTGTGGGGAGGGCTGAACCCCAGAGATGGGTGAGGGCCAGCGCCCAGCCCCTGAGTTGTCCTGGAGCCCGGCCCTGGCTCACCCTTTACTCTCAGCTCCCAGCACCTTGTCTTGGCGATGCTGAGGGCAAGGAGCCCCTTTGAGCTTTTGCTCTGCGTCAGGCCAGGCTCTAAGCATTTAACACGCGTCAGCTCTTCAAACGCTTACAACCGTCTGGTGAAATGTGCCCTTTTAAAAACATCTGCTTTTAAAGGATGGGGGAACGGAAACCCTGTCTGCGTTGGCCCTGCCAGCGCTGTTGCCCAGATCTCGGCATTTCTGGGATGGGGGAAGGGAATAGATGCCAGTAGACAAGGCAGGGAGGGTCATCCCTGAGAAGGCAGGGATGCTGAGCCTGAGTGAGAAATGCTTGCAGGGAACCAGGAACTCAAACCACAGTCCTGCTCTGAGCGCACGCCCTCTTCAGTCTCCCCAGCCATGAAACGGGGACGGTGGGGGCATCTTCCATTGTGGGTTACCCGAGGTCCCACACATGAAGTGGTTGGGTAGTGCCCAATAAAAGTCCTCAGACTCGGGCCAGAGTTGTTCTCAACAGAAGGAAAGCCTCTGGTTGTCTTCTACCTGAGCCAGGAGGTGTCTGTGCATGGCCATCACCACCTGCTCATCTGGACCACTCTTCTGGGGAGGTGGAAACTCAGCTACAAGTCACTTGGCTTAAAAGGGTGGCCCCTTCCATGGGGCCTTTGATTGGTTTGGTCTTGAGGACTCCAAACACTGGGGTTTGTCCTGCTTATAATAATCATAATCATACCCCTGGTGCATTATGTTTTCCCAAAAGCTTTAAATGCATGTTCGCAGCCACTAACCACCAAGCAAATGGTCTCCTTAAGACTGGAATATTGAAAAAGATGTGGGGAATGACGGACTTAAAAAATGTGAACCCGAAGTCTTGACCTGTGAATCCCAGAGATTCAGGAAAACAAAAACAAAAACCCAAACAGAATCAGCAAAAGCTGAGATAATACAGGTGGTAGCTGTGAGCGGCACTAATGCCTTAAAATTTTGATCATATCTCTCAGGCTAAGAGTTTGATCAAAAGGGGGGACTGTTAAAAAGAAACAACAGGCCCTAAACGGAGTCACTTATGTGAACCCTACCAAGACTTAATACCTAATCTAATTGAAGTTTTAGCCTCTCCCTATAGTGGAAATTTAAACCCATCAGCAGTGGGAGGTGATCTGCCTAAGACCCCCTGCCTCCCCTAAGGGAAGGTGCCCACCCTTTTAACCTCCTTGTCCCACCCTCCTGTGCCCATAAAAGCCTCCATTTTTTTTTTTAATTTTTTACATTTATTTTGCTTATTTGATTTGGCTGTGTTGGGTCTTCATTGCTGGGCGAGGGCTTTCTCTAGTTGCAGTGATTAGGGCCTACTCTTCATTGTGGTGGTTTCTCTTTGTTGCGGAGTGTGGGCTCTCAGCACGCAGGCGTCAGTAGTTGTGGCATGAGGGCTCAGTACTTGTGACTCATGGGCTCTAGAGCATACGCTCAGTAGCTGTGGCGCACGGGCCCAGTTGCTCCACAACATGTGGGATCCTCCCGGACCAGGGCTCGACCCCGTGTCCCCTGCCCTGGCAGGCGGATTCCCATCCAATGCGCAACCAGGGAAGCCCAAAAGCCTCCATTTTATACAGCTCCTCGGAGCACCCTTCCGCTTACTAGATGGGATGCTGCCATGAGTAAAGCCAATTAGATTCTCAAATTTTTTTTTTTTTTTTTTTTTTTTTTTTGTGGTATGCGGGCCTCTCACTGTTGTGGCCTCTCCCGTTGCGGAGCACAGGCTCCGGATGCGCAGGCTCAGCAGCCATGGCTCACGGGCCCAGCCGCTCCGCGGCATATGGGATCCTCCCAGACCGGGACACGAACCCGTATCCCCTGCATCGGCAGGCGGACTCTCAACCACTGCGCCACCAGGGAGGCCCTAGATTCTCAAATTTAAATAAGTGTGTGAGGGTCTGGGTCTGGTGTAGTGAGCACCTGGTAAAGGCTAGCTCTCCACGGGGCTGGGTGTGCCTGAGCGAGGGTCAGCCCCGGCTGCCCCTCCCCTGAGGCCTCTGTGTCCCCACAGGCCCACAATGACTTGCTGCGTACCTATGAGGCGAAGCTCCTGGCCTTTGGGGTCTCCCTGGACAACGTGGGCTTCAAGCCCCTGGAGACGGCCGTGATCGGGCAGACGCTGGGCCAGGGCCCCGCAGGACTTGTGAGCACCCCAACGTAGCCCCTGCCCGGACGACACCCCCCCTCACGCACCGAGGACAGCAGGTATTTGTTCTGAAGACATGCGTCGTCAGCAAGTGAAGGTTTTCACAAGTGCTGCCTGTCCTGTTGCGTGGCTCTGTGGAGAGGCCCCCAGGGCCCACGGTGCCGTCCGGCCCCTTCCCCAAGCCCACCAGCTCTGTGCACACACCCGCCCCCATCCCACCTGGGGCTGGACAGCTCCAGCCGAGTGTGCCTAGTGACCACAGCCGCCTCGCAGATGCCAACAGCTTTATTGAAGCCCTGCCACTGGGAAATCGGGGCCAGAACGTCCCCGGGAAGTGTGACCCTGGTGCCCGCGAGCAACAAGCCTGCCCTGCTGGTTGGGGGTGGCTCAGCCTGCCGTGGTGATGGGTCCGGGCTCGTAGGCTGGCTGCCAGTCAGCCGCTAGCTCCCTCGGTACGTGGTATAAGACCACGGGCTCAGCAGCAGCAGCACGTGCAACTTGTGGGTCTCATTTGTGATGGTGAAAACGACCTGCGGGCAGAGGGGACACCGGGAGAGCCAGGGGCCAGCACGGAGTGCACTCAGCCTGGCCCCAGTGCTGCCGTGGACTCAGCAGCCCAGACGGCTGGCCTAGGGCTGCAGTTGGGGTCAGGAGCCCCAGGGCCAGCTGGGGGGGCGGTGGGTATGGCTGGGTCCTCCCCAAAGAAAGCACTCAACCTGAGGGGCCCTGGGTCTGCAAATTCCCAAGGTGTCCCGCCCGAACAGGTCAACTGAAGGGGGACAGTGAGCTGGATGGGGCTCGGGTGAGCCTCTGTCTGCAGGGGCTGAGTCAGCCTGACCCCGGAGCAGGGCAGGGACAGGTGTGATGTGGTCAAGTCTGGCACCCCTTTCTTCTGGGAGCCCAAAGCAGGTGCGAGGTGGTGGAGGCACAGGGCCAGCCTGCCGGTCACAGTGAGTCGTGGGCCTCCACCCGTCTGGCCCTCACCTCCACGTACAGGTAGAAGCTCTCCTGGCCCCGCTTCTGCCAGTAGCCCTCAGTGTCAAAGGCCAGCTTGTAGGTGCCCGCCTTCATCTGGCCTGGCAGCAGGAGCCCAGGGCAGCGGCCGTCAGGGTCCGTGTAGCTGGGGAGAGGAAGCGGGGGCACTGCAGAGGGGGCTGAGGGGCCCCCGGCCTGGCGCCCCCGGGGCTGCATGCCCACCGGCCTCCGATGTCCCCGCAGCCTGACTGGGACTCGGGTGAGCAGGCCTGGGCGGCTGTGGAGCAGGACAGCCTCCAGGACCTGGGGCTCTGGGGCAGCCCAGGGACACTGCGCACTGTTTAAGAAATCACAGAGGGGCAGAAGGCAGAAAATTCCCACAATCTACCCCATGAGCAATCATCGCTTTATATCTGGCATGTATACTTTTCAGATTTTCTCTATGCATAAATATGCTCATTTACAAGCTTTAAAAACAGGTTGTACTAGTCACACTGTTTTATAACGTGTACTTTTTGTTTAATATACTGCGTGTGGCTTTCTGGTTCAGTAACTGTACCCAAATCGCTGTCCGCGTGGTGGCCTGTTTGCAGCTTCACCAGTGGAGGCTCTGAGGGCCTCTGCTCGCTACGCGCCCCCGTCACCTACAGCCGGGCTCGCAAGCGTCTGTGCTGTGATCAGAAAGCGTGGCATTTACCAGCGCAGTTCAGGGGGTGTGGTTGGGAGTGGGTCTGTACGGCCCCCCGCCCTGGACTCTGTGTGTTCCTCCAAGCTCAGACGGGACCCGGACCCCCGGCTTTTCTGAAGGGCTCCATACCCTCAGGCCTGGAACCTTTGGGGTCCAGCCTACCAGCCCACACCAGCGGGAGGGTCGGGGGAAGCTGCTCACAGGCTGACCCATGACACCTGCCGGTCTGGGCTGGGCGTCCCCCGGCAGAGCCTGGGCCTGGGGCAGGGGTAGTGCTGCCAGGCAGCGGACACCTCCTGCTGCCCCAGCCGTCCCCCCTCGCCCCCCAGTCTAGGAAAGGGGTGCCTGTGGTGTCTGCACACAGGTGTAGTGAGAATGGAGAGAACGTCCAGTGCTCGCCTGCTGCCCTGCACAGGCCACCCATCCGGCAGTGACAACCAGGCCTTTCAGGTCCCACCTCAGGCCTCGGCCGGCCCAGCCTGCAGGAAGAGACAGACCCCTCTTCCCCCTGCAGCGGGCACTTGGGCTGGGAGCTGTCCCAGCACGTTCTGTGGCCCTGACCAGGCCTACACAGCCTGTTGAAAGAGCGGCCCTGAGAGTCTGCAGGGGACCGTCCGGCTGTGGTGAGCCCTGGTCCCTGCCCTCCAGGCATGCACCCCTTGCCCTGGTGTGGGGCGGGGAGGTGGTCTGGACTCGAATCCTGCCCCAGACCGCCCTCCTACCTTTTCCTCAGCTCGGTCCACTGCTGGCCATGGTCCTCGAGCCTGGACAGATGGAGGCAGAGGACCTCGGCCGGAAGCCCTGAGGCAGTGTCCAGTACGTGTGTGGTCAGCGGGCTGCTGCCCGGCTCCATGCCTCTGCCCTGGGCCACGAGAGGGGCAGGGAAGCTGCCTTGTGTCCACACCTGCCGGTATGAGGCAGCGGAGTTGGTGTAAACAGCCCCGGGGGACAAAGTCCCAAACTGCCCCTGCGCCCTGGGTGGTGGAGTTGCCGAGCAGCCCGAGCAGGCTGCGGTGACACACTGCCATGCAGGTCGCTGACCTGTCCCCCTCCTCCCCCAGCAGCCCCCTCCCCCCAGCACTGAAGGGGTCTCCACACCCAGGGGCCTCTCCCTCAGTCAGTGCGGGCTGTGGGTGGCCACACGGGGTTCTTCTCCCGGCACCCAGCTCTGTCCCCTTAGCCCCAGGTGAAGGAGAGTTCAGGGGTTCCGAGTCCAGACCTGTCCCCCTACCTCCGGGGAGCCCAGGTGTCGCTGGAGTGTCCGCAGCCGCAGGGCGACCCCGGAGCTCATGCCAGGCCGGCCTGGGGGCTGGCGAGGTGGCGACACCACGCCGCCACCCCCAGAACCTCCCCGGGCCCCTCCCAGGCCCCGGGGCCACGTGTCTGACCAAACTCGGGGCCAAGCCACAGGGAAGGGTCAGGCTGGTCTGATTCGCAGCGGCTTCACCTCGGTGCCCACCTGGAGGAGCCCAGGGGGCTTCATGGGGTGGGGGTCGGGAGGGGTGGGCGATCAGGGTGCACAGACCTGCGGGCCGTGGAGGCTCCTCCCGGCCCAGAAGTGGAGCGGCCCTAGGGGGCGGGGTGGGGGGGCCCGAGGGGCAGGGCTCGGGGGCGTTGGGGTGGAGTGCTGGGCGGGACCGGACGGGGAGGGGCATACGGGGAGGGGGTGGGGCTCTGGCGGGGCGGGTATGTCCAGCCAAGGTCCACTTCGGCAGCTGGGCGGCGCAGGGCGAGCCTGACGACCCCCGGGAGCCCCTGAACCGGTGTAGCTTGTTTTCTTCCCTGGGAAGGTCGGGATTTGATGGAAGCCCCGACAGGCCACGTGGTGGTGCCTCAGGCGGGACCGATGGCTCGTGTGGTCGCACTGCCCGCCCCTCCTCCTACCCCCTCTGGCCCTCGACCCCCAAGGAGCAGGGGCCCTGCACACTGACAGGGTAGTGTCTGGGCTATTCAGAAATGAGGAAACAAGAGACAAGGCTGAGCCGACGGGCACGAGTCCATCATTGTTTCGCAGTAGTCCGTGATGTACACACGGAACAGACTGTATATCTAATGTATAAATAAAGATAAGGGCATTCTGTGTTTAAAATCTGGGTGACGTTGCCTGGCGGGTTGGATTGCTCTGGATGTGGAGTCATTTTTCATGTCGCTAAAGAGGCTTTTCTAATTATTTGGATAGTGAGTGTGGCCAATTTGTACGTTAAGGATCAGACCCCTCTGAGGTGGGGAAGGGGACCTTTCTAGCGACACTTGGGTGTTGGTTACAGTGCTTTGCAGGCAATCAGGAAATGTCTATCTGAGAGTTAAATGCATGTGACATTTGGCAGGGCTCACGTTTTTAGGAGGTGGCCCCAAAGAGACACACAGCTGTTTTGGTAAACGCCCATGGGGACAGGACCAGAAACAACCAGGCTGTCCCCACGGGGGACAGTTAAATACATGAACTCTGCCACACACAGCAACTGTGCAGCCCAGTGAAAAGAGCGAGGCCCATTTGTGTGTAAGGTGGATGGTCTCGGGGCGGGAGGCATGTATAGCTTTGTGGTTTTAAATACACAGTAGCTTTCAGCCCGTTACAAGGGCAAGCTCACTTATCACCATCACAAGCTCAGGGTGCAGCTATTAGAATCCCCTTTTTACAGAGGAGGAAACTGAGGCACAGAGGGGCCATGTACTGGAATATTTTCTAGTGTGGTACACAAAAGACTGATGATACCAGGTCCACCTCTGGGACAAGTAGTGTCGACAAGCGTTAATTATTTTCATTCTGTAACCTTTCTTTGTACAGTTAAAGTCTCAAATGTCGTAAGCAAGCTGACAAAAACAACAATCAAACCTTTTGTGGAGGGTGCCCTTTCACCCCCTCCGTCCTTCTCTGCCCCGAGAGAAAACCTAGTTCTGGGAGAGTGCGGGGCAGGGCGTTGTCACAGCTCCTTCTGGGGCCTCGCTAGGGCCCCCTCCGCAGCCTGCAGGCTTCACCTGGAACCTTCCCTGTGCCTCTGGGAGGGCAGTGGGTTGATTAAGAGTAGGCATGGGGGTCCAGCCTAATAGGCCCAGTGCCAGCCATGCCGTGCTCGCCGCGTGACCCCCGAGCTGTGACCCTGCTGCCTTACACATTCCAGCGAGGAGTGGCCACACACCACACTCGGGGGAGCAAAGTGCGCGTCTACCTGCTGGGCCTCTTGTAAAAAGAGACCAGACACAGGCCTTGAGCTCCTCCCTCCTCCCCACTCCTTTCTGACAAGGTGAGTGTGATGCTGGAGTTGCAGCGTTCCACACCCCCCGCCCCGTCCCCTCCCTGGCACCAGGAGGACACACACGGGCCCTAAGGAAGACACACGCTGAGGAGGAAAGAAGCTGCATCCCTGCTGTTGCCGCTGGGCTTCCTGGCAGGTGGGTGGGGCCTTTCGTGTCTGGATTGTGTTACGTGCAGTGATTTTAAACCACTCGCGTTGATTTTTCCAGGTGGGTAGCCCAAAGCGTTTCTGCTTCAGGGAGTTGAGATCACGCAGGTAAAACGTATAACTACACACAGGGTGCTCAGTACCTTGGAACTGACCGTCCTTCCCAGGTGGCTGAGATGCTGAGCAGCGACGAGGGTCGCCCGTCCTCCTGTCCCAGTGAGAAGTCAGCTGGTCGGGCTGCCGTCTGGGTCCGTGCTGGCGCTGGGAGGTCCCCGCCCTACCCTGAGCCCTTGGAGAGGCCCACGTGGGACCAGACTCTGGGGCCCCCCTGAGGCACTGCAGCTGCGCTATGACACCAAGGGTGCCCGAGCCCCCGCCCCTACCCCACGCCCCAGCCCGGGAGTCCTTCCAGGCCGCTGTGGTGGGAATTTGTGGTCAGAACTCAACGGAAGGGACGTGAGGGCAGCTGGGACCTTCCTGCACTGAGGAAATATTGAACATCGCCAGGTACACTGAGGTGACACAGGTGACAAGGGGAAGGCCATTTCACATGGTGCTATGAGCTGAGAAGGCCACACGATGGGCAGTGCCAGAGGGTGACAGGCGTTGGAGGTCAGGGGGCCTGCCGGCAGGCTGAGGAAGGCAAAGCCAGGGGTGGGGGTCACAGGAGGGGCGCATTTGGCCCCCGGTAGCATTTCAGCTCCCCAAGGACCTGGGTTATTGTCTGTTTCGTCAAGGCTGTTCCCATGCCTGGATAGGACCTGGCCAGAGGTAGGTGCTCCATCAATATCCCTTGAATGAATGGACAGGAGGAGTGTGCAGATGTGCACAGAGGGACAGTGAGTGTGCAGATACGCAAGGGCAGAGACGTCAGGCTGCAGAGCGGGAGTTAAGTAGATGAAGAAGGCAGAGATGAAAGAAGAGAGCGTGGGAGAGAGAGAGGCACGGTTTCCAGGCCCTGCTTCCCAGCCCGCATCGGGCTCCCCTGCACCCCAAGCCTGTCTGCACTCTGTTTCTTTACGGGAAGCTCCCTCTGGCCTTCACTCACCCATGTGTCCTGCGCTGCACGTCTCCGGAGCAGCTCCGAGTCTGTTCCCACCACACCGCCTGTGCCCGAAGCCTCCTTAGTCTTTTTTTTTTAAATTTATTTATTTTTTTATTAGTTTCTGCTTTATAACAAAGTTAATCAGTCATACATATATATCTGTTCCCACATCCCTTCCCTCATGCATCTCCCTCCCTCCTACCCTCCCCATCCCACCCCTCCAGGCGGTCACACTCCTTAGTCTTAAGCCGGGGCATCAGAGAGCTCTGGCCGGAGGTGAGGCCCCTTCCCTGCCCTGGGATAACAGCACCTTGTCTGTGTCGTGGACTCTGCTTTCTGCACCTGTGTGCCCATTCAGGTCACTGCCTGGTCCAGGATTGGCTGCCCTTGCCCTGGGAAAGGGAGCATTTGTGGGTCAGTGCATCCCAGGGGGTTCTAATGTTCCGCCAGGCTGAGGACCCCTGGCCTGCATCATGACACTGCTGCTCAGCAGTGACACATGGGCCACCGTAGAACATAGTTCACGAGACATCCACTGGCCTCCGCTGGACTTCGAGGTCGGGCCGAGGATGGGAGGGGTGGTGCTGCTGGTGCCTGTGATGCGGCTGCGGTCACAAGCCTTCACCTTGGGGGTTGCCGGCACACAGGCACGTTGGTGGTCAGCGTGGGGACCAGAGGTGCCACCAGAGAGCAGATGCACCAAACGTGGGGGGTCTTCCCTCCACTAAGTGACTGGCTTCCGGGGCGCTGTCTTGGCAGGCACACCTCAGGGCTCAGCTTGGTCCACCACTCAGCAGAGAAGCAGACTTGGATAAATTCAGACCACCCCCTTCCAAAACTGACCCAGGAGGAGACTTCTCCTGGATTGAGACCTGATCAACATATTCCTAGTCCCAGCACTAAACTGGGGGGTCCTGGGACCCCTTCAGTTATGTGGTCAACACTTACGGGGTCAGGATGCCAGGAACGTTTTCCGGTTTCACCAGGGGATGTGGTCTAATTTTGTGTCAGGCAGAGCCACTTTGTTTTGCCAGTTAGAGGAGGGGTCTTGGGGGTACAGTTCTGATTTCCTCCAGGGATCCCTCAGGGCTCACTGTGCCTGGGGCTCACCGTCAGCCTGTGTGCGCCAGCAGGACCCCGCCTGCAGCAGCCACCTCTTCTGACTGGTTGGTCCATGTGCCAGTTGGTCTGGGATCTGTTCTCATGGGTTGAGTGTCTGTTCTGAGTGGCTGGTGTCTTCTTTACTTAATCGATATATTTTTTTTATTGACATATAGTTGATTTACAATGTTGTGTTAATTTCTGCTGCGCAGCAAAGTGATTCAATTATACATATGTATACATTCTTTTTTAAAAATAATCTTTTCCATTATGCTTTACCATAGGATATTGAATGTAGTTCTCTGTGCTGTACAGTAGGACCACGTTGTTTATCCGTTCTGTATATAAAAGCTTACATCTGCTCACCCCAACCTCCCACTCCATCCCTCCCCCAGCCCCCATCCCCTTGGCAAACACCAGTCTGTTCTCTATGTCTGTGAGTCTGTTTCTGTTTCATAGATAGGTTCATTTGTGTCATGTATAGATTCCACATATAAATGATTCCATGCAGTATTTGTGTTTCTCTGTATGACTTACTTCACTTAGTATGATCATCTCCAGGTCCATCCATGTTGCCGCAGGTGGCGTTATTTCATTCTTTTTTATGGCTGAGTAATATTCCATTGTATATATGTACCACATCTTCTTTATCCCTTCAACTGTTGGTGGACATTTAGGTTGCTTCCGTGTGTTGGCTATTGTGAGTAGTGCTGCTATGGACATAGGGCTGCATGTATCTTTTTGAATTATAGTTTTGTCTGGACATATGCCCAGGAGTGGGATTGCTGGATCATGTGGTAGTTCTATTTTAGCTTTCTGAGGAACCTCCATACTGTTCTCCATAGGGGCTGCACCAATTTACATTCCCACCAACAGTTTAGGAGGGTTCCCTTCTCTCCACACCCTCTCCAGCATTTATTATTTGTAGAGTTTTTAAGGACGGCCATTCTGACTGGTGTGAGGTGGTACCTCATTGCAATTTTGATATGCATTTCTCTAATAATTAGCAGTGTTGAGCATCTTTTCATGTATTCTTCTTCCTTTTCTTTTTTAAAAATATTTATTTATTTATTTGGCCACATGCGGGATCCTTGTTGCCACGTGTGGGATCTTTGTTGCAGCGTGCAGGATCTTACGTTATGGTATGCAAGATCTAGCTCCCTGACCATGGATCAAACCCCGACCCCATGCATTGGGAGCTCAGAGTCTTAACCAGTGGATCACCAGGGAAGTGCCCTGTATGTCTTCTTTGGAGGAATGTCTGTTTAGGTCTTCTGCCCATTTTTTGATTGGGTTATTTGTTTTGTTTTTTTGTTGCTGAGTTGTATGAGCTGTTTGTATATTTTGGAAGTTGAGCCCTTGTAGGTAGAATCATTTGCAAATATTTTCTCCCATTGTGCAGGTTGTCTTTTCGTTTTGTTTATGGTTTCCTTTGCTGTGCAAAAGCTTGTAAGTTTGATTAGGTCCTATTTGGGCTTTTTGTATGTGTGTTTCTTTTGCCTTGGGAGACCTAAGAAAACATTGGTACGATTTATGTCAGAGAATGTTTTGCCTGTGTTCTCTTCTAGGAGTTTTATGGTGTCATGTCTTATGTTTACGTCTTTACCGCTGGTGCCTGTTCTGATTGGGTGGTGTCTGTGCCTCACCAGCTGGGACAAATGTAGATTTGATTGCATCACTGGGTGGCCCCCCTCCTGACCCCTGACCTGTCACTCCAGCCCAGCAGTGGGCACACCGATGGTTCCCCTGTGCTGGTTGATGGTGAACGTGTTGTGATGCGGCCCTGAAGGGCTTTGCTTGAGGGTGTAGGCAGTGGCTACGTTGTTCGTATCCTCATCGCCATCTGCGGAGGTTCCTGTGGGGACAAAGGGGAGAAGAGTTGATGGTGTCAACAGCTAACAAGCAGCACGACCAAACAAATTAATATAAAGTCTAAAATTAAGGACTTGGGTTTCCCTGGTGGCACAGTGGTTGAGAGTCCGCCTGCCGATGCAGGGGACACGGGTTCGTGCCCCAGTCCGGGAAGATCCCACATGCCGCGGAGCGGCTGGGCCCGTGAACCATGGCCCCTGAGCCTGCGCGTCCGGAGCCTGTGCTCCGCAACGGGAGAGGCCACAACAGTGAGAGGCCCGCGTACCGCAAAAAAATAAATAAATAAATAAATAAATAAATAAAAAATAAAATAAAATAAAATTAAGGACTTCCCTGGTGGTGCAGTACTTAAGAATCCGCCTGCCAGCGCAGGGGACATGGGTTCGAGCCCCGGTCCGGGAAGATCCCACACGCCGCGGAGCAACTAAGCCCGTGCGCCACAACTACTGAGCCTGTGCTCTACAGCCCGCAAGCCACAACTACTGAGCCCGCGGGCCACAACTACTGAAGCTTGAGTGCCTAGAGCCCACGCCCCACAACAAAGAGCAGCCCCCGCTCGCTGCAGCTAGGGAAAGGCTGCGCACAGCAACAAAGACCCAGGGCAGCCAAAAATAAATAAATAAATAGTAAATAAATGTATTTAAAAAAACTCTAAAATGTCTTCGCTTTTTAGTCTCCTCACTATGCAGATAACAAAACTGCATCAGGTGATGTAAGTGCCAGCTCAAATACTTCACCGAAGTCTTATAATTATTTCCAAATGATTTGTTTACTTTCTCAGAAATCTTCACGTCATCCTTTGATGTGACTGTCACTATAGGAACGCTGTGCACCATTAACTTCAGGGGCTGAGAAACTGTTAGGTGGCTGAGGGGAGGGCGGTCTTCCATACCCCATCTTTCCATCTGTCCCACTGCTCTCGGGTCCCTTCTGTCCTCCCTTTTCCCCTGCCGTTGTCAGGGGAGTTCTGTCTGGACCCTGGCCACGCTGCGGGAGCTGGGGCCGAGCACACAAACCAGAGGGAGAGAAGTGGTGAGGCTGGGCCGAGGGGTTGGGGGCAGTGTGTCCTGGTTGCTAGAACCAAGCCTCTGGTGTCTGGTCCACGGAGAGGACCCGAAATGGCTTTGCGTCTCAGGAGGGCGATCCAAACACAGCCTGTGCTGCCTGGTGAGCGGCGTGGAGGCCCAGGAGGAAGCATTAGTGGCAGGCGAGGTCTCAGGCGAGGAGGAGACAGAGCACATCCTCTCACAGCTCCCTTTGCTACGAAATGCCCGGTACCTCCCGTGAACCTCAGTGTCCATCCCCAGGTGTCGGTCGGAAACGATGGGTATATGGACACGGCAGCGCTTCCCATGGTGCCTCGTGAGACCAACAGAAGCTTCCGGACAAGCAGCTGCTGGGGTGCTGCCGAGGCTGCGAGCAGGCTGGCACCTGGGGAGGGAGAGCCGGAGGGAGTCCTGCTGGCCCCGGAATCAGGAGCAGTCAGTCAGTCACGTTGCTGCTTTCAGGGGCACGAATTGGGGGCATGAAGGGAATGGGGCCAGAGCAGCCATGGGGGAGGGTCTGTGAGCAGGAGGGACACGGCAGGGGTGCGGCCCCGGACAGCGGGCGACCCCGGACAACAGCAGCCCCACGATCCCCGAAGGGCCCCCGTGCTTTGTGGCCCCTGTCGACCCATCTCTGTGAGATTCTGCCTGTGGCCCCCCGAGCTCCCCAGCCCCATTGCTGTGGAGCAGGGTCTCTGCTGCTTGAA
This sequence comes from Hyperoodon ampullatus, assembly GCF_949752795.1. Classification (NCBI taxonomy): domain Eukaryota; kingdom Metazoa; phylum Chordata; class Mammalia; order Artiodactyla; family Ziphiidae; genus Hyperoodon; species Hyperoodon ampullatus. The sequence continues at coordinate 41,007,846 of NC_136931.1, forward strand.
ACCACAAAAACCTTTGCAGTCCTGGAGCTGCCCCTGCTCATGTCAGGGGAAACTTTCAGGGCAGTAAGAGTTTCTTTGATATTCGTACTTTAGTTTCCCAGAGTCTTCATATTTTCCCAGATTTTGCTGCCGTGTGTCCCTGAAACCCTCTGTTGTCTCACGGGGTGGGCTTTCTCCGTCACAGACCCCTCAAAGGCCTCCCGCCGGGTGAACGTGGGCTTGTCACTCGGCTGCACAGTCTCCACGGGGCCCCTTGTCCCACTCTTGCTGTCCCCAAGCTGGGTCTAGAGAAGTCCCGTCCCAGCGAGAACCCACTTTCTGGCTTTATCTCTCGTCCCAAGGACCGGGGAGTCTTCCAGCCTCGGAAGGAGCCCTCAGGGTGTCCTGCTTCAGTGCTCACGGCAGAGAGCTCGCGTCCTCACAGGAGGCACTTCAGCTGGGCACACGCGTCCCTGCAGCTGCACGTGACCCGTGACCGTGCTCCCAGGGACGGGCCACGAGGGCTGATGGGTGAGCTCCTGCACCACTTGCCTGAAGGCACTTTGCCCCCCAGCCCCTTCCTTCTCCCCACTCGGGGGTGGAGTGTGGGCCTGGCCACGAACTCGCTTTGACTGTGGGTGAGGGCGTCCTAGAGTGCGAGCAGGGAGGGGGACCTGGGTCCCCAGTGAGGCCACCCAGCGAAGTGAGGCTTCGTCTGGGCCTCGGTTGGGCTCAGAGGGTATGGCCGAGGGTCTGCTGGACAGGACACCACATGTAGAGGGCCCTCAGCCTCATATTGATGACAGCAGTGACTGTGCTGAGAACTTCCTGTACCAACCCAACAGCAGGGGAAGTGGAGGCTCCAGGGCTTCATGGTAACTAAGTGCAGAGCAGTGACTTGACCGAGCTGAGCTGGTGGCTTGGATCCTGCACGCTTAACACTGGAGTGACAGGACCTGCTTGTTCGCTCTGCTCAGCTCTTCTTGCCACCTTCTCCTCCACCCCACACCCTTATTTTTGCTGCAAGAGTCATGCCTCTCTCTTTATTTTGTGTCTTTGCAGCTAATATTTGCGGTAGAAAATGTCTACTCCACCATCAGAAGCCGGCATCTCATGGAATCCTCAGCCTCTTCCACGACCGTAGGGCTGGTTCCTGACACCCAGCTCTGCCCACCTCCACCTCTGCAACCCTCACGTGTGGTACCTGCAATATAACAGGTGCTCAAAAAATGTTTCATGAATAACTTCAGGACTCAGTGGTTGTCTGACATATTTAGAAAAGGAGCGGCCGCCCCTATTGCCGGCACCCCTGAAACCCCGCAGGAGACACAACCTAGTGTGGTCCCTTCTCTCGCCCGGGGGAGCGTCACACCAGCCGCCCTGTCTCCCTGCCTGTAACAAACTCACCGTAAGGAGGCTCGCTGGCCCCTGGGCCAGTGATGCTGTGAAAACCCGGCCTTGCACTCATGAGATTTGGTGTGAAGACAACACAGAAACAGAACCAGCAAAGAAGGGTCCTGGTCAGGAGTCAGTCCCTCTCCACAGTGACCCTGTGAGACCCAAGCACTCCCTCTGTTAAGCCTGCTCCGACTGTTTGGGAAGGGGCCCTTGTGACTCCCCGGGCAGCAGGTGGGAGGGATAACCCAGTCTCTCTTCTGCCTCCTGAGACCAAGGTGGGCATCGGGGAAACAGCCACACCTCCGATGGGGGTCCAGAGAGGGTGTCCCGAAAGGACAGGGCCTAGCCGTCCAGTGAGGCCAGGTCTTGTCCTCACCGCACTGACCTGCTGGAGGGTCTTGGGTTTCCTGTCATCCAGCACTCCCTCCGCCAACCCCAGCCTTCAGCGTCTTGGGAGCCCCTCGCTGGCAGGCCCCCCGGGGGCAGAAAGCCGCACAACCACCGAGAAGGAGGATAAGCACGCAGGACAGGTGAGACCAGCACTGAGTGTCCCATGTCCCCTCTGCTCCCCAGGGAGCACCCCAGCCCCGGGCCAGCCATGGCCTTTGTCCTCTTCGGTAGTGTCTTTGCAGTCAGTAGTCCCAGACACCTTCCTCTGGAGGGGAAGACGCAGTGACCGCGGGAGGGGTGAGGGCGGGGTGTGCTTTGGCCCTAAACCCGGGAAGCTGCAGAACTTCCTTGAGCCCCGAATGCACCACATGGGTAAACCTGCAGCAAGCCAGGCCAAGATCTGGACAGATTCTCTCTGGAAACACTTTTCATGTCCAACAAGAGAAGGTCTGTTAAGCCCCGCTCCGACCCCGGGACGTGGGGCACGTTGTAACCATGGAAACTGAAGGGAAGGCGTTTGAGAAGCTTCTTCCTCGGTGTCTCCCCCAGTGGCCCCTGAAGGTACTGCACCCGGAGGAGAAGCGCTCGCTCTTGTCTCCTCACTTAGGGCCAGGCCACCCCTCACAGCCCCTGCTACCCGCCTGCTTCTGAGTTGCATGGAAGCCTACCGGTCACGAGGCCAAAGCGGGCTCGTCTTGGTGAGCAAAAACAGAGGCCGGTGACAAGGTAAGATGGGGGCTCAAAAGATTTTGTAGAAGAAAAACATGCACGTGTGTTCCTGTGTGTGTGCACATGTGTCTGTGTGTGGTGACCAGATGCTGTGTTAATTGGTGTTCCCTATACAATTATGAGTGGCTTTTATTTTCTGTACTTTCTAAATTTTTTTTTCTAAACACCTGCATATTATGAGAAAAAAAGAAAACAAAGCTGTTGACATCGAGCACGAGAGCTTGCAAAATAAGATCTTAAAGTATATGTTTCAGAATGTTACAGGAGTTTTCTCTGGGTGATAGATGAACGGCCTCCTACTTTTAAAAACGAACTTAAGAAAACCTCTTTGGTAAGTTTTCAGGGGCCTGAGCTTTGAGGACAGCGTCTGCGGGTGACACCCTCCCCACAGGCAGCTCTGCCTCAGGTACTGGCTGGGCTAGTGGCCGACCAGGCTGAGTCTGGCAGCCGAAGACCAGTTTACCCTCTGTGCTCCGCGCTCACCTGCTCAGCTAGGGTCCCGGTAGAGCAGCAGGCAGGTGGGGCTGGCACAGCCATGGGGCCACTGCAGTCAGAGCGGCACGTGTGGTGGAAGCTGCTGGTGTCCTGTGTGCCCGTCCAGGGCACCCACAGTGTCAGGTGGAGGCCCTGCAGGCATCCCGGGGACAGGACAGGCGCCTCAGCTGAGCCCAGCGCGTCAGGCGGCGCACATTCCTCCTAGCCCCCCTTCAGCATGCGGATCGTGGCTGCCAGCAGCTGCCGGTGGCGGCAGGGTGTATAAACCGCCAGCCCCCTTGCTAGAGGTGAGCCGAGACTGGGTGAGAGGCCGGAGTGCCTTTTTGTGCCTGAACTGTGAGGTCGGTCGCACACCATCGCCGCCACCACACAGGTCATCCATCTTCTGTGCAGGCCGCGGATGATGGGGGCCAGGGACTCGGGGCGTCTTGGGGGCTGGCGGCCTCACCAGGAGTGAGGTTTGTTGCCAGAGGGGAGGGCAGGGGAGGGGGCAGGCCTTGAACTGCTCAGCCTTGCAGGGGATTCTAGGGCCACCTCTGGTGGGAGGTGCAGGTGAGAAGCCCCTGGAAGTTTCTGGGGCCCCTCCCCCACAGTATTTCAGTCAAAGCCCCTCTGCCGGCATCACCCCCAACTCCGTCCCTGCCGTGGCCCCTGCTGAGAGCCGCAGAAGATGGAAAGTTTATGGTGCTTCTCTTCCCATAGGGAAACAAAGCCACAGACACATGTTCCCTTAAAAAAGCATGAAAGAAAGGAGACAATAATAGTGGATGTTTGTTATTGACATGCACATGGTTCACGTAGAGATGCTTCACAAGCCTGCATGGGGAGGGGGACTAAGGGCCGTTGTTCGCAGTCATGGGGTCTGGGCTCCCCCCTTCGGCTCTGCTCACAGCGTGCCCCATTCTCCACCAGACTTCTCTTAGAAAAAGTGAGTTGAAGGATAAAATATTCAACAGTTAAGAATTTCAAGGTGACGACACCGTTGCACTGAAGCACACAGGCCCAGGTACACGGCACGTGCATTAGAGAAGCTGTGGTGTGGGCTTCGAGTACACTGTGTGCAGGGGGGCAGGAGAGGTTCTGAGACTCACGGGTGGCCCGGTTCCTGCCGGCGTGGCTCCAGACTCCGTTCTCAGCAGGTGTGGGCGAAGGCCGCCTTTCCCAGGTGACTGTGTGTGCAGGGCCTCCGGGGCTGCCCAGGCTCAGTGGGAAGGGCAGCGGTGGGAAGGGAGGTTGCCCGCACTGAGCATCCTGACCTCTCACCTCCTCATCAGGGCAGCCGAGTCTGCAGGTGAAGCAGCTGTGTCTGACCAGTGCCTGAGTGGCCCCTTCTTTGTCCAGCTCTAAAGACCTGGAAGACGTGGGCAGGGAGAGAATAACAAAGGGCGGGGCTTGCACTCTCAGCCAGCCTCTGTGCCAGATTCTGCCTGTGCTTATCTATCAAACCAAAAGACTGGCGCTCCCATCCCATTTTATAGATTAGAAAAGAGGCACAGAGAGGTTGAGCACCTTGCCCTAGGTCACACAGCTGGTGAGGGCAGAGCTGAGAATTGACCCACTATGGTTGGATCTGGAGTCCACATGCTGTGCTGACCCTGAGGGGACAGCAAAGAGAGAGCGAGGGAGACCAGATACCCCAGATTGAGCCAGGCACACAGGCATGCACACATACATGTACGAGGCCTTCACCTTTGAGGCTACAGAAGTCAGAGGAAACCAGAGAGGAACGAGGAGAGGCCAAGGTAGAATGCCCTTCCAGGGGTTCAGTTCCTATGGAGACTGGGGCTGCGAGTATGAGCTCTCTGTGGCCCTCTTGGACCCCACTGCTTTCAGTGATAAGGGGGGAATGAGGTACACAGTCTGGGCTTCAGATTTGTATGGAGACAAAATTTATTAAAACAGGAGTCCAAAAAACCATGAAGGGGATTGGTATGAACATCTCCAGGGCAATTAAGAAACCCTCTGCTGTTTATCTACCTTCTCTCTTATCATGAAAGCAGAGGATCTATTTAACCAGTTATTTCTGTGCTCATCACACTCTTTTTTTTTTTTTTTTTTTTTTTCGGTACGCGGGCCTCTCACTGTTGTGGCCTCTCCCGTTGCGGAGCACAGGCCCCGGACGAGCAGGCCCAGCGGCCACGGCTCACGGTCCCAGCCACTCCGCGGCACGTGGGATCCTCCCGGACAGGAGCACGAACCCGTGTCCCCTGCATCGGCAGGCGGACTCCCAACCACTGCGCCACCAGGGAAGCCCGCTCATCACACTCTTAGGGAATGTAAGGGGTCATAGACTTCCTTTGAAGCTCCCTCAGAGCTGAGGTATGCGGTGGCTACATTTATCCTCCCATGGTTAAGATGTGGTTTATTGGTAATGACTCCCTCACCCTCCCCACAAACATAGGGCTTCTCCCCTGTGTGTGTCCTCTGGTGTCTGATGAGATGTGACTTACGACTGAAGTCTCGCCCACACTCCCCGCAAACATAGGGCTTCTCCCCTGTGTGTGTCCTCTGGTGTCCGATGAGATGTGACTTTTGACTGAAGTGTCGCCCACACTCCCCGCAAACATAGGGCTTCTCCCCTGTGTGTGTCCTCTGGTGTCTGATGAGATGTGACTTTTGACTGAAGTCTCGCCCACACTCCCCGCAAACATAGGGCTTCTCCCCTGTGTGTGTCCTCTGGTGTCTGATGAGATTTGACTTTTGACTGAAGTGTCGCCCACACTCCCCGCAAACATAGGGCTTCTCCCCTGTGTGTGTCCTCTGGTGCTTGGTGAGACTAGACCTATCCTTGGAGCCTTGCCCACAGCCTCTGTACTTGACTTTTACAACTCTTGATACTCCTGCCCCCATAAGTAATTTGCCTGTGTCCTCTGGATTCACTTTCTGGCCTGTGCTGGGCCCTGCCTCCATCATTCTCTCATGTGCCCTAGAGCTCCCCATTTGTCCTTTGGGAGAGTAGGAAAAGGCCCTTGAAATCCTCCTCAGCCTTATCCTTTTCAGCAAAGGTTTGGACCTTTCCTTGACCTCTTGACCTTCAGGTTTGTCACTCCAGCTGTGTGGATCAGAATATTGCTGCTGCCGATTTTGATAGTCTGGGCAGGGATCCTGTGGTTGGACGCGGTCTCTTGCAGATGTTCTCGGGAGGACCTGAGACGGGTGACTGTGTTCCACGTGTTGGCTGAGGATTTTCTGACTGGAGAAGGCCAGAGAGCAGGAGCCACATGGATGGATCTTGGGCTTTGGGTCTGCTGAAAGAGGAAGCTTGTGGTCAGGTAGATGGTTTGTCTCCGGTAAGGCCTGAACCACTAATCATCTCAGTGTTGACAGCACAAGCTCTGTCTCCCAGCAAGTGTGCCTTTACAGTCTACTTTTCCATTCCATTTTTACTCACTCCGTCTTCTTCAGAAATCCAGAAAGCCCGTATCAAGGGCCTTTTCTACCTGTGGCCCTGACTAGGGACCTTCAAGTAGCATCAGAGGCAGCGTCACTCCTTATAGGAGGTGGAACTGCAGTGACCTTTGCCCACATACGAGTATCTGAAAAGTCCTATATCACTTTGTGACAGAGGGGCCACAGGTATTTTATCCTGTTGGGAGAGAACACTCTTGATGACAGGTGGAATCACCCCAAGTGACTTCCTACAAGGGGAAGGAATTTATTAAGTTAGGGGCACTCATCCTGGAGATCTCCAGATGTGGAAGGCAGGGTGGGGTAGTGGTTAGAGCTCCTCATTCACAGAGACATATTAGTTGAGCAGCCATTGTGTCTGAATCTCTGTGAGTACGTGGGATTCAGATTGGACAAGACCGAGTGGTCCAGGTCCCACTGACTAAAGGACTCTGGCTCCTGATGCCCCAATTAGGTCATGAATTGCTTCTCTCTCAGTTTTCCATAAAGCGGAAAATGAAAGTACGCCCTTCCTCAGAAAGCCTCATGAATATTCACACCTCATCGATTTCAGTCAGGCTTAGTCCATTTAAAATGCAGTAGGAAGTCCTGTTTAAAAATACACCCCAGCTCCTGCCCTTCTTCAGCCAGTCCACTTTCCTCTCGCACCTGGAGATGAACTGACCTCTGAGCAGATTCCCCACTGCTGTCTCTTTTGAAAAAATGGGCCAAAGCATCACCTTAGAGCAGAGAACATGCCCCCTGCAGCTGAAAACCGCACGGTTTCACGTCACCCAGGGGGACCCCCATGTCTGTGCATGGAGCACAGGCCCTGAGGCCTCCGTGTTCTGTCCAGCCTGCTTCCTCTCCCTCTGTGCTTCCTTCTCTGACCACCTGCATGGCCTCTCTTTCCTGCCCTGATGCTGCGGCACTGGCCGTTCCCCTGCCTGGAACACTTTGCCCACAAATGCTGTCTCTGGAGAGTGCCACACCCCACCCCTCCGCTCACACTGATCTAAAGCACTTTTTCTGGGCTACTTTTCCTCAAAGCACTAATTGCTGTCAGGTATGAGGCACGTGCTGCTCTAGGGCAGTGATTCTGACCGTCCTGTTCAATCTCTATTTCCAGTTCGTGGAGCCCTGTCTGACACAGTGTATGAACTCGTGTGACAACGAACCAAAATGGTGACTGAACGCAAATCAACGTGTACACATATCATCTAGAAACATGGAGGAGATTAAGAAGAAACGGCTAAAGGTGACAGAGCTGGTAGGTGCTCGAAAACTTGTTTTTTTCCTCTAAGCCTTTCAGCCCTATATGATGTTATATATTTTTTGCATGAGGGATTAAAAAAATTAGAAGAAAAAATTTTAATATAAAAAATGTCCCTAAGAGTCAAAGGCTTATGGATCAATTTCTGAAGCATCTTAATTGAAATGTTACTGACTCCAGACTGGAGTTTACTCTGATCAAGAGCCGGACCATGAAAGCTCCCCAGGAGTGCTTCTTGCTTTGCGTTGGAAGAGTGGTGGCGCCCACCTCTGCCCGCCGTCGCGAGCTGGCTCTTCCACCCGCTGCCCCACTGGATGCCGAGCTCCTGGCTGTACTCGTCCCCGTACAAGACCAGCAGTTCACAGCCCGGCCTGACCACCCGGCAGGTTCGGTAGAAGATCTGCCTGTGATACTGGAAGGCCACCAGGTTCTGCTCCTCCTCATCCCGGGCACAGTTCACATACCTGGGGTTGGGGCCGAGAAAGGGAAAGAAAGCGCAGGCGATGAGTTCCCTCCACCTGTCAGACCCGAGCCAGCTCCTTGCCTTCGCGGCCTGGTGCTGCCCCCAGCGGCCGCTGCTCCTGCTCGGGAACCTGCTGTTCACACCTTCGACCTTGTCCTGTGAATCCCTATCTCCAGATGCTGTTGCCCGTGTTCATCCAGGCCGGATTGCTTTTCTCTCCTTACCTAATTATCTGTTTTCCAAAGCCCAATTCCAGACCTGTCTCCACCTGAACTGGCCATAAAACTGGTGACCTCTGGCTTCTCTAAACTCTCAATGAAGTTCTGTTTTTATTCCGCAGGACTTGGTGCTTCTAGTTTAGCACACATCCCTCAGCACTCAGCCCCAGCCTACGTTCTCTCGAGAGGCCTGTCTCCAGTCTCCCCACGTGTATCCAGGGCCCCCCATTCACTTGCCTCCCCCAGGTTCCTGTAGAAACTTGGAGAGAGCTCTCTGACTTAGCTCGAAACACAGAACAATAGTAGTTTATTCATTTTCTGCTTCCCCTGATGAAAGGAGGGGACCTTAGAGAAAGGGGCTGCTCACAACCATCCTGCAGTCCATTTGTTCCCTGGCTTCAGAACCCAGTTCTCATTGGAACCAAGGCTGGGAAGGTGGCCGCCCTCACAGACTAAAGGTCCCTCACGTCAGGTTATGCTGGTGCTGTGCACTTCTTGAAAAATAGGAAAATTATGATTAAATATTCCTAAAGTCAATTGCTTAATGTCTGTCTGCAGTGTGTCCTCCGTAAGGACATGGGTTATGTGATCTGTTTAAGTATTGGACTCCATTTTCTAAACTGGAGCATAATAGTAAGTGCTTGATAAGTGTTAATTAGGTAAAGAAGTGTTCCTGGTGAATCTAGACTCCTCAAGTTGTTTTCAAGTACCCCAATTTTCTTGAGCACAGAGACGTATTTTGAGGACACATACTATATTTTTATTTCCTATTTTCTGACATCTCTTGAAATGAAAGAGCATTGTATGGAGAAAAAAGAGGGACAGAAGATGTAAAAACCATTGAGGGGGGCAGTCTGAGAAGGAAAGGGACATGGGCTTGAGAGAGATGAGTGTCCTCTCTGGAACCTGGAAACCTACTGGACCTACCTCATCCAGTTGGCCCAGGACTTGTCCTTTCCATCCACATACTCGTAGCAATTTCTCCCTTTGGTGATCTGAGTGTCAGACAAAGAAGTTAAAGGCTTTTTTTTTTTTTTTTTTTGGTGGGAGGTAATAGAAGAATTATTTCACTCTGCTGTCATCAGTGCTCTTCAGCCTCATGGATGCAACTGCCAATCGTGAGCACACAATAAGCTCATTAATCACCATCCTCACGTCTATTTGTCCCCTCAGGTCAAGGGCCCCGCATGGCAGGAGCTGCTTCTTTGTGCCTGTACCACCATGCTCCCACCTGGCCTCTGATCTTTAAGTTGAAGTTCCGTGTTCATGCAAAGCGCAGTCAGTACACAGAGCTAACCGTGTGGTCCCCATCCACATCCTAGCATTTTGAAGGTGAGGCCCCCCCACCCACAGAAGGGATGTGGAGGCCAGAGGACAGGGGAAGAGGTGGGTGTTTCTCACCAGCCAGGAGTATCCACTGTTGGCGGCCTCTTCATCTTCTGTGATCCGGCCCTCATAGGGGCGAAAGTGCAGACCCAACGGCAGATCGGATGCCTCGTTCCATACTCCAAGCCCAGCCTCAGGGATGCCTGATGGTCTGATACTTAATCCAGGGGGCAGAGCAAGGGCTGAGCGGTTGGGATGCCCCTTCTCCACTGCACTGTCCTTTACAAATGTAGGGGCCCCGTGAGCAGCACAGCTGTCAATGAAGAAGTTCTGACACTTCTCACAATCTGGAGGCGAGAGCAGCAGGGATTAGGGAAGTGCGTGTCCCTGGTCGTAAAGACCTTCAGAGAGAACCAGGGCGCTCATGTCATTTGGCCTCAATCCTGTACCCCAAGTCACTAGACAAAGGGGATGATTTGGGGACCAAATGCTAAGGTGAGATTATTGTAGCAAGACATAACAGCCTTCTCTGTACTGGGCCAGTGGGGTCACTCACAGAGGTAGTCGTCGTCCTGGGGCTCGCTGACCTCTTGGTTCACGTGGACCTTTCTTTCTCGTAGGCTATACATCTTCACTTCAATCTGCTTTGTTCTGCGTTCTAAGTTGCAGAAGAGTAGGTAAGCAAGGTTGGTGGGGTCTGGAGTGTTGGTCCCTGTTTTATCAGAAAATGTGAAACACCCTCCCATCAGATTATTGCCTGTCCTTCTGTACACTTTGGTTTTTCCCCCTTTAACTACTGGTTCAGAGGGACCGAGGCTCCACACTGACTACAGACACCCAGTTCAATGTTAGCTTCCTGTTTTTCCCATTATTAGGTTTAACTTCCCAACCTTTCTACTTAGAAAATGGTTCATTGACACATTTACTCATTCAGAAAATATTTGTTAAGGCACATTACATGTTAGGCATTGAGCAGAGGCCTTAACTAAGAAAGCATGGCCCCTATTATCACAGATGGATTTTTGAACAACGTGTATGTGTCAGTACTTTTATATTCAATCTAATGCTTTCAAACACTACGAGTTATGTATCCTTATGTTCACTTTAGAGATTAGCAATCAGGACCTCAGAAAACATGTAAGATTTTCCCAAGGCCCCAGTGCTAACTTCAGGTCTAGATCAGTCCAGCCTAAACGCACGCCTACCCCAAGTCCACCCCACACACCTAGGCCATACTAATCAGCCTTTCTATAAAAATTAGAGGGACTAAAGCCCCCAAGTTATTTTCTCTTACCCAGCTTTTGTCTAGTGTGCCGTGCAGAGGTGCTTGCTGCTCTGGGAGGGGGCGCTGGTCCCTGGGCCTGCGCAGGGCCACTTGCCTTCTGCAGTTGCGCTGCTCCTGGCAATTTCTTCAAACTAGATTCATTACTTAATGGCACCGGGGGCACTGCCTTCAACGGGAGAGTCACATAGTAAAAGACAACATGCATTTCTTTAGTTCTTTAGGGCTTATGACGTGTTTTCACAAGCATGACTTTAGTTAATACTTCAACAACCCTTGGAAATACCCGAGGCGGGTGGAGTCTGAACACTAGAGCGTAAATAAAGGGCCTAAGTGGGTAGTGAATCAAGACTAGAACCCGTATCTTAAGGTTCCTTCCCTTCAACTTTCTCTCAAATTTCTCCGTAAAAGTGAGAGCGAGGCAGGGAGAATAATTGGGAAGAATCAACAAAGTCTGGGAAAGAAGCTGGGGGGTAAGGGCTTATAGAAAAAAAAAGAGGGGGTCTTCTATTAGTGGACCTCTGATGGACGAGGAAATGTGGAAAAGTACAGAGGGGACAAAACACTTTTGGAAAATGAGGTGACAGAGCAGTGAGACTGGGAAGAGAAGAAAGAAATGGTATGGCAGAAACATATCTAGACACCAAAGAAAATGATGCTGAAAGCTGCAGGTTGCCATATCCTAGAGAGAATGTTTGGAATCAGAGTAGCTGGTTCCCATCGATTCTGCTTGAATGAGGCTGTACGACTAGCTAGTTCTCCTCAGTTTCCTGATCCATAAATTTGTATACATGCTAATTCTTAACGTTACAGTGGACATGAAATTTAATAACGTTCACCAAGTTGTTTTGTGAGCTATTGATATTTAATACAGTGTGAATGTGAGAGTCCAGCCCTGCTATCAATTCACCCCCTCAACTGTCTGCCTATTTGAAATCTAGCTCACAGATACTATCTTCAGCACTCCCTGACCCTCTTACTTCTAGGTGAATGTTTAAATGTGGAGTCACTCATTCAGAAAACATCCGGGGGCCCTCAGGGGGCCTTGAGCTGGGCCTGGGACTTCTGTGAAGAAACGGGTATGGACCAGGCTCTCAAAGCTTGCAACGCAGGGGCAGGCTAAACAAATGATTCCAAACATGAGAGTTGCCTAATTAGAGCTCAGAGGAAGGAGCTGTTACTTCCTCCTGCAAGAATGAGCATTTGAAATCAGTTCCAGAGGGATGAGTTTCTGTTGAAACGTGGGTAACCTATATGAAGTCCTTAAGTTATTTTCTTATTTGTCATTTTTCAATTATCAAACTTGAAGCTAGTCAGGGCTGGGAGATGCTTCCTCTTATTAGAGTAGGAGGCTCTGAGGTTGGGGATCCATCTCCTTCTTCGTCTCGGACAATCCACTCTACAAATTGCCTACAGATCTGTAAGGTTCCCTTAGTCAGATGGTCTTAGCATGTCACTCACTTTGGCGTAGCAGAAAAGAACTGAGGTTGAAATCATCCATCAGATGAATGATATAAAGATGTATGAATAAGACAGTGTAAACTTTAGAAAACTATGGAAGTTCTACTCAGCTTGTAAGTGTTTTAGAGAAGGAGCTTTGGATGAGATTGCACTACCAGTGATACTGTGATCTCAGGCATATAATCAAACATTTCTTTACCTCAGTTTCTTGATCTATTCAATATAAATGGTGATAGTTACACTACCTATAGGTACTACAGGATTGTTTTAAGGTTTAAAGTGAGTTTATTCATGTAAAATGCTTAAAATAGAGTCTGAAATATTATGAAAATAATGTGAAAATAGAACAACCTACTATTGTTGCTATTCTTATTAACTATAAAAATGATGATGATATCAGACATTGTGCTAAAGAACCATGAAAGGAAGCAGCAGTTTCTAGGATACTCTGTGTATTCTCCTATTCTTACCTTTGATTGGATCCATGAGGAAGGTTTTCTTGTCAACAGGATTTGGGAAATACTTACCTTCTGGTGTTTACTGTGCTCCACTGTGAAGGCCACCCAAGAAGGTTTAACTAAAAGATGATAAGAAATCAGTGTTTTGGTTGGTAAATGTTTCCAAACTCTGGGCATCTGAATTAAGGACACAGAATTCTGAACCAGAGAGTGACAAGTACAAGGATTACCAAAGGGGGGATGGAAAATGATTTCTGTATCATCAACGCCTATGCTTCCACTGGGAGCATCACATAGTTTTCTTAAAATTAAAAAAAAAATAGACAAAACCTCATCTGTGCTTCATCCTATGTTCATAAAGTATCTAATAAATTTACTTCATGACAAAAATACTCAACAAAGTAGGAATAGAAGGAAATTACCTCAATATAATAAAGGTCATATATGAAGAGTCCACCTCTAACATCATACTCATTGGTGGAAAAAGTGATCTCTTCTAAGATCAAGAAAAAAGGCAAGGATGCCCACTCTCACCACTTCTATTCAACATAGTACTAGAAGTTCTAGCCAGGGTATTAGATAAGAAAAGGAATCAAAAGGCTTCCAATTTGGAAAGAAAGAAGTAAAATTAGGTTTGTTCACAGATGACATGATTTTATGCGTAGAAAATCTTTAAAATTCCACAGAAAACACTGTTAGAACTAATAAAAGAATTTAGCAAAGTTGCAGGATACAAAGTCAACACTCAAAAATCTTCCTATGCACTCGGGACTTCCCTGGTGGCGCAGTGGTTAAGAATCCACCTGCCAATTCAGGGGACATGGGTTCGAGCCCTGGTCCGGGAAGATCCCACATGCCGTGCAGCAACTAAGCCCGTGCGCCACAACTACTGAGCCCGCATGCTGCAACTACTGAGCCCGTGTGCTGAAACTACCAAAGCCTGCGCACCTAGAGCCCGTGTTCCACAACAAGAGAGAAGCCACTGCAACGAGGAGCCCACGCACTGCAAAGAAGAGTAGCCCCCACTCGCCGCAATTAGAGAAACCCCACACGCAACAACGAAGACCCAACACAGCCAAAAAAAAAAAAAAAAAAAAAAGAAAACTATTGAGAATTATACTGGAAAACCTATACATCCATCTCCATTCAGTATTATGTCACCATTCTGCCACAACCACTGCGGGTCTTTTAATTTCTATTTCAAAATTCAAAAACAAAATAAAAACAAACAAAAAACTAACCAAGACACAGTGAAGCCACCTGCCAGCACTTACTCCTTTGGTGATGAATTTGGTACTTCTTATTCACATTCAAATTTTTATACATTTACGGCCTTTTAATGTACCTATAAACAATATATATATATATATATATATATATATATATTTTCCAACAAAAGTTCTCATATTTATTACTGAACCAAAGCACTAATGCAGAAACACTGACACAAGGAGAAAAATCATTTTTTTCCCAATGAAACAAATGGATGCATTTGTCCAGATAGTAGTGATGTTTTCAGAGTGATATGGTAAGATGCAAGTGACGTTCCACAGCATAAATACATGTGCCACCTCATGTGTGGCTCCTTATAGACCCAGCTTGCTTCTTCTCCAGTGTCTTCTCTTGGAGTTGTACCTGGTTTTATTACCAGTTTTCTTTTTTTTTTTTTTTTTTCAGTACGCGGGCCTCTCACTGTTGTGGCCTCTCCCGTTGTGGAGCACAGGCTCCGGACACGCAGGCTCAGCGGCCATGGCTCACGGGCCCAGCTGCTCTGTGGCACGTGGGAACTTCCCGGACCGGGGCGTGAACCCGTGTCCCCTGCATCGGCAGGCAGACTCTCAACCACTGCGCTACCTGGGAAGCCCACCAGTTTTCATTTGAGTCCACTGGGGAATGGGACGATTCTCCTTTTGTTTCTTGCCCAGGAATCGCTTGATCGTGAGTCTTGTGAGAAGACATGGTGAGGGGCAGAGTCAACCGCACTTCGGATGGCAGAGAAGGGGAGGCTAATTATTTTACATATTTAAAAACTTTATATGGATAGTCTTTTACTGTATAATATTCTGTTTTGCATCTTGCTTGTTTGGTGAAAAATTATGGGTTTTTTTTTGCTAATGCCTGAGATGCAGCTGAGACCTAAACCCAGGTTGGTTTCAGGAAGACACCTCTAAATCTTCCTGGCCCCTCACCTTGCTGCCTTGGAGTCCATTCTTCATCAGAATCCTCAGGGTCATCCACCTGGGGTTTGATGGCCTGCCTGCAGTGACACATGAAAGCTGGCCAAGGGGCTCTGAGACCTGGAAAGAAGCAAAATCTTTGTTCCAAAAGGGAAGAGCTGGAAGGAGGAACAAAGCCCAGAGGCAATGGAAAGTGCCACAAAGTCAGTGTGACTCGGTAGGATGGGCTGGGAGAGTCTAGAACAAGGCAAGAGGTGAGCTCTGCATTGTCAGGGCCAGGCCCACACTGAATACAAAAGAACACAAATGTCCTGCAGGTTAGTCTCCACACAGAAGGGAACTGTGAGCAGATGAAGCCACCTAAGAGAGAGCCAAGCTAACACTGAGACCGAAGACCTGGTTCCCGTTTCCCAGGCTCACAGGCACCCAGCATTTCCTGTTACCTATAGTAATCAGTGCTTCATAGTTCTTTTTCACATTCCTATATCGGACTTTTTCCCATTCTCCCATCTCTGTCCATTCTTCCTTGGAGAAGTATGTGGAAATGTCTTTGAAAGCATCTTTGGCCTAGAGAAAATAATAGATTTCATCAGTGACTTACTAATCTAAGTCAGAACTTAGAGCTGGGTCCTCTCCTTCACCTTGTGCAGGGTGTAGCCTGATGCCGCTGGGTGGTCTCTGTGAGAGACAAGGACGAAGACTTTCCTTCCTGACTGTGTCCTGCTTAACTGCGCAAACACTGAGCATTTTCCTAACTCTCCCTGGACACAGAGCAGTGGACGATGCTACAGTGTCCTGTCCCCACCCCCCGCCCCGCCCCACCATCTTAGACAGGACCAGGCACCCCCATCCTGTGTACCTTCACAGAGAAGGTCACCCAGCAGTGCAGGCCAGGAGTCTGTGGTCCTCCAGGGACCAGCTCCCTGTCCCTCCTGTAGAGCCGGCTTAGAGCCCGGCTTTGCCTCCTCCACCGCTCACCGTGGGCTTCCACTCTGTTCTCCCAGCATGTCCCTCGGTGCTCTCCTCCGGCCACCTGTCGGTGCTCATGGTCCTGGGACCGCCTCAAGGCCAAGGTGCCTGTGGAAGGAGAAGGTGCTGAGGTAGCCCAGGCCCCTGCCCAGAGCCAGGTCTGTGTTCCTCGGCTGGGGCGTCCCGAGCAGGAAGGTGTGAGGACCCCAGCAAGGAGTAGAGGATGTGGAGGGTATTGGAGGGGTGGACGGATCCTCAGCAGCCACGACAGCCCAGCCTAATGTGAACTAGATTCGGTTTCTTTGGTCCCCCTGCAACTCGGCCCCTCGGAGGAAAGGCGCTGGGAGGGCTGAGTCTGTGGGTGTCTGAGGGAGTCCCAAGGAGACCTGGGATCCCCGGACTGCTGGACTGGGGTCAGCTTGACAAGAAGGGCTCTGTTCCAGCGAGGGACAGGGACTATTTCTCCAAGAAGGGTTTTGGGGATCTCCACCTGGGGACTCCAGAAAATCTGGGCATAACGTGCCTTCTATGTCTAAGGGACAGATCGCTCAGCCTGAGGAGATTTGGGTCACTCCGGCTGAGGGAATTGGGGCTCCTCAGACCCAAGGGGATTCGGGGTCCCTTAGGCTGATGGTATTTGGCGTCTTTTGGCTAAAGGGATGTAGAAGGCGCAGGCTGAGAGAACTTGGCACCTTTGAGCCTGAGGAAATCGGGGGTCTCTCGTTAAGGGGCTTTAGGTTCTCCCACACTGAGGGTAGCTGGGGTCTTTGAGGCTGAAGCGGTTAAGAGTTCCCGCGCTGAGGGTAGTCGGTGCCTCTGAGGTTAGGGAAATGTGGTCTCTCTGCGGGTGCTATTTTTAGGGCGCCTAACCTCTAGGGGTTACTCCAGGTATCTGGGGGGTCGAAGCATTAGGGGATTTGGTGTTTCTGTGGGTGAAGGGACTTTGGGTCCCTGAAGCTGAGGAGATGTGAGGTCCCTCAGGTTAGGACCCGGGGTCCCTCCGAGCTGATGGGATTTGGAGCCCCTCAGGGTGAGGGAATCTGGGGCCTCCTAGCCTGGAATTTGAAGGCCTCGGGCTGAGGGTTTATAAGGGTTTCGCAGGGCGTGTTCCCGTCAGTCTCCCCGCTGTCCCCTCGCGTAGCCCACCCCGGCCCGGCGCGCGTTCCACCTCCAGCAGCTTCGCGTCCTCCTGAGGTGAGGCGGAGCGAAGGGCGCGGAGGCGGTTGGTAAAGCCCCGTCAGGCACAAGCCACCAATCGGTGCTGCGACTGAAGCGGTCCCGCCAATAGGCGGCCGGGAGGGTGCGGAGCGCGCAGAAGGTCCCGCCCCACCGCTCGGGGATTGGCTGCTCTGGGTCCCGCGCGTGTCTGAAAGGAAGCCTCCAGCACGCAGGCGCAGCTTGGCGGTTTTCATTGATTGTCTTTTCCGCCCGCCGTCAGGCAGCCCGTCTTAATCCTGGAGCCTGAAGTGGGCGGTGGGTCTTTAGGGTGGATGTGGCCATCCAGTGCCCTGAACAAGAAGCTTTGCTCCACCGGATTGTAGTCGTGCTCCCGAACTTTCTCCTAGGCCCACCTGTTCCCTTCCTTGTAAAATGCAGTTTTGGCAAGAACTGTTTGGGGTGAGTATTGCTTTATTCAGGGGAAAACTAGGTAATTAACTAAAATCTGATGAGACAAAATAAACAACATACGGTCGAAGATTTAAACGCAACAAAATGGAATAATAAGTATATTAGAAAAAACACTGGGAGAATTTTAAATCTCAAAGTAGAAGGGGCATTTAGGAGTAATCTGTATGTTTAAGCAATGTAGGTCTAAAAAGGCTTCAGAAATGAGACATAAATAAAACCAAAAAGCCCTGCAAGTGTTTTCCATTAAAATGAGGCATCGGGCCTCCCTGGTGGCGCAGTGGTTGAGAGTCTGCCTGCCGATGCAGGGGATACGGGTTCGTGCCCCGGTCTGGGAGGATCCCATATGCCGCGGAGCGGCTGGGCCCGTGAGCCATGGCCGCTGAGCCTGCGCATCCGGAGCCTGTGCTCCGCAACGGGAGAGGCCACAACAGTGAGAGGCCCGCGTACCGCAAAAAAAAAAAAAAAAAAATGAGGCATCAAATTCGAGGACAATGGATCTGCAGAGGGGGCTTCACAAGATAAAATGGGGAGAGTGTTTCTGCCCCTTACCTAGCTTTGGTCACAGAAACGTAACATGATTTCCATGTACTGGAAGCAAGACAACTGACTGTAGAATTATTGTCAAGGTGGGACCACGAGTGCTGGTTGGGGGTCTGGATGGAGAGATGTTACCAGAAAACTGGGTTTGCCTCTTGGTGGGTGTCGAGCCAAAAGACACAACCCAGCCAGAGATTGGGAGAAGGAGGGATTTATTACTTGCAGCAAGTAAGGAGAACACCAGGGATCTTGTCAAAACAGTGTCTCCCCAAACTCCCAAACTGGGGAAGTTTTAAGCTATGGGTATATGCATGTTCATGGAGGGCCTTGGGCAGTAGGCAGAGTCGAAGCTTTAGATGATTGAAGTCTTGAGGGTCAGAAGCGGTCACCATCGGCCTCCCTTAGGTTACATTTTATCTGGCGTTGATAGATGATGTAGATATAGATATCTATTCTTTTTCAGATTCTTTTCCCTTATAGGTTATTACAAAATATTGAGTGTAGTTCCCTGTGCTATACAGTAGGTCCTCGTTGATGATCTATTTTATACATAGCAGTGTGTATGTGTTAATCCCAAACTCTTAATTTATCCCTCCCCCTGCCTTTCCCCTTTGGTAACAATAAGTTATAAGATTTTATATTCCTCAGAAATGGGGGAGCTGAAAGAGAGGTATCATTTTCAATGGAAAAGCATTCAAAAGAAGATTGAAGCTTCAGCCAAGATTATTAGTTGTACATCCTTGGAAACAAATCACTTAATTTCTCTAAACTTGACCTGACAAATAAGACAAAAACCCTCCACTGAGCTTGCTTATAATCAAGTGATGGAAATATCAAATGGAAGTGTTAGAAACATCTTATTTTACACAAGCGTTATACACTGCTCTACGTACGTTCATTACAGTTTGGTTCACACATCTGTTCACTGAAGTTACAATGTTCTCAAATTCTGTTACTGATCCTCCAGAATGGGCCCCAACGAGGGTCCACTGCCCAGTGTCATTGGAGCCAACAGAACGAGACTGAGTTTGGTTCAGAAGCAAAGGAAAACTTTATATTTTGATCAGAGAATGGACAGGTGAGAGCGTGCACTCCCCCGCGGGCTGTGGGCGGGGCAGCCTCAGCGGGAGGGAGGGGGCGGAGCTCTCGAGGGCCGGGTTGGCTGCAGCTCAGGCTGTATGTCGCGGAGTCTGCACGGGGCCCCGTGAGCTGAGGTGTCGACCCAGCCACTCTGCACTAGGAAATCGGGTCTGAAGTGCCGGGTGTGGGACCTCTGCATGCGGAACCCTAGGAGTTTAGACAAAGCACAAAGGAAAAAAAGGTTAGACTTTATTTTGTTGCCCAGATTCTATTTTTATCTGCCAGGTATTTTTCATGGGCTTTGCCGGTGACAAACCCCTCCTCTGCCTTTTGTCCCGTTCCTCATTCTTGGGGTGCTGAGGGTGCAGACCCCTCTTCTGTAACTGCTTCGTGCTGAGTTGGGAGTCCTCATACCCGGGGGGAGGGGCAGAACTTCTCCCCAGCAGTCTCCAGGTGAGGTTGATTGTCCCCAGGCCTCCTGCCTCACTGCTCGTCCGCCTGAGCACCAGCATTGGAAGTGTTATAGATTCTAATGACCTTTAAGGGTCCAGGAAAGAGATGCGCAGAGACGCTGGGGGGGAGGGCGGGTTTTACCCCGCCCCACATTTGCTCGGCGACCTTAGGCTGATGGTTTCTGCCAGCCTAGATGCTCTGACCAGTAGTCTGCGCTTTCTTCAATTAGGCCCCTGAATTAACGTACAAACAGCACCAGGTGTCAGAGCCCTGCCTGGTCAACTCCCAGACAGTCCAGGGCCGGTGGTGACCCAGGACCATGACGGCCACTGATTCAACGACCTTTTGAAGTAGCCAGGAGACCAGCCGGTCTCATTGGCCGCCGTCACCGCGGTGTCTGTAGGCTTTTCTATGGTGACAGCGTGATATACGGTTCCCCCGCCAAGCTTATTAGCTCCCCTCTGGGTGCAGTAAGTCCTGCAAGCAGTAGTCTGCTCTTTCGGGGCACACTCTTGTTGTTTTCTGAGAGAAACTCCAGGTCAAGTGATGGTCACACGAGTCGTCATGGGGGCCCGTTGCCCCCGGTTGTCTCTCTGGAGGTTGGAGTTGGAGGGCCTCCTCACTCGAGGTCAGTGTGTCCACGGAGCGACCCCTGCAACTTCAGGGCATGGTGGGTGGTTAGGATCACCAGGTGGGGTCCTTTTCCCTTAGGAGGGAGCTGGCCTTGCAGGCTGCTGATTTCCAGGTTTTTAGATACTCCCAATATCCTGGCCAGATGGGGTGGCAGGTCCAGCCCTTGGTTACTGTGGTTTCTCCTACCTGGAGGGCATACTTGAGTTGTTCCATTTCAAGTGGTCCCAGTTTTTGCACTAATACTCCAAGGGCGATTCACCTTCTGCCGGGAATGTAAAGGTCAAAGGGTTTAGCTAAATTAGGGAGTTCCAGGGCAAGGGCCTGAATTAACTGCTCTTTTAGTTCTTGAAAGGCCACTTCTGGATTCTATTCAAAAGGATCATCATCTTTTCCTTTCAGTATGTCATATAGAGGCCCAGCTATTAGACTGTAGCTAGGGATCCAGATGCAGCAAACCCCAGCCTCCCCAGGAACCTCTAACCTGTCTTCTAGTTTTAGAAGGGGTAAGGCTGCAAATGGCTTCTTCCCTTTCCTGGGATGGGCTTCTCTGACCTTCTGTGAGAATGAAGCCCAGGCAGGTCACCTTAGTCTGTGATATTTGAGCCTTTTTCTTGGACACCTTCTATCCTTTCTTGACTAGGTAGTTCAGAGGCCTCCTTAGTAGGGCTGGCAATCAGAATGTCGTCTGCATATTGAAGGAGGGTTCCCTTTTCCAGAGGTAGAACTTTTAGGTCTTTAGCTAACGTTTCCCCAAAGATGGTGGGGGAATGTTTGAACCCTTGGGGCAGGACGGCCCAGCAGTATTGATTTTGTTGTATGTTGTGTCCTGCCACTCACAAGCCAAAATTTCTTGTGACTCTGGGACTAATGGAATACAGAAGAAGGCATCATTGAAGTCTAATACAGAATACCATGTCCTGGTGGATGGTAGAATGACCAGCAGGGTGTAGGAATTAGGAACTACTGGATGTATATCCTCAGTGGCTTCACTGACTGTCCTGAGGTCCTTTACCAGGTACCCAGCAGCCCACGGGGCTTTCGTGGTCAGGCCCCTCCCAGGATATGGAGCTCACCTGGGCAGGTACCCAGCAGCCCACGGGGCTCTCGTGGTCAGGCCCCTCCCAGGATTTGGAGCTCACCTGTGCAGGCACCCCCGGCAGGGCTGGGCACACAGGAACCGTGCACATAGCCCTCATTGCAGAGCACCCCCAGCTCACCCGTCGCTCAGAGCTGACCCAGAGAAGGACTTGAACTAACAAACAGCAGCTCCAACAGGTCTGTGACCCTGGGCTTCACTCTGCGCGGCCTCCCTCCACCTGGTCTTCCAGAGGCTTCCACTGCAGCCGGGGCACCAGGCCTCTGTCTCCACCCACCACCCCTCCTCTCCCTGACTCCTGGGTTCTTCTCATTAGGAGAGGGTCTTCTTGAAGTTGTCTCCCACTCATGGACCAGATAAAATGATTAGAAAACAAGCCAGGGCTGCAGCCCCTTGTCTATGCTGACTCTCAGGAGCCCACACCTGTTCCTTGGACCTGGCTGGTGCAGCAAGGCCCGTTTTCTGCAACTATGAGCCCCTGAAGGACGAGGATTGGCTGACCTGGGCAGCCTGACCCTGCCTGCCAGCTCTCCCCAGGTGTGCCTGGGTTGAGGTCAATATAAACACCACTCCAGGCAGCAAGAGCCCCTGCAGCTGTGCCTGACGCCATATTCTCTGCCCCGTCAGCAGTGTCAGGGCTGGGCTGGTGGGAGGGAGTGAGGGGCCACGGTTTTGTGGGTGGCCCGGTGTGAGTGGGGCTCTGCTGGACTTTCTGCAGGAGTTGCCAGGCTGCCACCTGCTAAAGAAGAGGATGTGTCACCCATACCTGCCACTGGAATTTCTCCCCGGGCAGAGGTGAGGAAGGAAAAAAGCAGTGGGGGCCGGGACAGGAGGGGTATCTCAGGCAGGGAAATTGAAAGCTTCCAGAAGAGCGTCTGGGGCCAGGACCATCCTGGCTGGCCTGCAGGCACCAAGTTGGCCTGCGTGCTGTCACTGGTGTGGCTCCACAGCCCTTCCTCTAGGCTTTCAAGTCCTTGTACATATTCAGGTGTTTTACCTGGGAAGGGTGGGAACAGTTCAGCAGCAGCTGGCCTGGGGCTCAGCTCACGTTTACTCACAGACGCCTCGGCACGGTCCCCCAGCTTTGCAATGATGACGCTCCTTGCGGGGTGGGGGGGGGGTGCTGGCTGCATGGGAGACGGTTCCCCACCTCTGACCAACTTCAGAATTGTTTACCACTGGAGCAAGTGCCCTGATAGGGTTTTCCTCTGTATAACTGGTAAGTTCTGGGGTGTTTTTTTTTCTTTTTTGGTTCAAGGTAGGTTTTATTCCTCTTTTTTGTATTTATAGATATAAGCATGGAAATAATTCATTCATATAAATATGCCTATGGGAAGGGAAGAACTTTTTTTAAAAATGTTATTTATTTAAAAAAATTTTAAATTAAATTCAATTTTTTAATACAGCAGGTTCTTATTAGTTATCTATTTTATACATATTAGTGTATACATGTCAATCCCAATCTCCCAATTCATCCCAACCCTCCTCCCCCACCACTTTCCCCCCTTGGTGTCTATACGTTTGTTCTCTACATCTGTGTCTCAACTTCTGCCCTGCACACCGGTTCATCTGTACCACATTTCTAGGTTCCACATATATGCGTTAATATACCGTATTTGGTTTTCTCTTTGACTTACTTAATTCTGTATGACAGTCTCTGGATCCATCCATATCTCTACAAATGACCCAATTTGGTTTCTTTTTATGGCTGAGTAATATTCTATTGCATATATGTACCACATCTTTATCCATTCGTCTGTGGGCATTTAGGTTGCTTCCATGACCTGGCTATTGTAAATAGTGCTGCAGTGAACATTGTGGTGAATGTGTCTTTTTTTTTTTTTGCAGTACGCGGGCCTCTCACTGTTGTGGCCTCTCCCATTGCGGAGCACAGGCTCTGGACGCGCAGGCTCAGCAGCCATGGCTCACAGGCCTAGCCGCTTTGCGGCATGTGGGATCCTCCTGGACCGGGTCACGGACCCGCGTCCCCTGCATCGGCAGGTGGACTCTCAACCACTTTGCCACCAGGGAAGCCCCCCCGCAATTGATTTCTAATCTCAGAGTGTTGTGGTCAGAAAAGATGCTTGATATGATTTCAATTTTCTTAAATTTACTGAGGCTTGATTTGTGACCCAAGATGTGATCTATCCTGGAGAATGTTCCGTGAGCACTTGAGAAGAAAGTGTAATCTGCTGTTTTTGGATGGAATGTCCTATAAATATCAATTAAATCTCTCTGGTCTATTGTGTCATTTAAAGCTTGTGTTTCCTTACTAATTTTCTGTCTGGATGGTCTCTATTGGTGTAAATGAGGCGTTAAAGTCCCCCGCTATTATTGTGTTACTGTCGATTTCCCCTTTTATAGCTGTTAGCAGTTGCCTTATGTATTGAGGTGCTCCTATGTTGGGTGCATATATATTTATAATTGTTATGTCTTCTTCTTGGATTGATCCCTTGATCATTATGTAGTGTCCTTCCTTGTCTCTTGTAACATTCTTTACTCTAAAGTCTCTTATCTGATATGAGTATTGCTACTCCAGCTTTCTTTTGATTTTCATTTGCATGGAATATCCTTTTCCATCCCCTCACTTTCGGTCTGTATGTGTCCCTAGGTGTGAAGTGGGTCTCTTGTAGACAGCATATATATGGGTCTTGTTTTTGTATCCATTCAGTGAGCCTGTGTCTTTTGGTTGGAGCATTTAATCCATTCATGTTTAAGGTAATTATCGATATGCATATTCCTATTACCATTTTCTTAATTGTTATGGGTTTGTTTTTGTAGGTCCTTTTCTTCTCTTGTGTTTCCCACTTAGAGAAGTTCCTTTAGCATTTGTTGTAGAGCTGGTTTGGTGGTGCTGAATTCTCTTAGCTTTTGCTTGTCTATAAAGCTTTTTGATTTCTCCATTGAATCTGAATGAGATCCTTGCCGGGTAGAGCACTCTTGGTTGTAGGTTCTTCCCTTTCATCACTTTAAATATATCGTGGCACTCCCTCTGGCTGGTAGAGTTTCTGCTGAGAAATCAGCTGTTAACGTTATGGAAGTTCCCTTGTATGTTATTTGTCATTTTTCCCTTGCTGCTTTCAATAATTTTTCTTTGTCTTTAATTTTTGCCAATTTGATTACTATGTGTCTCGGCGTGTTTCTCCTTGGGTTTATCCTGTATGGGACTGTCTGTGCTTCCTGGACTTGGGTGGCTATTTCCCTTCCCATGTTAGGGAAGTTTTCGACTATAATCTCTTCACATATTTTCTCTGGTCCTTTCTCCCTCTCTTCTCCTTCTGGGACCCCTATAATGCGAATGTTGTTGTGTTTAATGCTGTCCCAGAGGTCTCTTAGGCTGTCTTCATTTCTTTTCATTCTTTTTTCTTTATTCTGTTCTGTGGCAGTGAATTCCACCATTCTGTTTTCCAGGTCACTTATCTGTTCTCCTGCCTCAGTTATTCTGCTATTGATTCCTTCTAGTGTAGTTTTCATTTCAGTTATTGTATTGTTCATCTCTGTTTGTTTGTTCTTTAATTCTTCTAGGTGCTTGTTCTTTAATTCTTCTAGGTCTTTGTTAAACATTTCTTGCATTTCTTTGCCCTCATTCTTTTTCCAAGGTCCTGGATCATCTTCACTATCATAATTCTGTATTCTTTTTCTGGAAGGTTGCTTATCTGCACCTCATATAGTTGTTTTTCTGGGGTTTTATCTTGTCCCTTCATCTGGTACAAAATCCGGTGCCTTTTCATTTTGTCTCTCTTTCTGTGAATGTGGTTTTCATTCCACAGGCTGCAGAATTGTAGTTCTTCTTGCTTCTGCTGTCTGCCCTCTGGTGGATGAGGCTATCTAAGAGGCTTGTGCAAGCTTCCTGATGAGAGGGACTGGTGGTGGGTAGAGCTGGGTGTTGCTCAGGTGGGCAGAGCTTAGTAAAACTTTAATCCACTTCTCTGCTGCTGTGTGGGGCTGGGTTCCCTCCCTGTTGTTAGTTTGACCTGAGGCAACCCAGCACTGGAGCCTACCTGGCTCTTTGGTGGGGCTAATGGCGGACTCTGGGAGGGCTCACGCCAAGGAGTACTTCCCAGAACTTCTGCTGCCAGTGTCCTTGTCCCTGTGGTGAGCCACAGCCACCCCCGCCTCTGCAGGAGACCCTCCAACACTAGCAGGTAGGTCTGGTTCAGTCTCCCCTGTGGTCACTGCTCCTTCCCCTGGGTCCCAGTGCTCACTCTACTTTGTATGTGCCCTCCAAGAGTGGAGTCTCTGTCTACCCCAGTCCTGTCAAAGTCCTGCAGTCAAATCCCACTAGGCTTCAAAGTCTGATTCTCTAGGAATTCCTCCTCCCATTGCCGGACCCCCAGGTTGGGAGACCTGACGTGGGGCTCAGAACCTTCACTCCAGTGGGTGGACTTCTGTGGTATAAGTGTTCTCCAGTTTGTGAGTCACCCACCCAGCAGTTATGGGATTTGATTTGATTGTGATTGTGCCCCTCCTACCATCTCATTGCAGCTTCTCCTTTGTCTTTGGATGTGGGGTATCTTTTCTGGTGGGTTCCAGTGTCTTCCTGTCAATGATTGTTCAGCAGTTAGTTGTGATTCTGGTGTTCTCACAAGAGGGAGTGAGCGAACGTCCTTCTACACTGCCATCTTGAACCAATCTCCACTGGTGGGCTCTTAATTAGCAATGTGAATGGTAATGTTAAAGGTCCTGAATCGGGATTGAAATACTTACTCCCCACATGGACAGGTTTAAGAACCTGGAGAGGCCACGTGCAGACAGCACCCTTAGGGCTTCTGACTTGACCCCTCAACAGTCTGGTGTCCAGCCACTGCTTTAGGATTTCTGGGGGCCAATGCTGGCTCTAAGTGTTCCGTAATCCAGCCTCTGTCTGCCTTTAGTGAGATCCACATCTCCAGGATCCTACAGAGCAGGGTCTGTGTGACCATTCTGTGGCTTCTCTAGCAAATGACTACAAGCTGCGTGGTTTAAAACCACAGGAATTCATCCTCCCCCAGTCCTGGAGATCAGACATCTGAGATCAGGGTGTTGTAAGACTGAAGTCCCTCCAGAGGCTCCAGGTTATGGTTCTCCCTGCCTTTTCCAGATTCTGAGGGCTCCAGGCTTCCCCAGGCTTGCGGCTGTATCCCTCCTGTCTCTGTCTTCACGTGGCTTCTCCTGTGTCTGGATCTCTCCTCTTTTGTCTCTTACAAGGACGCTGTCATTAGATTGGGGGCCACCCTAACCCAAGATGACCTCACCTCGAGATCCTTAACTACATGTACGAAGACTCTTTTCCCAGATATGGTCCTGTTTACGTGTTCTGGGGGGACACATCTTTTGGAGCCACCATTCAACCCATTATCTGTGTATAAAATAACCCTCATTTTAGGAGATTATCAAGGTCTCATATAGACTGGCACAGACAACAGCCATGTGGGTGGGGGTCTGGTGACGATGAGGACCCTAGAATCACCAGGAAAGGATTAAGGCCTGGCTTAATCAGAAAGTGAGCTCTTCCACCATAGGGCCCGTGGAAACAGCCACTCCACTCTGTCCGTGGAAAGGGACCCAGTGCCAAGTCCAGAAGTGGCTACCTTGCAAAGCTGGCTCCTCTGGGATTTCATCATCAATAACATCATGTAACCAATAACTACGGGCTTGGAGGAATCGCTTTCTGGTACGTGATGACAGCACTGTCACTTTAGACACAGCAAGCCTAGAATAGGACTGTTTGAAGGAGAAGAGTTTGGGAGATTGAGAAGCTTGGCTGTCAAGGAAACTGAGCAGGTTTTTCAAGGTTGTCCGAGAAATTCTCTCTTAAACTGAAGGCAGGGCTGGGAGAGCTGAACTCCAGGGATCTTTTAAAGGGGCTGCTCTGAAGCACCGTCACCTGAGTGGTGGTCTCAGCGTGAGCTGGGGTTTGCAGAGTGTGAAGAGATTAAGCCTGACTTTCTGTGACAGCTGGGGAGGGGTTTGTAAAGCACCTTGGCTTTTAGAGCAAAGGTTTGTTGCTGGAGCAAAGTGTCTCCCAAAAATGGGCTGAAGCTGAAGATGTCTCTGTCCCCTTCTTGTAAGAGTCCAGGGCAGTTGGGTGTTGGGGCCCAGTCTCTGTCACCATTGTTTCTCCTCTCTGCTTCCAGGTGAGGGCTCTAGCCAGCAGGGTGGGGTGACCACAGGGGCATGATGCCCTCCATCCTAGGATGCAGGCTGGCCAAGCCCCTCACCACCTCCACCCCTTCCCCTTGGTAACACGAGACACTGGGTCCCAGCTGCAAGGAATGGGAAGGCTGGGAGGTGCAGGGTAGCCGTGAACAGGAAAAAGGGAAATGGGTTCTGATGGGCAGCTGTGTGGCTCTGCTGTGAGGGTCACCTGGACGGTAGCGCACAGACTCTGGGGCCTGTGAAGCTTCGATGCTTTGTGGTTCTGGAAATGCTATAGGAGACGGTCCACAGCAGGTGAAGCTAATGCCCTCGGTGGAGGTGGTGAAGCCAAAGATCTGCAGTTCAGACTGAAGGTGCCGATGTACCTACAGGACAAAACCATCTCGTGTGAATGGACTTCAGGCACGTTTAACGTGTGTGCAGTCATGTTAATGCCTAGCATCTTCTATCTTGTGCCTCCCCTCAGGGACCCCCTCCTCACTTCCTGAGGCTCCTGTAACTCATGTACAGGGGAATGGAGCGTGGGCTCTGTCCAGTCTGAGCCCTGAGTTACCCTGTGTGTGAGTCTGTTCAGGGCCGCTGTAACAAATACCACAGACATGGCAGCTTGAAAAACAGACATCTCCCAGTCCTGGACGCTGTCTGAGATCAAGGTGTTTCTATGAGGCCTCTCTCCTTGGCATGTAGACAGCCATCTTCTCCCCATGTCCTCACATGGTCTAGCCCTCTGCCTATCTATGTCCTAATCCCTTCTTGTAGGACATCAGTTCTATTGGATTAGGATCCACACTAGTGACCTCGTTTTTACCTTGATCTCCTCTTAAAAACCCCGTCTCCCATACAGCCACATCCTGGGGTCCTGGGTAGTAGAGATTCAGCATGTGAATTTGTGGGGGACATGGCTGAGCCCACACCATCCTGCTTAGGAACCAATATGTGCCTCGGTCCCTCCTTCCCTCAAGTCCCACAGGGATCATGCGATGGCTCAGGAAGTGTTTGTGCAGAGTTTGTGTCCCAGCTGGGGAGCCCTTCTCTGCTCTCTGTGATCAGGCAGTGGCAGTGCGTTGCTAGCCCCGTACTGAGGTGAGCAGTTCCAGGGTTTCCTGCCGTGTCGCCTGGCCTGCTGAGGTGCTCATTGTCAGGGAACCCAGGAGCCGACAGCCTAGTGGGGATGATGGGTAATCTCAGGGCCATGATGGACGCCTCTCCCACCAGACAGCCCAGCAGAAGTGGGGAAGCGTTTGTGGGGGTGAAACCGGCTCGCCATGGAACCGTTCACAAGCTGCAGACCGTTGTGGCTGTTAGTAGTGGACCCACCGAGAGCACTCTGTGGGAGAGGAGCTGCTGATGTTTCGTAGCAAAATCTCCTATTCCGAATTGAAACCTTTCCCTATAAGTGGGTTCCGAGAGCCTTGCCACACTTTCTCAGTTAGCTATAATGGAGTCCAGTCATTTGGCAGACTCCCCTCACGCCCTGCCTCCAAGGCTGCGATACAGACACGCCGACTGCTTCAGCCAACAGGGAGAGCTCACAGTAAAGGTAAGAACCCTATGTGTCAGAGTACTTGCATGACGCTCGCCAGAAGCACAAACACTGAGCGCAGGGCACCAAGGCTCTTCCCCTCTCGCTGAGCAAATTTGATCTCATGTAGCCTCTGAACCCCGAGTTAATCCAGCTAGGAAGCAAACTTCAGGAAAGGTACTCAGGGTGCTGTCGATTCAAAAGTATTTCACCAGGGAGCCCAAATCAAGTATGCCTCTGTATTTCCACGGGCAGGAAAACGGTGTCAAGCGGCAAGCCTCCAGCTGGGGGGCGACGTACACTTTCTCACTGGGAAACAAGCCCATGCCTTCGGTGTGAAAGGCCTCTACGCCTCTTTGCTTTCGCAACCCAGGGGTAGCCTCAGCTCTGAAAAGTTTCCAAAGGAGGAGAGTCAGAGACACTCTGAACCACAGAGCAGGTGCAGCACAGAACAAGGACTTCTCTCTTGGCCTGAGAACACCCACTGCCCAGCGCTCCTTTGGTGTACACAGGCGGCGGAGGAAGGGGCTTGAATTCTGCTCTGTGAGAACCTCACCTGGCCACGTATTGTGAGAGCAAGTAGATTAGCCCTACATCTCATCCCAGTTTCCCGTGTAAGTTGTACAAGGCAAACTCCCTGCTTGAATCCCTGGGTGGGTTAAGTAACCTCCAGGGAAGGGTCGTGGCTTGGGACACTGGGCTGGTATCTAGGTTAATATTCTGTGCATCCACCTTGCAACTGGTCTCTCTAAGCGGGTTCCAAGGGCCCTTCTGAAGAGTTTCCTGAGAGTGCCAGAAACAGGGAAGTAGCCGACAGGCCCAGGAGGATACAAATTCTCTCAAGCAGAAGGCTTCCAGCCTCAGACACTTGGGTTCCATTTCGTACATGAAACGACACTGTGCTTTGAAGGTTCCTTCCACCCAGCTTGCGAGTCGCACTTCTACTGTGTCTTAGGATTCCAAGTGTTTCCGTACTGCCACCATGCCCACTTCTTTGGCCTATGATGGCAGAATGTCTGGCAGCTCTAAAGGAGACCTGAGGAAGGCGGGCTTTTTGGCTCGTTCCACCATGAAACCAGATCCCCCGGGTCCTCTGTCGTTAGTTATTTCATTTCAGAATACCTGTGGGCACACTCATTCCTCCTCGACGTAAGAGACAAACAGAATTGCCATAAAGGAAAGAAGCCTTCTGAGTCCAGCACAGAGGCAGTCTCTCCCACTCAGCATTCCCACACAGCTGAGCCCAGTGTATGGGACCGAGAGAGGGAGAAAGTCAGCCGTAACCCCGAGATTTTCCACAAGGTACTATAGGCATCACCCTTCAAGGCCACGTAAATTTCCTAGAGAAAACACCAGGCTTTGGTGTGCTTTCTGTGGTAAGAAAACTTTGCTTTCATTCCTTAGGTGGCACACCGGCTCAGGACTGCCCTACCCCAAAGGCTCACGGTGTGCAGCCCGACTGGTTGAGATCAGTCCTCTTGGCGCTACCACGGATGAAACAAACTCGGAAAAGATCCGTTCAAAATCTGGCGACCGTGATGGCTTTCACTAGTCTCAGAGCAGGAGCACTCTGAAGGAGAGGAGCTGATGAAGTTCGGTAGCAAAGTCTTCTAATCCAAAAAGAAACCTTTAATTTTAAGTGGGTTTCAAAGGCCTTGATGCATTTTCTCGGTTAGCGAGAGTGGGGGCCTATCACGTGGCAGACACCCCCAACGGCCTGCTTCCATGGCTGTGATACGGACACGCCGCCTGCTTCAGCCAAATGGGACAGCTTTCCGTAAAGTAAAAACCCAGTGTGTAAAAGTTCTTGCCTAACCCTCGCCACAACCAGCACAAGCATATTGGCCTTTGGTCAAAGACTTTCGCCACAAGCTTAACATGTTTGGTGTCATCTAGCCTCTGAAGTTCGAGTATACCCAGCTACCAGTCAAACTTCAGGAATGGTCCTCAGGGTGATGCAGACTGCAAATTATTTCGCCAGGCAACCCAATACGAGTGCACATACTTGTGTGTTAAACGCGAAGAAGAAAGGCTGTCAACCGAGTGTCTCCATCTGGTGGGCGACGTACACATTTTCTCCATGAGTTGCAAGCCCTTCCTTCAGTGTGAAAGACCTCTAGGCCTCTTGGCGCTCGCAGCACAGAGGTGCCACCAGCTCTGAAAATCTTCCAAAGGCACAGTGTCACAGAAGGTGTGGACCGCCCAGCAGGTGCAGCACACAACTGGGTCTTCTCTGTCGGCCTGATGACACCCACTGCCCAGGGCTTCTTCGGTGCACACACGTGGTAGTGGTCGGTGATGAATTCTGCTCCGTGAAACCTTTTCCGGGACACGTAGAGTTAGTGCACGTAGATTGGCCCTCCACCTCATCCCTGTTTCCTGAGTAAGTTGTACTACTACAAGGCAATACTCCTTGCTGGCATCTCGGTTAGGCATAAGTATCCTCCAAGGAGCGATCGCGGCTAGAGACACTGTGCTGCTATCTAGGAAAATGACCTGTGCCTCCACTGTGCTGCTGTTCTCTCGAAGCCGTTTTCGATTTCTTTTTGCAGTAGGCGGCTGACAGTGTTGTCTCTATAGAGTAACGACAGGCATACGAGGATACCAGTTCTGTGAAGTAAAACGCTACCGGCCTCAGCCACTTGGGCTCAGTTTTGTACGGGAAAGGACACTCCGCTTTGAACGTTCTTCCTTCTAGCTTGCTAGTTGCACCTGCAATGGCTCTTAAGTCTCGCAGGGTTTACATGCTGTCCCAAGGTCCATATCTCAGCCTAGGACCGCAGAACATCAGGCAGCTTTCAAAGAGACCTTCAGCATTCTGGCATTTTGGCTCCCTCCATGAGGCACCAGCTCCTCAGCACCATGTGTCATTAGTTCTTTCATTTCAGAACCTCTGTGGGCAATCTCATTACTCCCCCGCATAAGAAACACACAGACTTGCCATTAGGGGAGGAAGGCTCCAGAGTCCAGAAGGGAGGCTGTTGCTC
Source organism: Hyperoodon ampullatus (assembly GCF_949752795.1). Lineage (NCBI taxonomy): Eukaryota > Metazoa > Chordata > Mammalia > Artiodactyla > Ziphiidae > Hyperoodon > Hyperoodon ampullatus. Next base: position 41,039,926 of record NC_136931.1, read on the forward strand.
CCACTCAGCATTCCTGCACGGAAATGAGCCCGGGTGCATGAGACCGTGAGAGGCAGAAAGACAGGCATACCACCGAGCTGTTCCACAATGTACTATTACACATCGCCCTTCAAGCTCACGTTCATTTCATGGAAACAGCACGAGGCCTTGATGCACTTTCCTGGGTTAAGAAAACTTTGGTTGCATCCCTTGGTGGGCACATCGGCTCAGGACTGCCCTGCCCCAAAGGCTCAATTTGTGGAGCTCCATTGCTGGAGATCAGCCCCACGTGGATCTTTCACAGATGAAACTGGCTCGCCATGGAACCTTTCACAAGCTGCGGACCGTGGTTGCTGTTAGTAGTCCACCCACTGAGGCCACTCTGAGGGTGAGGAGCTTCTGACTTTTGGGAGCAAAATCTCCTATTCAGAAGTGTAACCTTTCCCTGTAAGTGGGTTCTGAGAGCCTTGACGCAGTTTCTCAGTTAGCTATAATGGAGGCCAGTCTCTTGGCACTCTCCCCTAACACCCTGTCTCCCAGGTTGCGATACAGACACGCCGACTGCTTCAGCCAACAGGGACAGCTCACAGTAAAATTAAGAACCCTATGTGTCAAAGTACTTGCATGACGCTCGCCAGAAACACAAACACTCAAGGCAGGGCACCAAGGTTCTTCCCCGCACTCTGAGCAAGTTTGTTCTCAGGTAGCCTCTGAACCCCGAGTTTATCCAGCTAGGAAGCAAACTTCAGGAAATGTTCTCAGGGTGCTGCAGATTCAAAATTATTTCACCAGGCAGCCCAAATCGAGTATGCCTCTTTGTATTTTCCATGGGGAGAAGAAATGGTGTCAAGCGGAACACATCCAGCTGGGATGCGATGTACACTTTCTCCATGGAAACAAGCCCACGACTTCAGTGTGAAAGGCCTCGATGTCTCTGTGCTTTCGCAGACCAGTGGTAGCCTCTGCTCTGAAAAGCTTCCAAAGGAGGAGAGTTAGAGAACCTCTCAACCACAGAGCAGGTGCAGCACAGAACAAGGACTTCTCTCTTGTCCTGAGAACACCCACTACCCAGTGCACCTTTGGTGTACACCCGTGGTTGAGGAAGGGGGTTGAATTCTGCTCCATGAGAACTTCTCCGGGCCACGTAGTATGAGCGCAAGTAGATTAGCCCTACATCTCTTCCCATTGTACTGTGTAAGTTGTACAAGGCAAACTCCCTGCTTGAATCCTTGGGTGGGTTATGTAACCTCTAGGGAAGGATCATGGCTTGGGACACTGGGCTGGTATCTAGTTTAATTTGCTGTGCATCCACCTCACAGCTGGTCTCTCTAAGCGGGTTGCAAAGTCTCTTCTGAAGAGTTTCCTGAGAGTGTCGGATAAAGGGAAGTAGCCGACCGGGCCACAAGGATACCAATTCTCTCAAGCAAAAGGCTACCAGCCTCAGACACTTGGGTTCTCTTTCGTACATGAAACAACACTGTGCTTTGAAGGTTCCTTCCACCCAGCTTGCGTGTCGCACTTCCACTGTGTCTTAGGATTCCAAGTGTTTCCTTGCCGTCACCATGCCCACTTCGTAGGCCTATGACAGCAGAGTGTCTGGCAGCTCGAAAGGAGACCTTAAGAAGGCAGACTTTTTGGCTCCTTCCACCGAGAAACCAGCGATTTCTGTTGCATTGGTCGCTTGCTATTATTGTCAATTTCTCCTTTTATATCTGTTTAAGATTATCCCTATATGTTGAGGTACTTCTATGATGGCTGCATATATATTTACAATTGCTATATCTTCTTCTTAGTTTCATCCCTTGATCATCATGTGTCCCATGCTTTGTCTCTTGTAACAGTCTTTATTTTAAAGTTAAATTTGTCTGACATACATATTGCTATTCTAGATTTCTTTTGATTTCCATTTGCATGGAATAACTTTTTCCATCCCCTCACTTTCAGTCTCTATGTGTCCCTATGTCTGAAGTGAGTCTCTTGTAGACAGCATATATATGGGGTTTTTTTTGTATCCATTCAGCCAGTCTAATATCTTTGGTTGTAGCATTTAGTCCTTTCACATTTAAGATAATTATAGGTATGCATGTTCTTATTGCCATTTTCTTTAATAGTTTTGGATGTTTTTCCGTAGGTCTTTTTTCTTCTCTTCCTCTTTTGTTCTCGTCTCTGTGTTTGATGAGTAACTTTAGTGTTATGTTTTGGTTCCTTTTTCTTTTTTGTGTATATGTCTATTATATATTTTTGTTTTGTGTTTACCATGGCCATGAGGTTTTTGTACAGCAGTATATATATATATATATATATATATATATATATATATATATATATATATATATATATATATATATATAAGTTGCTGATCTCTTAATTTCAAATTCATTTAAAAGAACCCTGCATTTGTACTCTTTTCCTGTCATAATTACTGTTTTTGAAATCATATGTTACATCTAATTGTTTTATGTATCCCTTAATTTCTTATTGTGGCTATAGTTGATTTTTCTACTTTTATCTTTTAAATTTTATCTTTTAACCTCCCTAATAGCTTTGTGTGTGGATGATTTTCTATCTTTACTGTACATTTGCTTTTACTGGTGAGCTTTTTCATTTTGTAAATGTCTTGTTTCTAGTCATGCCCTTTATTTTTTCTCCTAGAGGAGTTCCTTTACAACATTTGTTGTAAAGCTTGTTTGGTAGTTGCTGAACTTTTAGTTTTTGCTTGTCTGTAAATTTTTTGCTTTCTCCATAAAATCTGAACAAGAACATTGTTGGGTAGGGTATTCTTGGTTGTAGGGCTTTCCCTCTCATCATTTTAAATATATTGTGTCACTCCTGGCCAGCAGAGTTTTTGCTGAAAAATCAGCTCATAGCTTTATGGGATTTCCATTGTATTTTTTTTTGTCTCTTTTCCCTTGCTGCTTTTAACATTCTCTCTTTATCAATTTTTGTCATTTTAATTATGATGTGTCTTAGTGTGTTCTTTTCTGAGTTAATCCTGTATGGGACTCTCCTTCTTGGACTTGGGTCATGTTTACTTTCCCAGGATAAGAAAGTTTTCAGCTATTATGTCTTCAAATATTTTCTCAGGCCCTTCCTCTCTCTCTTCTCCATGCAGAACCCCTAAAATGCAAATATTAATGTTGTCCCAGAGGTTTGTTAAACTGCCTCAACCATGGAGAAGTAGTCTTCTGTAGGAGATGTCCTATGCATCCAGCAGTGCACACCCATCTTTTTACCCAAGCTACGCGCTCTAGGGATTTCCCCTAAGAGGGCTGCAAGTGTCCTTCTTTTGTGGTGGGCTGACTGTGTGACTGGTCTAGTAGGCTCTGTTGGCCCCTAGCCTGGGTTAGTTGTCAGACCCTTCCTTCTGTGGATGCTGCTGGCTGCTGTTTGGCAGGGTCTGGTCATGAGACAGCTGGCTGTAGAATCTTAGGGGGTCCTGGGGCTAGTGCTCGCTGACCATGGGCAGAGTCAGGGTCTCAAATACTCTGGGACTGTTGCCTGCCCACCAGTGTGTGAAGCCAGATCCTGGCATTAGTGCTGGAGTACTGGAAGGCAGAGATGGTTCCTGGAGTGTTGTTGCAAGGCCCAGGGATCCCAGAGGTCATTTAAGATTATTGGTGGAGGGAGGATCAGTTCCTACACAGTTGTGTATGGGATCTGGGATGTCCAAAATCTTGTGTTGGCCTGCTAGTGTACAGTGCTAAGGCTCGGCTGGTCCCAGGGTACAGTCTGGTCTGTTGTGGGCAGGCTGTGTCTTCAGGCTCTAGGATGGTGGTTTTCTTGCATCTGATGTCTGCCCACTAGTGGGTAGGCTGGTCTAGAGGTTAGTGCAGCTTCCTGGAGGGCGGTCCCATGTCTAGGGGTGTGTCTAGAGGCAACTGTGGGCTCAGGAAGTCTTTAGGCAGCCTGCCGGCTGATAGGTGAGACTGTGCCTCACCCAGTTAGTTTGGCCTGAGATGTCCCAGCTCTGGCACCTACAGACTATTAGGTGGGGTTAGGTCTTGGTGCTAATGAGCTAAGATCTCAAGATGGCAATCACCAGCAGGAGTGTTCCTGTGGTAGAATATTCCCAAATGTGGCTGCCACCAATGTCTATGTCCTACAGGTAAGCCACAGCCACCCCCTCTGCCTTACCAGGAGACTCTCCAAGACCAGCAGGTAGGTCTAGCCCTGGCTCTTATCAAATTACTGCTTTTGCCCTGGATGCACATGAGATTTTGTGTGCACCCTTTAAGAGTGAAGTCTCTATTTCTCCCAGTCTTATGGGGCTCCTGAAATGAAGTCCCACTGGTCTTCAAGGCCAGATGCTCTGGAGGCTTATCTTCCTGGTGCAAGGGAGCCCAGTGTGCAACTCAGAACTCTCACTCTTGTGGGAGAACCTCTGCATTATAATTATTCTCCCAGTTTTTTGGTCACCCATCCAGGGGGATGGGACTTTATTATATCCTGAGTCCACCACCCCTAACCATATTTTTGCAGTTCCTTCTTATGTCTTTAGTTGTAGATCTTTTTGGTAGGTTCTGGTCTTTTTCATCAATGGTTATTCTGCAGATAGTTGTGATTTTGGTGTACTCATGAGAGGAGGTGAGCTCAGGGTCTTTTTACTCTGCCATCTTGGCCAATCTCCTAGGATTCTGCAGTTCTAACAAACGCCCCAGCAGTGCTGAAGATGCCAGTCCATGGATCATGCTTTGAGAAGGAGGGTTTTACATGAGACACCTCCCTTAATCACCATAGTGACTATGAAGTAGTGTTTAATTTCCATTTTACAGTTGAGGAAATTGAGACAGAGTTTAAGAAACTGGTCCAAGGACAAACAGATAGTAAATGGCAAAGCACGGAATTGATTCCATTTTGTCAGGGTTCAAAAACTGCTCTTTCCACCAAGTTAAAAAAACAAACAAACAAAACAAAACAAAACAAAAACAAAAATAAGAATGGGGGCCAGAGAGGACAAAGCCACAATTTGTAATTATTTTTACATCAACATTGGTAACCTCTCTCTTCTTGGGGTAAAATTGAAAGAAGGTTTGGGATCTGGTAGCAGCTATTAGATGGTTACCATAGGTTAGGGTGTGATCCATACATTTTCCTGTTCTCATACATATGATTACTTCATTCACATGTGAAAAAATTACTAATGTATGAATGAAGCTCAGGGCATTTAATATCCTTCCAGAAAAGTCAGTATTTAGTTTTTAACTACGTAACTTCAAATCTACCTTTGGTTTGAGGGATTACATTAACTGTAAAGGAAAATAGGTGGGCTTTTTCATCCTGGAATCCTTCTTTTGTGGATATTAAGAAATAATAGTATTGGCATTTGAACTCTCTCCAGATAGAAAAGTATTTTTTTTTATTTTTTCTTTAACCGTTTTTAAAACATATTCATTTATCAATACCAGGTGATTTGTTTGTGATGCTCATCACACTTCTACTGACTTGTATCTCTCACTTCTTTACCAGATCATTAGCTGTGTGAAGCAGGAACTATATGACTTTCTTTACTGCATCCTAGGGGAGTTTTGCACCATGCCTTGCACACAATAAGAAAACATGTGTATGAATGGATGGTTGTATAGGTGATCAAAAGCTCCCTAAGAGTAGAGATAATTTTCAAATTCATGTCATCTATACCCGGGTTTTCCATATGGCAATCAGACATGAGACATAATTTAGGTTTAGAGCATACAGTCACAGTTTTTCCGTGTCTTTGCAATCTTCTTTGGGAAACGCCAGATGTGAACCTTCGTATTTGACATCAGAAGTCCACAGATCAAGCCTTGGACTTCTCTGTGAGTAGACATGTGGTCCTGTGGTTGTGCTTCTCTGAGCCTTAGTTTCCTCTACTGTCAAAACAGAGTTGCATGATATAAAATTACTTTGAAAGCTCTAAAATAATACAAAATACCAAGTAAAAACCTCTAGTATTTTGTCTTCAGTAAGGCAGCATCTAATGTTGATTGATTTAAAGGTTGCCACCTTCCCTGCCTGAGTTGGTGTAGCCTACAGAATATTGCTGATCCTTTCTTTAATACCAGGACCTTAGAGCTGCTAAGAATATCAGTTTTCAGGCCCTGAATTGAAGAAAAAGTAAAAATTGAGGAATAAGCAACATATGAGAGCCAGAATTGGGCCAAAAAGGTTTGCACCCCTATTCTGGCTTTACTAACATCGTGGTGATGGGAAAAATCACCACGTTCTGAGTCTTGATCCCATTATATATTTCATGGGACAGTATCAGTGCCAATTTCACCAGACCACTTATATGCAGTGCTTTCACCATGGCTAGTACAGACAGCAGTCAGCAAATGGCAGTTACCAGGTAGCTAAGGAGTCCAGTGACTTCGACTCAATTGATCAAGGTCTAGCTTTGTTTCCACATTTCTGTTTGCTAGTCTTTCCATCCTTTCTGAGCTCAGCTTCCCTAAGGAAATCCAAGGTCCCACATCCTCTAGATGGCCAGCATTCCCTAGCTCCTTATTTGCACAAACTGAATTTAAGGATTTTTTTTGGCTGAGGAAAAGCAGACACAAAATGGTTCCTTTTATTTCTACTTTGGTAGAATTGATCATAGCAAGTTAAAAAACAGCTTTATTTATATATTAACCCAGAAAAAATAATGAAAATATTAAAAACAACACTACAGGAAATTTACAAACATAGAAAAGAAATAAGCTCTCTGGAAACAGAGTATGATGTTATTTTCATTTGTGTGAAGTTAAAATGTGTTGCCCTGGGCTTCCCTGGTGGCGTAGTGGTTGAGAGTCCGCCTGCCGAGGCAGGGGACACAGGTTCGTGCCCCGGTCCGGGAAGATCCCACATGCCGTGGAGCAGCTGGGCCCGTGAGCCATGGCCGCTGAGTCTGTGCGTCCGGAGCCTGTACTCCGCAACGGGAGAGGCCACAACAGTGAGAGACCCGCATACCAAAAAAAAAAAAAAAAAAAAATTTGTTGCCCTTCTGCAGTTCCCCATGACTGAAAAAATACATGGAAAGAGATGACCAAGTGAGTTCTGAATATTGATTTCCCCACATTTCATTGAAAGGAAAAAATGTTTTTGTGTTTGATACTTACAGTTGGACTTTTAATGCAATTGCTAACTCCCCAAGTGACTAAAATTCCACCAACGTCGCCTTTCTAAAAGCAAGCATTTGCCCTTCTGTGAAGGACTCCCAGAGGCATTTTGCTGTCCAGGTCAGTATGTCCTTCCCTGACTTCCCCTTGCCAGAACACAAAACATCACATCTGACACTTTGTGTAGCTTTTGTGATTTGAAAGTCTGGTTACTTTCATCTGTGGACAGCTAACTTGCTAGTTTTATTTTTCACTTTATCTTTTTCCAATCAATAAAGCTATATAGCTAGTGTTTTAGATACTACAGTAGATACTGAGGTCAGCAGACAGTACATGCTAATCATTTTTTAATTATGGCTTTAATTTTTATATGATGCCATTTAATTTTATTAGATGTATTAAAGTGAAGCTGTCAGATCACAGGATCTACCACTTGGGTCAGGGCAAGGAATGTCCCAGAGGCTGCATGCAGGTGTATGACTTCATTAAAATGGTCATAATTGGATGTACATTACAATGTGCATATTGTGTACATAAATGTCACATATGATTGGGTGACTGGAATGGTTTTACCACTGGCAACACCTGAGTTAGTGGAGCCACTGTGCTCAGTGCCCCTTAGAGACCACATGGGACTGTGGACTGTGAGCTGACTGTAGACCCAGCATTGCCACCAACTTGTCCCATGGCCTTAGTTAAATCTGTTATTTTGCTTCCTGGACTGTAGATTCTGCATCAGTGAAACGGGGATCATGTCACTTATAGTCTTCTTGGAGAGAAATAAAAAGCAGTACAAACTCAGCCAGGATTATTGGCATTAACCTCCCTGCCCCTGGAAATTAGAGAAAGAAAGAAAAAGAAAGAAAGAAAAAGAAGAAAGAAAGAAAGAAAGAAAGAAAGAGAAAGAAAGAGAAAAAGAAGAAAGAAAGAGAAAGAGAAAAAGAAAGAAAGAAAGAAAAAGAAAGAAAAGGGGAGAAGAGGAGAACAGAATGAGGAGTGTAAGGGATACTGATGGTGCTTTGCCCGCATCCCCTTGGATCCCTCCTCCAGGTTCCAATTTCTTTAGCTTCCAACAGTCTGAATGCTGTCTCAGGCTAAAGCCACTTGACCTTCAAGAGAAGGAAGGAAGACAAGGAAGGAAGGAAGGAACACAAACTCTCAGGTGTTACCTATATTCTAAAGACCTTTTCTGCATCTTCTCCTTCCAGTTCCTTCTTCCCCTAATTCCTATGGGGCTCTCCAGAGTGTACTTTCTTAGTAAATCCCTTGCATACACATCTGTGACTCAGTAAATGAGGAAAAGCACACCTAAGATAGGGAAAAAGAGCTGAGGAGGCAAATCGATCATGGCACAGGCCAAGAAAAATTTTTATCTAGCTTCAGTTTGAAGGGCAGAGACATTTTACACCAAGATTTGTTTATCAATTGTCATGTGCATACATGTACATGTGTATATGTGTGTGTACAGAATATTAAAGACTCTTTTCCATTTTAGCAGGCTGTGATACCCCTGAAAAAAGAACCAAGATAATATCCGATTGTCTCATGGAAGCAGTATTGCCATAAGGATTCTGTACTTCTGTGCATGAATGACTTGCCTGAATTTCCACAACTGGCCACAAATGCCACATGTAGTCAGCCATTAACTAAATAGAAAGGGCTCAACTACATAGGAAATAGAATGCAGAACCTCCTAAAGTGGAATATAAATTAATTGAGCAGGCTAATGGCATAAAATTGTATTGGTTGTGTTTCAAAATGGCAGAGAAATGTGCAAAGTTGCTTAATGTCTTAATTTCTACTTTGTTTTCATTGTCATAAGGCAGAAGGAACACTCTTTTAGACTCATGGAGTTTGGAAGGCCTTCTTTCAAAGATTTTTGACAGGTATCTTTGGGCAGACTTAAGGCTACTTTAGTGACATTAATCCAAAGAGGTTTGGTTTGCTGCCTTCTCTCTGTTGTTTTTCCTTGATCCAGACTGCATGCCATTTTCTCCTCGGGTAAAACAAATGATTCCCATGCCATGTCCCCTCCCATCCTTATCTGTACTTTTCTTGTGGCATTTCTTTCCTTACATTAACTGGATGGACACGTGTCTCTCAAATGAAACTCTTTTCAATTCGATCATACATTCACTACATAGTTACTAAGCACCTTCAATATGCAGACTGTTCATCTATGCATGCTACCCTGTTTATTGAGCACCTACTATGTATCCATACTCTTCTAAGCACAGGGTGATCAGAGGTGAACAAGACACTGAGGTCCCTGTCTGGGGAGCTGCAGTCTATTAAGGGAAAAAAGTCAGTAACTAATTCCTGGTAGTGATAAGAGCCACAAAGGAAATGAATCAAAGTGATGTGATAAGAAGTGGGGATGGTGAGTTCAGGGCAGTTTGAGGGTGGGACATTTTGACTGAGAAGGAGCCAACCATGGGAGGTAGGGGAAGCAACTGAGCTGAGAAAGTGCCTGAAATAGGGAGAAGGCCAGTAGAGCTGGCACATGTTGGGCCAGGTGGAAGCTGATAGGAAATAGGGTCAGGAAGGTGGCCAGGGGCCAGACTGGTGGGACCTTGTGGCCATGAAGAGAAGCTTGCATTTCATTCAGCTGGACAATGAGGACCTGTGCCAGATGCCTTTGCTGGGGCCTCCTTATTGTGTTCCCTTAGGAGATGACTGGAATGTGTGTCCATGTATTCTGAATAGTTTCAAGTTCTGTAAATTAGCAGGTGAGGGCATGTCAGAGAGTGGACCACTGTTTTCAAGCTGGCAACATTCTCTTGGCTGGAGCTTTACGCTGAGACCTATGGCTTCCACTATCAGGAGACATACCATACAGAGGGCCTCTGTCCCAGCCTCTCCCCACTCTCCCACTATGGCCCCTCATCGTGGGTCACACTCTCCAGATTCAAACCCTAACCTGTTTTTTCTCCTATTGTTTTGCCTCAAAAGTGGGGACAGTATCTTGTCAGCTCCTATGACAGGTGCACAGTGAGCATACACTGAATAAAAAGGTGCAGACTCAAAGGCCTGTGCAAGGCCAGGTGAGTGGTACAGGTGGGTAAAGAGTCCCAGGCAGGACCTACAAAGTCTGGGAGGGGAGATCCTGGCAGTAGGAGTCAGCTGCTGGCCATTTGGACATAACAATTCCAGCACTGGCAAAAATACCTGATTTTTTGCAAAAAGCTAGAAATCCATATTATTACATCCTTTAATTTGTAAATATTTATAACTGATTCACATTTTAACACTGTGAGGGTCAAATATGTCTATTAGTTATATAATAATAGCAAACACTCACAAAACAATTACAAAGTACCAGGTGCTCTTGCAAGCACTTCCATATATACTAACTTATGTAATTTTTAACAACCCTATTAGGGACCATTTTACTCCCATTTCCTTGATAAGAAAACTGAAGTGCAGAGAGATTATGTAACTTGTCTAAAACCAGCTAGCAAGTAACTGAGGCACTGGGATCTGAAGCCAAGCTGTGTGCTCAAAAGCCAAATGCTGTCTGTAGGTCAAGCATGGACTCTACTGCCTAGAGTGCCCCATGCCTGTTTTGCCCTGTAATGGAGCTCTGATACCTCTCTAGGCCCCTATCACCTTGCCTGGGAAGTTAGCTTGAAGACCAAACATGGCTGACTGGGGCTGAGCCAGGAGAATCTCATGGAAAGAGGGCAGATTCACTCTGGACATTCAGGCCTCCTTAGGGGCTGAGGTGGAACAGTGCCCATGTACCTGGCATCGGTGGTGTTACAGTAAGGCACGCAGTGGGGGAGCGCTGCAGTTGTCATTAGCTCCATCATGCACCAGCAGTATGACCTTGAGCTGTATGGTGGTAGGAACACAGAACTAAGGGTCTAACTCTAGGTTCTGCTTTCTTTGTGCCTCTCGAATAAGCTAAGTCACCTCTCTGAAACTCCTCCTCAATAAAGGAGTAAAATAATCTTTACATTGCAGGATTGTTTTACATGAAAGGGAAGAAGCTAAGGTGAGACAGAAAAGATGCCTGAAGTGCAAAATGGAAGGAGGTCAACTAGGCACTTTCAGGACCCTGAGAATGAATGTCTCAAAATTTTCCCCGTAGGTGGCACTCTTGCCTCACCTTCATCTAGCTCTGAAGGAAGTAGTGAAGTAGAGGGCTAAGCTCAGAGGAAACACTTCATGATTGTTAGGTGTTATATATTGGTGAGAAGATCTTTGGGGAATCTGTTATCTGCAAGTGAGAATGAGGGTTTATGACAACTTTCTCAGGCTTGTGAGTACTGCATGGAATACTTGAGATAGGCCACTTGACATGGTGCCCGGCACACAGATGAGAACACACAAAGGGCATTCCCAGGCCTTTGGACGACTCCAAGTTTACTGCCTCACAGACAGGGGCTGACCTTGGTCAGCCATGGTAAGTGTCAGGAAGCACCTGACAGAGTGGTTCCTATAACAGTGCACTGCCAGCTCTGACAGTGCTATTTGTATGTGTCCTTCAGTCTGAAAAATAAGCACTTCTGCCCAATTTCTAGCAGTTGACACAGAATGCTGACTTGAATATAGCTAATTTTGAAATGAGAGGATTATGCAAAGACATGTTTCCTCCCTCATAGCATTCTGGGGAGGGCCATGACCCTGCTGCTTACCTAACAGTTTGGGGCAACATGGGATACAGGGGAGGGGGCAGTGGTGTGTCTGTGATCATTGCCACCAATTCCCATCTGCCAGACCAGACTCCATCTGAACCAGCACACCCAGTGTGTGGTGCTGTGTCCTGGGAAGAGGCAGCCATGTGCACCTCTCCCTACCCATTCAACCAGTATCTCCTGAGTGTGGGCTCTGTGCCTGGCACTGTGCTAGAAACAGGGTCTGAGGACCAGAATGGTGCAGCCCTTATCTTAGGGCACTCACAGAGGAGGAAACATTTAAGTAAAATCAAGGCAGTAGGAAAGAGACTCTGCTATAAGGAGAGAGAGGCCAGATACATCCCATGGCCTTCCCTGTCAGATTATCAGCTCCTCAAAGCAAACACCCAGCTTATACATCTTTGCATGAGTACCCAGAGCTGAGGGCATAATAGATGCCCAATAAAATCTGTTGATTAAAAATGCAAGTAGACAACAATGCAAAGGGATTCCAAATTTAGAAATCCCGACACACAAAGTAACTGAAATAAAAAGGAAAATTCACTGTTCATAACATTTGCCACATGGTCCCTATAGATCACCATCAATCTCACATAGTGTTAAACAAAGGGAATGGTGCCTCTAAAGGCCTTCAGAAGACTGGAAACTGGCAAATAAAGTTGCCCTTCCAAACACAGGGTGTCAAAATTATTGTGGGATTTAACAAAAACATACAGGGGACTTGCCTGATGGTCCAGTGGTTAAGACTCCGCGCTTCCACTGCAGGGGGCATGGGTTTGGAGGACTAAGATCTAGCATGCCCTGTGACGCGGCCCCCCAAAAGAAATGTATACAAATTCGCTTGCTGTGAAGTAAGGTATCTGCCCTTCTTGGGGGACCATGCTTGCTCAAGGACTTTTTGTTTAGAGCAGCCAGAAAAGTGGTAACAGCCAAGTCATTCTGGAGGTAATTATGGCCCCAAAGCGCAGGGCAGGGAAACCAGCAGGCTGGGGCTGGCCTTCTGTCTAGGGTGGGTCAGGGCTGCTCAATTCCCAGGACTCAGCATAGGCCACTCAAATCATGAGCTTTAGGCAAATTTCCCAAACTGGGGCCTCTTTAGGTGTTTAGGAAAGAGGCCAGGTTCCTGGGCACCCTAGATCAAGACAAGGTTGTAAAACGAGTCTGCTAGTTTCACACTGGGATGGGAAAGGGAGAGTGTGATACTTAAAAAATAAAAAATTAAAAATTAAAAGCCCTGATGAATGCTGAAGAATTGAGCAATTAGGAACACATGAAGGAATGCATTAGAAATGACAGTAATAATCCTTGAATTTATAAAACTTATATAAATTTGCATTTCACACATATTATCCCATTAATCCTCATTTTTAACAATTTAAAATTGATTTTGTGGGTTTCTGATTTTTTAGTGAAGCTTCATAACCATGCTGGGCTACTTTCACAGGACTGTAGAGGTCTATGAGGAGACATTGTAAAGATTTATCCTAAATCATGCAGCAAAAAAATAACATAGAGGAAAAAAAAGAACCATTACTCCTCATCCCTCCAACCAAATATGAGGAATCCATCTTGTCCTCTCTGGGCTCCCACAAACTTGGCTTGAACTTGCCTTTTCCTAAACCCTCCAACTCTGACACTAGCTTTGTGTGCATGATTCTCACATCCTCTGGGATCCCTGAAAGATCTGGGGCCTTGTCATCCATTTTTGAACATCTGGTGCCCAGTTGAACTCTCAATAAATATACAATATAATTAATAAATAAGTGAATATTAACATGAGTAATGCTTTGCAATATTTCTTGTGTTGGGCAGTAGTTTCTCCAAGTGCAGAAGCCACATATTCCCAGGTTGACTGTATTTTCCTTAAGGCAGCAACCATGTGTCATTATTTTTTTCCTTTTTGTCTCATTATGCATTTGATAAAGTGACCAATAAGTGCCAGAAGCTAAATAAATGTCTGTTTATTAAGTTAACTCAAATTTTCTTCATGATTCAAACAACCACCATGAGAAGACAGCAGAAAGAAACACATTTAGGGGCCTCCATCTTCCTTGTGGATCAAAGGTGGTCTTGGTTTAAATTTTCCCCAAAGTAGAGCTTGAGACAAGGATTTGAATACAAGTAGTTTATTTTGATGAAATAAGACAGGGAAGGGAAGGCAGCAGTAAGAGGTGTGTTATCAAGTCAGGGACCACCAAGGGAAACTGAGCTGAATCCCACTGGGGAACACTGGGGGACAGTGTTGAACACACTCAGAGTTATCCCACCCCAGGGTTGAGGGAGCTGAGATATTCATCCAACAACCCCTGTTAATCATTTTTGGGCCGCTCCTAATTGATTGCCTAACACTTTGAACCTGGTATGGTTCTGGCAGCCAGAAAAAGTCTTTAGGCAGACGAACGCAAGTCGTAGCTGTTGAGAGTCTGAGCAGAGTACACAGAAATGGTGAGCACTGATGACATCTGCTGTAATTGCTCTTTAAATATGGAGTCAAGAGAGATATGGGGTCCAGACTTTGACTGGGAACCCTGGATTCCAACTCTGGGTTCAGAGTTCTCAGGATTTTTTGCCTCTTTCTTGGCTGCCCCAAGTAAGTGGAGGACTCACCATCATTCTTTGGATCCAGAGCTTCATGACAGGAATGAAAAAGCCTGCCAGGGCTCTGTGATGGAACGGGGAGCACTGACTCAGGATGCCCTGGCTTGCATCTCAGCTCTGCTTTTAATCAGCTGTGTGGCTCCCTCTTTGGGTCTCTATTGAGGACAATTTGCAGGGTTTGTAAGAACCCTCCCTTCTTGCTCTAGTAGGCTCAGCAGACTGTATAGTTCCTCTCTTTGAATCGTAGTTTTTTTTTTTTTGGTTGATATTTTTTGCCTTTACATAAGTAATATATAATGCATGTTTATTGTAGCACGATTAGAAAAATGTAGATAAGTAAATAACCCATAATCTTATGGCACAGAGAAGACTACCATAAACTTTTTTGGTGCACACCCTTCATAGACACACACACACATACACACACACACAAACATTCAACATCAGTGAGTATGCTAACATTGTCCAAAATCTATTCTAAGCTCTTGAAACACCAAGGTGAAAAAGCATACTAGTTTGCTGGCATTCCATTGAAGGCCACAGAAAACAAACACAATATAAATAAGAATTTCAAATAATAACTGTGCAAAAACAGGTGATATGATGAGAGAAATACAAATTCCAGTTAAATAAGAGGTGATATTCTGCTGTTCTCCTTTAAAAATAGAGTAGGTTTTAGGATAGGCTGAAAATAAGACAACTCTAGCAAGATTTAAATGGTCTTTGGCACTCAGGGTCTATTACAGTAGTATTTTAAAAGTTTTTTTATCCCTATTTTCTCAGACTTTAAAATGAAGATCTATGTGCCCTTTGCCAAAATACTGCTGAATATAAAGAGAAACCAACATAAGGGGACATTTAATGATTTAAGGCCAGAAACTATCATAGATTAAAACAGCAGGAGTGTGTGAAATATGATCTGCATACTTTAAATGAGTGGCCTTGATCTGTTGTTTCCAAAGTACCCCCTCCTTTCCCAGCATCAAGCTCTTAGTTATACTCTTTTTGTACAATTACTTGGCAGCTCTCTCTGCCATGGAACACTCCCTTCCTCATTATTTCAGGTCTTTTCTCAAATATTATCTTATCGGAGAGGCCTTTCCTGACAAGTATATATAAAGGAGCCCCCCCGCCACCCCCCGCTTCACTGTTCTTCATAGGCCTTATTTGTTTGTTTGCCTCTCTCCCCAAACTGCAAAATCCATGATTTCTCAGGAAACAAGAACATTCCCTGGCACGTGGTAAACATTCAATAATGATTGTTTTTGTTTGATGAAGAGTAGGTGTATCAAGTCAGGAGAAGGAGGTCACTTTAGGTTGAAGGAGGTTAAGAAAGACTTCTGTGTAATGTCAACATTTGAGCTAAAACCAGAATGACAGGAAAGAGACACCCAAAGAAAAATCTAGGTCAGAGATTGGCAAACTTTTTTTGTACAGTGCAATACAGTAAATGTTTTAGCCTTTGTAGGCTCCATGTGATCTCTGTCACATCTGCTGCTAAAAAAGAACAACAACAAAAAACCCTCTAAAATTATAAAAACGTTTTTAGCTCATGGCTGTACAAAAACAGGCTATGGGTCATAGTTTATTGACCCTTCTCTACAGGGAAAGCATTCCAAGTGAGGGAGCAGCTAGTGCAAATGCCCTAAAGTGATATGTACTTAGAGAATTTAACAGACAGAAGGATGGCCAGTGTGGCTGGAACATAGTGACCAGGTCCCAAAGAGAGAGGAGGAGGAGAGAAATCCAAAGATCTAGGAGGGACCAGACAAGTGGGACCTGTAGGTCATAGTAGGACATTTCTATTTGATTCTAAATGCAATTGGGAAACCACTGGAGGATTTTAAGCAAAGGGGTGAGATGATACAATTTACCCTTCACAAAAATTCTCTAGCTGCTTATGGAGAAAAGCATTTGATGGGGAGAGGAAGGGAAGTGAGGCCAGGCAGGGGTGAAGCAGGAAGTAGATGAGAGATGAGGTGAAGAAGAGACACCAACAGACTTGGGACACAGCACTATAGGAGTTGTTTTCAACCTGCTTCTTTTCATTTAACACCTAATCTGTGGCATTTAATATCTTTTAACCCTGTCTTTTCATATAATAGAAATAGAAATCTTCAGAATATCATATTGTACTATAATTTATTTTAGCCATCTCTAAAAGGCAGGCATTGAAATTGTTTCCAATTATTAGATATTAAGAATAATATTCCAGCAGTGATTGATTTGCTCAATCTATTAGCCTAACCAAGATAATCTCTCTGATGGAAACTAAAATTTTGGTGGTGAGCACTCTTACAGTGTATGCAACGTTATACACTATACATACATAATGTATATATAAACTACACATAATGTGTAGTTAAACTATATACACATAATGTATATATAAACTATATATACATAATGTGTATATAAATTATATACACAACTTATATAATGTTATACACCAATGTTACCTCAAAAAAGAAAAAAAAAAAAAAAAACCCTAGAAGGAAAAAGAATCCTTTGAATTGGTCTCTAGTACTCATGTAGGGCTCCCATATTCCCTCCATTTCAGGAAGAGCCAGAAAAGCAAGTAAATAATATCTCCTGTCTAGTGACCTCTCCTAGGGTCTGGAGTCCTCCAAGGTCCTCATTAGCATCCCTTCCCTGTCAGCACCCCCATCCCTCCTCACCCACAAACCTTCGTGCCCTTTGTTACCCACCGTTTTTCCTTTGAACAATTCCTTTGGATCTTGTCTCCTACTAAATTCTTTTTCCCCCGATCAACCTCATTTTGCTACCTGAGAGATCATTTTCTCCCCGGATCTGGCGTACTAGCAAACTAGAGAACTTGCAGGTTAGGTAGACTCGAGAGCGCACAACGTGGTCCTTCCTGGCTATTGGCTCCTCCCTCCACCCCCTCAAATGGTCCTCCCCAGTGATTGGCTTTCCTCTGGGATATGGCCCTCCCCACCCCATGTTGCCCTTTCCCGCTTTATGGTCCTTCCCAGTGACTGGCCCTCTTCTGTGATTAGTCCACCCCAGTGACTGACCCTTCCTCACTAAACTTCCCAGTTAGAATCTGTGAGGACCTCAGGGAGAGAGTTCTCATCCCGCTTCAGGCAGGAAATTATGATAGTTCCACAAATGACCCAGCTGAGAGCAGGCAGCAGGAAAGGAAACCCAGGCTTGGGTTCCCTTTCCCTTTATGGACCCACAGAGGGCTCTACCTCCCTGTAAAACCTGAACAGACAGTTTTAGTTGGAATTCCAGAAGCAGAGCCCTCCTCCAGAGGCAGCAACCAAGAAGAGAAGGAAATCCAGGATTCTCTGGGTGGGCTGATGTTGAATCTCCCACACACTCACCTCTATTTTTTTTCCTTGTTCCCCTTCTCTTCATTCTAACTGAGTTGTGCATTCACTGCCCTTAATATAGAAGACTGGTTTGGGCTGAGCTGGGCAGTTGAGGGGAGCTGAGGAGTAGCAAGAGACATGGACATTTGAAAAGTCTCTGAGATGGGAATGTGAGCCCCTGGTGATCGAAGAAAAGGTATGGAAATCCCAGAAACACTGGGGAATCTGAACTCAGGACCTTTGCTAATTTCTATGGAATCACATGTCTCTGTTATGGGATCTCCCCAAAGCCAGGAAGATGGGATCTCCCCAAAGCCCAGAATATTAGGGCAGACAAGGTAGGTCCTCAGAGCCCAGGCTGGGCAGAAACTGAATTTCCTAACAGCCCAGAGTGTGCCCACAATATAGTCTCCCACAGCTCAGGACTGGAAGACACAGTTGTCCCTCCAGCCTAGGACGGTGCAGATATCTTAGTCCTACATAACCCAGGATGGTGCCAACATAGTCATCCCTCATACCCAGGACTGAGCAGACACCATAGTCCCTCACAGCCCAGGACTCTGCACACATTTTATTCCCTACAACCCAGGTCTGTGCAGACACCCACTACCTTAGAGCCCAGCATGGGGCAGATAGTAGTCCCTCATATCTCAGAAGTGGGCAGGCACTGAAGTATCTCACAGCTCAATACTGGAAAGATGAGAAAGTGGCTTAAGTAGACCTTGTTAACAGAATCTTGGGCATTCAGAGTGTGTGTACAATGACCAAAGCGCAATAAGAACCAGACAGCACTGTAGATGTCAGTGTGGACAGAGGCTGCCCAAGGATAAACCACCGTCTCCTCAAAACTAATGTTTCAAAGTAAGATGAGTCTTACATATTTAGATGCTACTCTGGGGAGAATAACATTTCTGGATTAAATTTATCTGGATTAACTATGATGCAAAAGTTATGTTACTGAAAAATATATTAACTCCTTTGTGCACACTTGGATTTTAAAGAATTAAAGTAACCAGCCTTCACATTTTCCTAGGTTCCATAATCCTTTTGCCTCCATGTTAGGAGACCATTATGGGAGCACATGGAGAAGGACACCCTAAATGTGCTTTTGTACTACCTATCTTCTCACAGGATGGTTCCCATTGCCAAAAAATGTGGGCTGTTTAGCTCTCAGTACTCAAAGGAAAACCTTTCACAGAAATCAACCTTGATGTCCCCATCTCAGCCTCCTTAAGAGGTTTTATTAGAGGACCCTCAGGCAGTGTGGGTTACATGTTAGATGGAAGCTTTATTTTCCCCCAAAGATATTTCTTCAACAGCCTATTTCTACCAGGAAATCCAGCCCTTATCACTGCCTTTGACAAAAGAGCCCTTCATGTTGAGTGTTGCTCTCATTGCTCCTGTTTTCTCTGTGTTTAGACAGAGACAGTGGATTCATGTTTTATTAAACAGTGGTAAGCCTGGGAAAATCAATTAGCAAACAGAGTGATCAACAGTAATCATGATCACTACCATTTGCCAAGCTCTTATTATGTGCCAGACACCGCACCAGCACCTCACGTGCATTGTCTCACTTTATCTTAACACAAGGAGGCAGGAATTATCTTTTTCACTTTGCAAATGAATAAGAGGCAGAGAGAGGTTAACGGACTTTCCCAGTCACAGAACTGCTAAGTGTCAGATCAGGATTTCAAAACAGGTGTTTGTGATTCCGTAGATCTTGCACTAAGCAGCTGGGGCTGCAGCCAAGCCTCACACTGCACACTGTGAGACTTCAGGGAGTTACCAGGGACCAGGATACCCCAAATGCAGCCGGGTTGGGGCAGGTTGTGAGCAGCCTGGAAGGGACCCTATGAATGATTTGTGTACCTTTCTTTTCACAAGTGGGTAATTTGGTTTCCTTTCTTATTTTCTGCTTTTGTTTTTTAATTTGAAATAACACCATCCAGTTGGCAAAGCCTGTGAGGAAAACCATTTTATTACTTCTTCTAGATATAATATGAAAAATTGCTGACCCATAGCTCTGGATCAGGAGCCAATTATGTAAGGTCTTTTAAGAAGGGGACAGATGGCATGTGGAGTTGCAGACGTGGGGCTCTCAGATGAGATTTTGTGGAGGAGTTAAGGCCCACATTCTTGTTCTCTTCCTAATATAATCATCACATTAGAGTAAGAATGAACCCTTTTCATGAACTGCAATTGAACTTTGTGATGATATTTACAAGGAATGCCTCTGAGCCCCGATGGAAGCCACACTACCTCCATGATGTGTTCACTGAGCCAACCTGCCAAAGGGTCAGATATTCTGCATTTGGGGATTTCAGTGTATGCCGCCTTGACTGTTCTATCTTTGTTGTCTAAATTTGCCTCTCCAGACTGTTTTCTGGAGAAGCAGGAGTTGGCTTGCACTTTCTTTTGCTCACTCACTCAGCGTCTGGCAGTGACGGGCATTTCAGCTCTCAGTAGTCACTTGTTGTTTGATAATGTCTGTTTGAGCCTCAAATCTTACTCTTTAATAGGAACAATAATGGATGTACACATTTTAGGGGTGTTGGGAGGATTAAAGATAACGTAGGCAAAGTATTCATCACTTTGCATGATATATAGTAGGCAATTAATTAATGGTGACTACTACAACGTGTTTCAGAAAGAAATGCTTGCAAATGGTACTCAAGTTGTTTTCCTTCAAGGAGTGGGATTATGTCTCCTGGAATTCTGTGGAAATGGGTCATCTGTGTTGTCATTTAACTTTCTTATCGATCTTAATCCACCCACTGATGAGACCTTCTGGTGATGTTGCCCTGGAAGGTGTAATTAAAAATAAACAAAGCAAAACCAAACAAAACAAATATATGAGAGAGTTGAGGAGTGAGGGCTGGGAGCAACATGGTAACAGGTTGGAAATGGAAAAGAGGCAGTGATAAAATAGTCTCCACACCTAAGAGAATGGAGAAATTACTCAAGACCTAAGGATTTTTTATGAAATGGTAAAGGCAACATGGGAGAACTGCTGGGGAAGAATCACAGATCCAGGTAACTTGGGTCTGTCAGGGGCCTTCTAGATGTCTAGCGGTCATATCCTCTCATTGTATATGTAAGCAAGAGGGTATCAGAAAGGTGGAGGGACTTGTCCAAGATCCCAGAGGAGGTAAACACTTGTTCTTCTGTGTTGTGTTCTGCTTCCAGGATACATGTATATTCTTTTGGGGAAATCACCTCCACTCCCACATTTAGTTTATGTGCCCCAGTTAGACTCCAGGGCCCTCTGGTTCCAAGTGATTGCATGTGACTCAAGCCTGGGCAGTTGGCCCCTCAAATGCCCTAGAGATGTTGATTAATTCATGGCACATCCTGTGACCCAACCTAGTCCAATGAGAATGGCACCCAGGACGAGTGTAGGAGTTATTGGGAATAACAGATTCTTCCCCACTGGATTTGATGTTGGGAGAATGTGAGGGTGGAACATTTGGGAGTCCTTTAACCACCAGGTGGAATCTGAGAATAAAACATCAGGGAGGAAAGCAGAGACAAAAGATTGGGTTCCAGTGACATTTTTTTTTTCTTTTTATGAGCTCCTAGATCAAAGCACACCTGAAGATAACAAACTTGTTGCATTTTCCAGTTATGTGAGGCAATTAATTTCCTCTATTCTTGGCCAGTTTGTGGTGAGTTTTCTTTCACTTTCAACACTCATAGTTCTGAGACACTGGGTCTCAGTGGGGAATACAGTAGAATGGTTTACTCAACATCATTTCCAGTCTCTTTCTCGTGGGTTTTCCTTTACTGCAGGAATGGCGGAGGGGGAGCTAAAAGCTCCAAATTGAAGAGTTCTTACAGCTAGGACTCTGTGTGTGATTAAGGTTTTACCAATCAGATGCATTCCTGTAAGACTTGATTTACAACAAAGTTAAACGGGGAAAGAGAGGAGACATCCATTTTATCAATACTTGTGCAGAGAAAGCAGTTGTAGGGATGCTTCTTAGTCTCCATATGCTGCCAAAGTGGTAGAACCTGGGGTTAGTGCTTAGGACAGAGACATGTTGATTTACCCCTGCCTGACTGTGACAAAAGTAGCAAGGAGGGCTTCCCTGGTGGTGCAGTGGTTGAGAGTCTGCCTGCCGATGCAGGGGACACGGGTTCGTGCCCCTGTCCGGGAGGATCCCACATGCCACGGAGTGGCTGGGCCCGTGAGCCATGGCCGCTGAGCCTCTGCGTCCGGAGGCTGCGCATCCGGAGCCTGTGCACCGCAACGGGAGAGGCCACAACAGTGAGAGGCCTGCGTACCGCAAAAAAAAAAAAAAAAAAAGGAGCAACGAATTCATTTTGGTGGCCACTTCTACAATGATGGTCTTGTTCTCAGTCTTGTAAAGCCTGTAGAGCCCTAGGCCTTCCAGGGATTTTGTCAGCATGTTATTTCTAGTTTTAAACCCCCTTCTGCTTGAAATAGCCAGAATGGTTTCTGTTTCCTGCAATAAACCGTGGACCAGTAAACCAGAAATCCTGCCTCTGGACAGGGCACTTGTTTTCCATGATTAGGCATCAATGTCCCAGGCTCTCCCTGACCTGGGGCATCTTAGTGTTCTTGGGCGGCAGGAGACTGATGACTGCCATATGGACTCCCAGAAGTATGCATTGATTGTTGGTTGTGCTTAACTCCAAGCTGATGCAGATTTGGGGTGGAGGAAGAAGAAAGTTGTGGGGAGTGGTGCAAGGGGGTAACTGGGCTGAATTAGAAAAGAGAAAATTCAGTGATGAGCATTGCACACTCTCCCAGATAGGGCTTCCTTAGGCTTTGGGAAGAATAGCAGTTGAGCCCTTCTGTGCATACTCCACAGAGATAGCTTAAAGGCAGATTATGCAGGGGCCACTGATTGTGATGCAACCCAGTAACTGTGCAGAGGAGTGAGATGGGTTCTTGATTTTTTCTCAAAAGTTGTGTGACATTGGGATCACTGGTTATAAAACCAATGACCTTATGATTTTACACTAAGCAGGTGAGGCCACCTATTCCCATATCATCCAGCTATGAGCACATCTCAATGTACTCTCCATGTTTCTGGATCTTAAGTCTTCTCAGATATATGGATTGTTCCCTGAGATTAAGAATAGGGCACTGAGTTCTCACAGTGTAGTTGCGCCCCAGTATTTATATTTGAGTTCAAGCTCCAGATAAGATCTCCTCAATATAAAGATTCTGCAGATTTGCTGATGACATCTGTCTGACTCTTTGTGGTCCTTGCAACAGCAATATCAGCATCACCACAGAACTTGTTAAAAATTCAAGTTATCAAACCCCGTACTAGACCCATAAAATGTGAGATTTCTGGTAGGGTTACCGTGGTAATTAAACTGGAAAAAAGTGGGTAACACATCTAGTTAAATGCCTGCAGCCACAAGCTGACTCTCCCTGCATTTGTGTGTCTGTCTAGGTCTTTGCCCAAACTGGTGCCGCTGTCTGCATTGACTCCTTCTCCCTCAACCTGCTGAACCTATACTCTTTCACATCTTAACTAACAACCCTTAGCCTATTTGTCTCTTTAATCTTTCCTTATAGTCTTCCCTCCTGGTACTGACCCTTCCCTCCATTGAGCTTTCATCTTGTCAAAGCAGATGTGTCCCATAGCACTCCGTGTTTACATGTCTAGAATAACTGTTGTGGCCGATCTAGAATCCATTCACCCTTATCCTGTTCGCGACATTCTCATTGTATTTTGGGAAATCTTGCCTCCCCCAGTCTCAGTCCATGTAGTTTGGATAGAATTGATCCTACACCCCCACCAACAGCATATTGCTTAGATCTGGCCAATCTCATTCCACTGAATGACCGTAGCAGTTGACTAACAGGTGGGCATGTGACACAAATAGTTCCAAGGATAGTTAGTCTACAGACTTTGGTTTGAAATACTGGGAAATATAAGTTTATTTTTGGATGGGCGGTGGGGGCTAAGTTGGTATAATAGGAGAAACCATGTCGAACACAAAACCACCTTCTGGGGAAGCAGAGGGGAGCCATAGAGACAGATTTCTGTCCCTTTTTGATGCTCAGATCTGTCAGTGCCTGCAGTCAGACCTTGCAAAGTGACAGCTCTATGCATGAACCAAGGCATTTTTGCGTTTGTTTCCCCACATCAGTGTGAATTTGGTTTCTACCACTCATAAAAGAAAGAGTCCTTGGCTTTTGTGACCCCCTTAAAGGAGCTTGTTTAGAGGCTCCTGCAAGGTGCTTGGTCTGTGGTGGGTTCCCAAGAAGTGTTGACTGATGGGATGAATATTGACAAAGAGCAAGAGAAGGCAGAACCTCTGTCCTTGATGTACCTGCCTTTCAGCCCTTTCTTCTCCTTTTTAGCACACACTCACCAGGCACCTCCCAAGCACCAAACATCTCTCCACTGTGCAGTTTGCCTTGTGAGGCCTTTCCTGACCTGACCACCCAACCCTCAGAGGGTAGGCAGAGCTGTGGTCACACTGAGAGCCAAGCAAAGGCCTGTCCACGCCTCCCTTAACTGAAAGCATTTCAGCTTCGATGGCCATGCTGAACTATCCCTCACAGAGGGGAACAAATGCTTTTGTCAAAATGTCCCTTTGAAACTTGCTCCGTATGCCTCCCTCCCACATGAATTAATTCCCTCTTGTAAATGAGAGTAACCATCCTGTCATCCAAAGGACATTTGTCAATCGTGTCACAGTGACTGGTGGCCAACTGCTGGGGCAGCAGTTCCTAACCTTTTTGGCACCAGGGCCCGGTTACGTGGAAGACAGTTTTTCCACAGATGGGGTGCGGGGAAGGCGGGGATGGTTCAGGTGGTAATGCGAGCGATGGGGAGCGGCAGATGAAGCTTCACTCACTCTCCTGTTGCTCATCTCCTGCTGTGCGGCCAGGTTCCTAACAGGCCATGGACTGGTACTGGTCTGTGGCCCAGTGGTTGGGGACCCCTGTGCTGGTGGATGCTTAGTGGGGGTAACTCTCCACAGGAAGTAGGTTCTTCTCTCCATTAACTCCCTATTCTTCTAATCAGAAAACTTTGGCTCAAGCTTTTGGGCAGCTGCAGGATTGCAGCTTGGGGATAGGAAGTCTACCCTGGAATAAACTCTTGGTGGCCTCCTGTGGGGAGAGCATGAACTGGACCTGTTTCTGCCTGAGGAAGACTGCAGACCACAGGCTGGGTAAGAGCTTTTTATCCTGATGCTTTCACAGGGAAGTTAGAAGTCCTCTTGGGAGTCACTTGCCCAAAGGGTCCCACAGTAAGTCCCTGGCAACGCTTAGAACTGAATTCCAGGCCCTGGACCCCTGAGCAGTGCCCTCCCACTCACCATCCCGTGGGGGAGGAATGGAATGAGAGAAAAGATAACGTGAGGCTAAGAGAAGGGGAAGAGGGGAAGAGGAAATGGTATCAGTGATGCTGCAGACCATAGGTTAAATTGTTGAGACCCAGTGCCATGAGTCTCTCCTTAGAAACAGCTCTCAAATACACTGGGGCAAATAGTACCTGGATATTCAGAACAGGAGTTTCCCTCTTCTATCTCACTCCCCCATGGACATGGTTACACCCACAGTATCAAGGACAGAATCTTGAATCAGAAAAAAAGACAAATTTTGTTCAACTACTCCTTTTACATGTGAAGCCCCAGGCCCCAGGGATTAAGAAATATGCTGAAGAAAACAGAAATGTAAGAGCTGAACTGGACTAGAATCTGCTTCTGGACTTCTAGCCCTAGGCCTCCTGTCTGAAGGAGTTTTCACCTAACCCAGAGTTCTAAGGTGCTCATTAATTACACAAATCCGAGATGCAGGTGTACTGGTGTTGAACAATACGTTATCCTGGAGCGCCACCTGGTGGCTCTTTGGATGACCTTCTTTCAAAAGCTATAGGAAGGGCTAAAGTGGCAGGATCGTGACAGAACCCCATTTACTCCAAGGCTGTGAGGTAGTTGCCTCCAGCAACTGTGATGACCATCCCTTCCCCTCTTCTTCAAACTGGATTATACCACAATTTTTTTTCTCAAGCTCTCTGTGCTTTTCTGTTCAAGCACTGAACAGAGTGTGTTACCGAACGCATTTGTGTGCCAGAAGAACAGTGAGGACAAACAAACCAAAACGGTCAGAGCTGGAGCGGAGAAAGGTTTATTGCAGGGCCGAGCAAGGAGATATGAGTGACTCATGTGCAAAAAACCTGAACTCCCCAAAGGTTTCAACAAAGCATTTTTTAAAACATCTTTATTGGAGTATAATTGCTTTACAATGGTGTGTTAGTTTCTGCTATAAAACAAAGTGAATCAGCTATATGTATACATATATCCCCATATCCCCTCCCTCTTGCGTCTCCCTTCCACCCTCCCTATCTCACCCTTCTAGGTGGTCACAAAGCACCGAGCTGTTCTCCCTGTGCTATGCAGCTGCTTCCCACTAGCTATCTATTTTATATTTGGTAGTGTATATATATCCATGCCACTCTCTCACTTTGTCACAGTTTACCCTTCCCCCTCCCCATATCCTCAAGTCCATTCTCTAGTAGGTCTGTGTCTTTATTCCCGTCTAACCCCTAGGTTCTTCATGACATTTTTTTTTCTTAGATTGCATATATATGTGTTAGCATATGGTATTTGTCTTTCTCTTTCTGACTTAGTTCACTCTGTAAGACAGACTCTAGGTCCATCCACCTCACTACAAATAACTCAATTTCATTTCTTTTTAAGGCTGAGTAATATTCCATTGTATATATGTGCCACATCTTTATCTATTCATCTGTCGATTGACACTTAGGTTGCTTCCATGTCCTGGCTATTGTAAATAGTGCTGCAATGAACATTGTGGTACATGACTCTTTTTGAATTATGGTTTTCTCCAGGTATATGCCCAGTAGTGGGATTGCTAGGTGGTATGGTAGTTCTGTTTTTAGTTTTTTAAGGAACCCCCATACTGTTCTCCATGGTGGCTGTATCAATTTACATTCCCACCAACAGTGCAGGGGTGTCTCCTTTTCTCCACACCCTCTCCAGCAATTTATTGTTTGTAGACTTTTTGATGATGTCCATTCTGACTGGTGTGAGTTGATACCACATTGTAGTTTTGATTTGCATTTCTCTAATGATTAGTGAGTTTCATGTGTTTGTTGGCAATCTGTATATCTTCTTTGGAGAAATGTCTATTTCAGCCTTCTGGCCATTTTTGGATTGGGTCGTTTGTTTTTTTGATATTGAGCTGCATGAGTTGCTTGTATATTTTGGAGATTAATCCTTTGTCAGTTGTTTCATTTGCGAATATTTGCTCCCATTCTGAGGGTTGTCTTTTCATCTTGTTTATGGTTTCCTTTGCTGTACAAAAGCTTTGAAGTTTCATTAGATCCTATTTGTTTATTTTTGTTTTTATTTCCAATTCTCTAAGAGGTGGGTCAAAAAGGATCTTGCTGTGATTTATGTCATAGAATGTTCTGCCTATGTTTTCCTCTAAGAGTTTGATAGTGTCTGGCCTTACATTTAGGTCTTTAATCCATTTTGCATTTATTTTTGTGTATGATGTTAGGGAGTGTTCTAAGTTCATTATTTTACATGTAGCTGTCCAGTTTTCCCAGCACCATTTATTGAAGAGGCTGTCTTTTCACCACTGTATATTCTTGCCTCCTTTATCAAAGATAAGGTGAACATATATGTGTGGGGATTTCTCTGTGGGCTTTCTATCCTGTTCCATCGATCTATATTTCTCAACAAAGCATTATAAAGGCTGGGGTCAGTGGTTGGGTCACAGGGTACAAGATCAGCTCCTGCACAATTCTCTGACTGGTTGATGGTGAGGTAACAGGGTGGGTAACATTATCAAACTTTAGGCTCCAGAAGGTCTGGGGGCTAGTGCTCGTGAACATCAAGTAGTTAATTTCTTCCATTTGGTGGTGGTTTTAGCATCTGAAAAACTCAGGAAATATGCATCAGATACTAATATCTAGGTACTTCCAAGAGGAGCTACAGCAGAGGATATGGGGGAGAGGTCTGCCCCCGGAAGACCCCATAAGGTCCTTCTCCCTTACAAGTGTGGATCTAGAGAGCTGTAGGTGTAGGTATAGTGTGTTTACAGTGGTCTCCCCACTAGATGGGATGCCTCCTGAAGGAAGGGACTTCACTCTTTGTTTTTGTAACCTTATTATTTGATACATACACCTGGCACAGAGCCTAGTATATGTTAGGCACTCAAATGTTTCTTAAAGGGAGGTAAGGAGAGAGGCCAGGACACTTGCTTTAGACAGTTTTGAATGCCTGCCACACCCAAAATAGAGCCTCATGCAGAGTAGCATTGATCAGAGACAGACCAGTGGGTGGAAGAAGGAATGCCTCTCTCCAAGACCTTCCTTTTGTCAGGCTCTCCCTGCTGGGCTCCAGCAGCATTAGTCCCCTGTACTGTCCTAGCTGATGTCTGGTCTACAGTGAGGGGGTCACCAGAAGTTTTGTTTACCCTTCCTTACTCTCCTTTGGGTATTGCTTTCTGATTCAACCAGTTTTTCTCCTTCGTTAATTCATTCACTAATTTAGCAAACATTTACCAAACAACTTTAGGTATCATACCTTTGGGTAGGCAATGTTGCTATCAAGATAAATAAAATACAGTCCCTGCACTCAAGGAGCTGCAGTCTCTGGGAAGAGGGAGCAAGACTAGAAGCAGGGAAACCAGTTAGTAAACACTTGCAGGCCAGGAGAATCAGGGTTGTTATAACTAAAACAGACTGGACTAACTAGGTCTCCAACACTTTACACTTCACTTGCATGTCCTCTTTCCCATACATATTTTTCTTTGTTTTGTTAATGAGTCCTTTGCCCCTAATCACTGAAAGTAACTCACCTGTTAGTTAAAGCTATATCAGGCACCTGGTGTTTCTCCTCTTTGAAACACTCCCTAACACTTCTTTTCTTTGTAATCATTCTTCATTCCAGAAGAGAAAGTCATGGTGCGGTAATCCCAGAGACCACCAGTGCTGATTTCCAGACCTCCCGACGCTGGGATTGACAGCTTTGAGATGTTCAATGAGAAGAGAAGATGCAGGCACCACACCTGTCCCAACAATCCTTATGAAGAATCCTATTTTGAACTAACCCTACAAATTTTACTCACTGAACACTTTTGGGGAGGACACAATCTTGAGGGTACTAGCCTGCTGTGGCCCCTTTGCCTGGCAAAGAAATAAAGCTACTCTTCTTCTTCATCCAAAAGTCTGTCTCCATGATTTTGATTCAGTGCCGGTGTACGGAAGCCGAGATCTCAGTAGCATGGTGAGTTTTTGAGATCAAGTGTGTGGTAAAAGTAAACAGTCGAGGCTAGATTTGAGCCATATGACTGTTAGGCAAGCCTGGGGTCCCATTGCCTATGGACTTTCAATGGCACTTTCTGTGTGTTTCCATAGGCAATGGAGCCCAGAGATTGGATGTCCTCTTCATTGTTATGAAACCACAGAGTCCCTGATTGCCTTAGAGAAAGTTCCTGAGAGTCCATGAGAAATGACTTGATTCTGGTTGCATCAAGGTCCAGCTAGGCTGAACTGGACATTTTTTTTTTTTTTTTTTTGCGGTACGCGGGCTTCTCACTGCTGTGGTCTCTCCCGTTGCGGAGCACAGGCTCCGGACGCGCAGGCTCAGCGGCCATGGCTCACGGGCCCAGCCGCTCCGTGGCATGTGGGATCTTCCCAGATCGGGGCACGAACCCGTGTCCCCTTCATCGGCAGGCGGACTCTTAACCACTGCGCCACCAGGGAAGCCCTGAACTGGACATTTTGACAATCATCTCTGCCCAAGGAAAGTTTCAACTGGGGAGAGGTGGGGGGCAGGGCTGATGCTCATTTACCTTTCAAGAAAATGTATCAGAGACTATTCTAACAGGGAAAGAAAGTATAACTAAATGAAATTAAATTCAGGGAAGAAAAATGAGCTCTGATAATGATAATATCCAACTTAACTTAATAGATCAGCAGGACATGCTGAGTTGAGAAGTTGCTCAGAGGGTTCCAGTCTGATGTCCATGAAAAGGAAGAACAATGAAAGAAATAATTTCAGCTCCCCCACCTCCCCTACAGCTTGTCTCTGGGGAAACACAATTATCAATTGCTCTGAAATGTCAGTTGCTTTGCTTCAAAGTAGAAACTTCCTCAGCTACTTCCTGATTCTCTCCCAACATCCCCCAAAATGATTTGTAATGTGAAAATCAACTCTTCTGTTTGAGATCAAATCTGGGGCCTGGCACCCACCCCATCCCATCTATGTCCAACGAGCTTTGGACAAAGGGACAAATCAGCTTGATTCTACATGTATGGGTGGAGAGTCTGCTGCTCCCCACACCTGTCCTCAAGGAGGCACAGACAAGCCCAGAACAGTGTAAAGCAGGGTCTGGAGGCACCTGCAGGAGAGACAAGGGGCCAAAGAAGGTAATGATGTCTTCCTGAAGGGACAGCCTCTGGGTTCAGGGCTTTGGGGAAGGGGTAGCTGGGGTCTGCTGCTCTTTCTTTTCCAGTCACAAGTGGCAGGTAGGAAAAGACCACTCCCTGCTGGCTCCCCCTTTAGGCATATGGCCCCCTAACTTCCTGCTTTATTCCTTGTTTGGGTTTCATGGAACCCCAAGTGTGTGCCAGGCTCTGGGATGGAGAGGAAGAGGAGCAACAGAGAACACTAGGCTCCAGACCCTGCAGTTCACAGGAGAACCTTGTGGTGTCTGGGAAGTGGAGAGTTGGGAAGTAAAGTGCTAGGAGAACCCAAAGTAGGCAGACACAAGGGCATGGCATAGGGAGGGGACATCTGTGTGACAGCCAAATAATCCCCCTAATTTGGACTCTTGTATTTAACTCTGCAGTCTTTAAAAAGGTAAAAGCTGCCATGAAGAAGGGGGAGAAGTTCAGGCTCAAGCAAAGTGAGGATGCACTATTGTGGGTTTGCTCAAGAGGTGGGTGCAGAAAAGCAGTGTTGTCTAAGCTGTTGGGTTTGCATGCACCATCATCACCTTGGGAACCTACCAGAACTTCTCCACACTGAGCTCTAATTGGCATCAGATTCTTTCTGGGATTTAGAGCAGGAGTTAGAGACTTAGGTGGGAAGGGGAGATCTGGGAAATCAGAGATAAATATGGCCAACTGCATAATTTGATTGAGAGTCTTCTCTGGGAGCAGAAGGGCTGAGAAAAGGCAGAGGTGTGGCCAGCTGTGAACATCTTCAGGGAAGATGTGGTTGAAGAGAGGATGTAAGGAGATAATCAGAGTGGCCAGACCCCCTCCTGACAATGAGGACTCCAACATGAGCAACATTGAAGTTACAGGCTTAAGGTTAGCAACCTTGTGAATATCTGGATCAATGCCCCATGGGAGCTGCAGAAGGCCCAGGCTACTACACAAGGAATCTGCTCTGGAGTGTCCCTGTACCCTTGGAGGCATTACTAAGATATGCTTCCAGTCCAAGCGGACTCTAACAGGTACAAGCCAAGAGCCAAAGAATAATTTTAACAGAAACTGATGGATGCCTTATCTGGCTTTCAAGAAGCATTGGTGTGCTTACTGAAGCTTCTCTTTCCTAGTCCTGATTCAGGGACGCTGAAGTGTGTGTGGGGTGTGTACCTCCCAGTCTGTCTTTTCTACCTTGGGGGCCACAGGAGCCAGAGTCAGTCAAGGGGCAGGTGACTTATGCTTCTGGGACCCTTGGTCACTACTATTGAGATCTAAGAGGACTCAACCCCATCCACCCACATGGAAAGCAGCTCTGCTCACAAATCAAGTATGCTCCAAATTAATTTTTTCCAGCAAAGCACACAGAGGCCATTCCTCAATAACTGCTTAATTTACATTATAGGTTCTGTTACTGTTTTCTAAGGTAAAGTCAGGCTGGGAAGGCTGGTTGGCTCCTGTGTGTCTGACATCTGGCCAGACTATCTGTGTCTGCTTGCAGGGTCCAACCTGGCTCTTGGTGGAATGTTCTCCTAGTACAAAGGAAAAGGAAGCCACAAAAGATACAAGGGCAAGCCCTTCACAGGCCGGAGGAGTCAAGAAATGGAATGAAGGTCCTCTGTGAGCAGGGGCTGAAGCACAGAGGGGTGACTGTCCAAGGCTGTACAGAAAGAAGGAACAGCACTTAAGACCTGCAGGCTTTGAGTCCAAATGCTTGGGCTTCAAAGAGACCCACCTTTTGGGGGACACTGGGAACTGGGCAAGGTGGAGAGGCAGTGAGGTAATTATGTCAGAGCATATGAGCAAAGAGACAAAGTGGCCATCTGTGCTGAGTTTTGGTGGAGAAGAATTGGAAACGATTTGAGTTAATACATTTTAAACAATGAGTTTTCAAAGATTGTTCCAGGCAGTCTTGGTAGATGCTTTTTATGGAAGAAATCTCCAGCCACATATCAGGAGCCAGGCTGCAACTTTATTAACATTAACAGCTGAAATAACCCAGGCAGTAAAAGTGCAAAGAAGTCTGTGGAGATGCCTTGGGGATTCAATCCTTCAGACTTGCCCTCTAGGAGATGACCGTGCTGAAAATTTCTGCTGTGCTCTGCTGAGCTTTTGTAAGCATTGCCTCAGAGCAGAGTACAAGGTTCTACATTCTGCTTCACAACTTGGACTTCAGTTCAGTGGCAGTGGCTGGGGCTGTTGGCCTCCATGAAGGGAGTTCAGTACAGATCTCCCTGCTGTGTGGCACTGTGTCTAAGCACCTACTTCCCTCGAAGAAACCATCAGGGCAAATCTAGAGGGTGTACAACGAAGCCCACACAGCCTTATATATCTATATATATATGACTGGTATTAAATAGTAGCTATTTGAGGAAACGATAATAAATATCTTTGGCAGCATAAGGTGGGTTGGTGACTGCTTGAGTCTCGATGGCTGAAACTATGTCAGCCTTTCTATTATGAAACCAATTTTTCAGGATTTGTAAGTTGGAAATAAGAATGTGTTCCAGGCAGAAACCTGGCCTATGAGGTCTCAGTTCAGAAAGGGACACTTGAGCAGATTTGCTCAGATCAGTTTGGGAGCTGTAAAGGGAAACTTCACTGTGTGTGCAGAAGAATCCAGTGCTGGGATAAACTGCCCAATTTTGACTGCAAGAAAGTTAGCACTGGGGTAAATGTTAGGGGAAACTTTGTCCAGAAAGAACCTGCCTGATGCTGTTTACCTGGCAGTGTCGATAGGTGAGTTGAGTCCTGAGGGCACATAGTCCCAATGGCTATTGGAGAGTAAGGAACTGGGTGCCTTCCCCACTAAAAGGAGCTCAAAAGTGATCTGAGCCTAGGGTCTGTGGCTAGCTTCCTGACTGGAAGGAATTCATCGAGCCTGGTTTCTAAAGGCTGTCCAGTGCTGACTGTCCTTCCAGTGTCATGAGCCAAATTCATTCTTCCAAGTCATGCAAGCCTTCTAAGTCATGCAGGCCCCATGCATAATAAATGGGCACCCAAATGGGGGACCCTAGTTTTCCATCATTAGATGTCTTCACTCTATTTCCCAAAGACCTTGATAACAAGGTTAGCTAGATTCCTTCCCAAATGTAATTTTCAAGGTCTAGAAAATAATCAAATGAAATGAAATCTCATCGTCTTTAATAAGACCATCACTATCGCTAATAGGTGTGTCTTTCTGATAGAACTATTGATCCAACTGTGGATGTGGATGCCATTTGCATCAGTTGTTTATAATCAGAGGGTGATGAGATAAATGGCAATGAGCTGAGACAGGGCTAATGCTTTCAGGGAATCTCAGCTCCAAGAGACATAGGCCAAACTCTTAGTGGGGTTTCATTGGGAACCTCCATGATCAAAGCACCCCAGGGATCAGTTCAGCAGCTTAAAAACGTTTTGTCTAATTTTTTCCTGTACGAAATCTGGAAAATACAGAAGGGAAAGATAAGAAAATAAAAAGTACTCAGACAACATCATCTGTCCATCGTCTATATCTAGCCAGTGTTAACATTTTTCAAACTTCCATCCAGTTATTTCTCGATGATACAGATCCAAATATTTTACAAAACTGGATTATATTGTATATTTCTATATTTTGCTTGATTTATTTAGCATTATTTTATCAATAGGTGCACTTTCCTATCTCATGAAAAATCCTTAGACCCTTTAAAAATTAACTCTGCAATTCTCCCTTGAATGGATTTAAATATTCTATTTCTGGATATTTTCTTTTTTTCTTTTTTGTTCTTATTAAAAAATGCATTGATGAACATCTTCACACATAAATATTTTCCTTTATTTCTGTATATATCCTTAAAGTAGGCTACTGGAATATTCTAAAAATAACTGTGTCAAAGGATGAACCTATTACAAATCATCAAATTGCTTTTATGCAAAGTAAGGCATGGGCCACCATATATAGCATAAAATATTTCTGTTCCTTCCTGCAAAAAGAGAGATTGTCAAGCAGAGATGCAGTTCTTGCATAGGTTAACAAGTCAGTGCCTCTTTTTTCCTTTTTGTTGTGGAGCTGAAAATAACAAAATAATATTATTAGTTCACTTTTATTGAGTACTTACTCTGTGCCAGGCACCGAACTGAGCACTTTTTCTTATGTGACTTTCACAGACTTGTGAGGAAAGCACTGTTTTCTCTAGATTTCTCTGGTAATATTTATTCACAATTGTTCCTCCCCCTACCCTTTCCCTGTCTTAGTTTATTGAGTGCAAAGCATACATCCCCACTCCACTGACTTTGACTTGGCCTTATGATTGCTTAGATAATGTGATATGAACAGATATATGCCAGAGGCTTTAAATACATTGTGTTTTGTTTTGGAGTTTCTGTCCATTGTCTTCCACTCTTGCACTCAGCTATGAAAAGAGTATGCCCCAGCTAGCCATTAGCCCCAGAATAAGGAGATATATGTGGCCTTACCTAAGCCCAAATTTCTCTCTGGAACTAAGCCAGCCAAAGCCAGCCAAGCCATAGATGACTTACACACCCATGAGTGAGACAAATAATTGTCATTGTAAGCCACTAGGGTTTGGGAGGATGTTTGTTACAACAAAACTTGATTAGAGCAGCTTTGTCTGTGAGTAAGGAAAATGAAACTCAGTAAGATGAAGTAACTTGGTTAAAGTCACACAAGATAAATGTTGGAACCCTGATTCAAACTCAAGTCGACCTTAGTTTTGGAGGCAGTATTCAAAGTGGTCAGTGCACACATGCGGTTAGTGCACATGAGCATGGTATTATAACTTATGTATGTTGGCTGGAGTTCTAGGGGTTTCCATAAGTGCCTAAGGCAACTGTGGACCCAAGATCCTGCTTCGCTGTAGATAAACATCTGCTGTTATAGGCAAGGTGATAGACAGGGTCAGAGCAGAGCCTTGGCTAAGCTATACCAAAGCAGCATGATAAAAATGACTGTCCCATTTAAATCATTTTTTACAATGACTAATTAACTTAGAATTTGTGAAAATTAACACCAAAGTTTGATGTTTCATGCACAAAAATTTATATTTATAAGTGTGAACTGGGGAACTACACTGCTTGGTTTTGAATTTCAGCTCCGTCACTAGCTTTTTGACTTTAGGCAATTTATGGAACATCTCTTTGTCTCAATTCTTTCATTTGTAAAGGAGATAAGAAGAATACCTTTCTCATACACATAATGTGAAGATTAAATGAAATGATGTTCATAAATACATTGAAGAGTAGCTGGCATACAGTAAGCACTCAATAAATATTAACTATTTACTAATTTTATTAACCACCCTTTGTAGCCTAGGGGACCTAATGTAAAGCACTGACAGTGTTTGGCTTATTTTTTCCTGCTAATTGAAAAAATTAATGGTTCTGTGGTTAAGGCATGAGGTTTTCTCGTGAAACGTAAGCTACATTTCTTTAAAGTTGCATTCCTTTGGTCATTAGTAAGGTTGGACATATATATTAGTAACTGGTAAAATTGGGGACTTTGTCAATAAGCAAATGTTTAAAATCATATTTCAATCCCATCTTCACTTCATCTTTCTCAAAAATCTCTGGTTATGATCCAATTACACAGAGTATAATATTGACACACATTAGAATTTCCAATCTGTCCCCTTCTTCTTGGATTCTGCCCATGAAAACATCCCATTTGCCTATCTTGAAAAGTTTTTATATTAAAAGTGCCAGGGCCTTAAAAATTAATATACAAGGGAATGAACAAGAAAGAAAGAAATGCATTTGGACCTGGAGATGTTAAATAGTATGGATTTATGTCTGTGACCAGATTGTCAGAGGCATCTAGGAGTTAGCACATTTGCCAGGAGAAGGTTAGCTCACAGACATTCTTTTCCCAAACACTAGATAAAAGTCAAAGGCTAGAATGCTCTACTGGGGAAAAGAGATGAGGAAATTGGCCAGCTTTGCTGACTGGGTCAGCTGGTCAGCCCTACTGTGAGTTAGTTTTTGAGTTACTCTGAAAGGATGATGCCACTTCCTGCTGACATGAGCTTGCCTGGTGCCGTTTGACACGTTGCAACAGCTGGGTGCTGATTTTCAGGCATGGGGCTCTCCATGAACCAAACCTGGGCATAATCCTGGTGACACATGAAATAAGAGCAGTGGAGGGGAGTTGCAGAAGGGTCCTAGAAGTCAAGAAGCGTTGGTGTCCACTCACTACCTGCTTATCAAGAGGAAAAGAGCGAGACCTTCAAGATGGTGGAAGAGTAAGACATGGAGATCACCTTCTTTCCCATAAATTCATCAGAAATATATTTACATGCAGAACCACTCCTACAGAACAACTACTGAATGCTGGCAGAAGACCTAAGACTTCTCAAAAGGCAAGAAACTCCCCATGTACTTGGGTAGGGCAAAAGACAAAAGAAAAATGAGAGACAAAAGAATAGGGATGGGATCTGCAACTCCGGGAGGGAGCTGTGAAGGAAGAAAAGTTTCCACATACTAGGAAGCCCCTTCACTGGTGGAGATGGGGTGGTGGGGGGAAGCTTCAGAGCCATGGAGGACAGTGCAGCAATAGGGGTGCAGAGGGAAAAGCGGAGAGATACACACACAGAGGATTGGTGCCAACCAGCACTCCCCAGCCCAAGAGGCTTGTCTGCTCACGCACCAGCTGGGATGGGTGGGGGCTGGGAGCTGAGGCTCGGGCTTCGGAGGTCAGATCCCAGGGAGAGAACTAGGGTAGGCTGTGTGAACATCGCCTGAAGGGAGCTAGTGTGCCACAGCTAGCCAGGAGGCAGTCTGGGAAAAAGTCTGTACATGCCTAAGAGGCAAGAGACCATTGTTTTGGGGTGCACAAGGAGAGGGGATACAAAGCAGTGCCTAAAAGAGCTCCAGAGATGGGCGTGAGCCACGGCTATCAGCGTGGACACCAGAGATGGGCATGAAATGCTAAGGCTGCTGCTGCAGCCACCAAGAAGCCTGTAAACAAGCACAGGTCACTATCCACACCTCCCCTCCCGGGAACCTGTGCAGCCCACCACTGCCAGGGTCCCGTGATCCAGAGACAACTTCCCCAGGAAACACATGGCACACTTCACACTGTTGCAACTTCATGCTGGTCTCTGCTGCCACAGGCCCGCCCCACATTCCATACCCCTCCTTTCCCCTGGCCTGAGTGAGCCAGAGCCCCCTAATCAGCTGCTACTTTAACCCTGTCCTGTCTGAGCAAAGAACAGATGCCCTCAGGTGACGTACATGCAGAGGGGGAGCCAAATCCAAAGCTGAAACCCAGGAGCTGTGGGAACAAAGAATAAAAAGAGAAATCTCTTCCAGCAGCCTCAGGAGCAGTGGATTTAGTCTCCACAATCAACTTGATGTACCCTGCATCTGTGCAATACCTGAATAGACAACAAATCATCTCAAAACTGAGGTGGTGGATTTGGGGAGCAAATGTAGACAGGGGGTTTGCTTTCTGCATCTAATTTGTTTCTGGTTTTATGTTTATCTCAGTTTAGTATTTAGAGTTTGTTATCATTGGTAGATTTGTTTATTTATTTGGTTGCTCTCTTCCTTTTATATATAGATATAGATATATTTTTCCTATTTCTCTTTTTGTTAGTGGGTATGTGTATGCTTTTTTGCATGATTTTGTCTGTATAGCTTTGTTTTTACCATTTGTCCTAGGGTTATGTCTGCCTGGTTTTTTTTCTTTCTTTCTTTTTTTATTTTCTATTTTAATAACTATTTTATATTCTTCCTTTTCTGTTCTTTCTTTCTTTCTTTCTTTCTTTCTTTCTTTCTCCACTTTCTTCTGAGCTGCGTGACTGACAGGGTCTTAGTGTTCCGGTGGTGGGTCAGGCCCGTGCCTCTGAGGTGAGAGAGTCGAGCTCAGGACACTCATTCACCAGAGACCTCCTGAATCCACATACTGTCAAATGGTGAAAGTTTTCCCAGAGATCTCCATTTCAAAGTAAAGACCCAGCTTCACTCAACGACCAGCAAGATACAGTGCTGGACACCCTATGCCAAATAACTAGCAAGACGGGAGCACAACCACACCAATTAGCAGAGAGCCTCCCCCAAATCATAATAAGGTCACAGGCACCCCAAAACACACCACCAGATGGGGTCCTGCCCATCAGAAAGACAAGATCCAGCCTCATCCAGTAGAACACAGACACGAGTTCCCTCCACCAGGAAGCCAACACAATCCACAGAACCAACCTTAGCCACTGGGAGCAGACACTGAAAACAATGGGAATTATGAACATGCAGCCTGTGAAAAGGAGACCCCAAACACAGTAAGTAAAGCAAAATGAGAAGACAGAGAAACACGCAGCAGATGAAGGAGCAAGGTAAAAACCCATCAGACCAAACAAATGAAGAGGGAATAGGCAATCTACCTAAAAACTAATTCAGAGTAATGATAGTAAAGATGATCCAAAATCTTGGAAATAGAATGGAGAAAATAGAAGAAACATTTAACAAGGACCTAGAAGAACTAAAGAGTGAACAAACAATGAAAACAACACAATAAATGAAATTTAAAATTCTCTAGAAGGAATTAATAGCAGAATAACTGAGGCAGAAGAACGGATAAGTGACCTGCAAGAGAAAATAGTGCAAATAACTATCAAAGAGCAGAATAAAGAAAAACAGAATGAAAAGAATTGAGGACAGTCTCAGAGACCTCTGGGACAACATTAAATACACCAACATTCGAATTATAGGTGTCCCAGAAGAAGAAGAGAAAAAAAAGGGACTGAGAAAATATTTGAAGAGATTATAGTTGAAAACTTCCCTAATATGGGAAAGGAAATAGTTAATCAAGTCCAGGAAGCATAGGGAGTCCCATACAGGATAAATCCAAGGAGAAACATGCCAAGACACATATTAATCAAACTATCAAAAATTAAATACAAAGAATAAATATTAAAAGCAGCAAGGGAAAAACAACAAATAACATACAAGGGAATCCCTATAAGTTTGACAGCTGATCTTTCAGCAGAAACTCTGCAAGCCAAAAAGGGAGTGGCAGGGCATATTTAAAGTGATGAAAGGGAAAAACCTACAACAAAGATTACTCTACCCAGCAAGGATCTCATTCAGATTTGACAGAGAAATTAAAACCTTTACAGGCAAGCAAAAACTAAGAGAATTCAGCACCACCATACCAGCTTTACAACAAATGCTAAGGAACTTCTCTAGGCAGGAAACACAAGAGAAGGAAAAGACCTAAAATAACCAACCCAGGATAATTAAGAAAATGGTAATAGGAACATACATATGAATAACTACTTTAAATGAAAATGGATTAAATGCTTGAACCAAAAGACATAGACTGGCTGAATGGATACAAAAACAGGACCCATATATATGCTATCTACAAGAGACCCACTTCAGGCCTAAGGACACATACAGACTGAAAAAGATATTCCATGCAAATGAAAATCAAAGAAAGCTGGAGGAGCAATTCTCATACTAGACAAAATAGATTTTAAAATAATAATTAAGAGACAAAGAAAGACACTACATAAAGATGAAGGGATCAATCCAAGAAGAAGATATAACAATTGTAAATATTTATGCACCCAACATATGAGCACCTCAATACATAAGGCAAAGGCTAACAACCATAAAAGGAGAAATTGACAGTAACACCAACATAGTAGGGAACTTTAACACCCCACTTTCGCCAATGGAGAGATAATTCAAAATGAAAATAAATAAGGAAACACAAGCTTTAAATGATACATTAAACAAGATGGACTTAATTGATATTTATAGGACATTCCAATCTAAAACAACAGAATACACTTTCTTCTCAAGTGCTCATGGAGCATTCTCCAGGATAGATCATATCTTGGGTCACAAATCAAGCCTTGGCAAATTTAAGAAAATTGAAATCGTATCAAGTATCTTTTCTGACCAGAAGGCTATGAGACTAGATATCAATTACAGGAAAAAATCTGTAAAGAATACAAACACATGGAGGCTAAACAATACACTACTTTATAACCAAGAGACCACTGAAGAAATCAAAGAGGAAATCAAAAAATACTTAGAAACAAATGACAATGAAAACACGATGACACAAAACCTATGGGATGCAGCAAAAGCAGTTCTAAGAGGGAAGTATATAGCAATACACTCCTACCTCAAGAAACAAGAAACATCTCAAATAAACAACCTAACCTTACAACTAAAGCAATTAGAGAAAGAATAACAAAAATCCCCCAAAGTTAGCAGAAAGAAAGAAATCATACAGGTCAGAACAGAAATAAATGAAAAATATATGAAGGAAACAATTGCAAAGATCAATAAAACTAAAAGCTGGTTCCTTGAGAAGATAAAAAACATTAGCCAGACTCATGAAGAAAAAAAGGGGGGAAGACTCAACTCAGTAGAATTAGAAATGAAAAAAGAGAAGTAACAAGTAACACTGCAGAAATACAAAGGATCATGAGAGAATGATACAAGCAACTATATGCCAATAAGATGGACAACCTGGAAGAAATGGATAAATTCTTAGGAAAGCACAATCTTCTGAGACTGAACCAGGAAGAAATAAAAAATATAAACAGACCAATCACAAGCACAGAATTGAGACTGTGATTAAAAATCTTCCAACAAATAAAAGCTCAGGACCAGATGGCTTCAAAGGCGAACTCTATCAAACATTTAGAGAAGAGCTAACACCTATCCTTCTCAAACTCTTCCAAAATATAACAGAGGGAAGAACACTCCCAAACTCATTCTATAAGGCCACCATCACCCTGATACCAAAACCAGACAAAGATGTTACAAAGAAAGAAAAATACAGGCCAATATCACTGATGAACTTAGATGCAAAAATCCTCAACAAAATACTGGCAAACACAATACAATAGCACATTAAAAGGATCATACAACATGATCACATAGGGTTTATTCCAGGAATGCAAAGATTCTTCAAAATACTCAAATCAATCAATGTGATAAAGCATATTAACAAACTGAAGGAGAAAGACCATATGACCATCTCAATAGATGCAGAAAAAGCTTTTGACAAAATTCACCATCATTTATGATACAAACCATCCAGAAAGTAGGAATAGGGAGAACTTACTGCAACATAATAAAGGCCATATATGACAAACCCACAGCCAACATCATTCTCAATGATGAAAAACTGAAACCATTGTCTCTAGATCAGGAACAAGACAAGGTTGTCCATTTTCACCACTCTAATTCAACATAGTTTTGGAAGTTTTAGCCACAGCAATCAGAGAAGAGAAAGAAATAAAAGGAATCAAAATCAGCTAAGGAGGAGTAAAGCTGCCACTGTTTGCAGATGACATGATACTATACATAGAGAATCCTAAAGATGCTACCAGAAAAGTACTAAAGCTAATTAATGAATTTGGTAAAGTAGCAGGATACAAAATTAATGCACAGGAATCTCTTGCATTCCTATACACTAATGATGAAAAATCTGAAAGAGAAATTAAGGAATCATGTGCAATTACCATTGCAACATAAAGAATAAAATATCTAGGAATAAACCTACCTAAGAAGACAAAAGACCTGTAGGCAGATAACTATAAGACACTGATGAAAGAAATTAAAAATGATACAAACAGATGGAGAGATATACCATGTTCTTGGATTGGAAGAATCAACATTGTGAAAATGACTCTACTACTACCCAAAGCAATCTGCAGATTCAATGTAATCCCTATCAAACCACCAATGGCATTTTTCACAGAACTAGAACAAAAAATTTCACAATTTGTATTGGAACACAAAAGATGCCAAAGCAACCTTGAGAAAGAAAAATGGAGCTGGAGGAATCAGTCTCCCAGATTTCAGACTATACACAACTATAGTAATCAAGACAGTATGGTACTGGCACAAAAACAAAAATATAGATCAATGGAACAGGATAGAAAGCCCAGAGATAAACCCACACACATATGGTCACCTTATTTTTGATATGGGATGGAAGAATATACAATGAAGAAAAGACAGCCTCTTCAATAAGTGGTGCTGAGAAAACTGGACAGCTACATGTAAAAGAATGAAATTAGAACATTCCTTAGCACCATACAGAAAAAATAAATGCAAAATGGATTAAAGACCTAAATGTAAGGCCAGACGCTATCAAACTCTTAGAGGAAAACATAGGCAGAACACTCTATGACATAAATCACAGCAAGATCCTTTTTGACCCACCTCCTAGAGAAATGGAAATAAAAAAAAATAAACAAATGGAACCTAATGGAACTTAAAAGTTTTTGCACAGCAAAGGAAACCATAAACAAGATGAAAAGACAACCCTCAGAATGGGAGAAAATATTTGCAAATGAAGCAACTGACAAAGGATTAATCTCAAACTTTACAAGCAGCTCATGCAGCTCAAAGTCCAAAAACAAACAATCCAATCCAAAAATGGGCAGAAGACTGAAATAGACATTTCTCCAAAGAAGATATACAGATTGCCAACAAACACATGAAAGGATGCTCAACATCACTAATCATTAGAGAAATGCAAATCGAAACTACAATGGGGTATCAACACACACCAGTCAGAATGGCCATCATCAAAAAGTCTACAAATCAATGCTGGAGAGGGT
Organism: Hyperoodon ampullatus; assembly: GCF_949752795.1. Classification (NCBI taxonomy): domain Eukaryota; kingdom Metazoa; phylum Chordata; class Mammalia; order Artiodactyla; family Ziphiidae; genus Hyperoodon; species Hyperoodon ampullatus. Next base: position 41,082,530 of record NC_136931.1, read on the forward strand.
GTGAAGAAAAGGGAACACTCTTTCACTGTTGGTGGGAATGTAAATTGATACAGCCACTATGGCGAACAATATGGAGGTTACTTAAAGAACTAAAAATAGAACTACCATACGACCCAGCAATCCCACTACTGGGCATATACCCAGAGAAAACCATAATTCAAAAAGAGTCACGTACCACAATGTTCACTGCAGCTCTCCAATAGCTAGGACATGGAAGCAACCTAAGTGTCCATCGACAGATGAATGGATAAAAAAGATGTGGCACATATATACAATGGAATATTACTCAGCCATAAAATGAAACGAAATTGAGTTATTTGTAGTGAGGTGGATGGACCTAGAGTCTGTCATACAGAGTGAACTAAGTCAGAAAGAGAATAGCAAATATTATTTCCTAACACATATATATGGACTCTAAAAACAAAGAAAGAAAATAAATGGTTCTGAAGAACCTGGGGGCAGGATAGAAATAAAGATGCAGATATAGTGAATGGACTTGAGGACACGGGGACTGGGAAGTGTAAGCTGGGCCCAAGTGAGGGAGTGGCATGGACGTATATACACTACCAACTGTAAAATAGATAGAGAGTGTGAAGCAGCCGCATAGCACAGGGAGATCAGCTTAGTGTCTTCTGACCGCCTAGAGGGGTGAAATAGAGAGGGTGGGAGGGAGAGGCAAGTGAGAGGAGATATGGGGATATATGCATATGTATAGCTGATTCACTTTGTTATAAAGCAGAAACTAACACACCATTGTAAACAATTATACTCCAATAAAGATGTTAAAAAAAAAAAGAGGAAAAGAAAATTTCCCTGCTACTTGCCATACTCTTGAAGCCTGAGGCTCTGTGGTTGTCATCCCCTGCCTGTGCCTACCACAGTGCTTATCACACAACAGGTCTTCAATTAACATTCATCTTTATCTCTCTCCAAGACAGATCACAGTGTTGCATTCAGTGCTGCTTAGAAAAAAATAAATAACTACAGAATTTCTGAATAGGAAGTGACCTCAGATGGTAGCTATTGCAAGTCTTCCAAATTGTGCTTAACTGGCTTCTGTTTGCAGACTCATCATGTGAGAGAGCTCACTATATGCTGATACAATTAATTCCGCTGATGGACAGTCCTGCATATTTAAAAGCTCTTTATTATACTGAGTGGAAATTTGCCTACTGTTTAGCAAAGTGAATGAAGGAGATGCCCAAAGCCTTGTAGACAGATACGCTCCTTTCTCCCTCCCCCATTCATTCTCATCCCAGATGAGTTATTGGCACAATAGAATGGACTTAGGTGGGACTTGAGATTAATGAAGAGGTGCTGCTCCCAGCTTTGTTAGCAGGAAGGATTTTGGTCTCCAATTATTTCACCTTGAGGTTAAGGGTATTTCAAGCCTGAATAGTTATTAAAATGACCCAATGTAGTAACATCGCCAAATGCAATGTTTTGGATAAATATTTCAGATCCTTCCATTATAAATTATTTATTATGATCACCCTCTCAGTGGTCATGGGACAAGATGATGTGCTTTTCTTTTTTTTTTTTTTTTTTTTTTTTGAGTTTGCGGGCCTCTCACTGTTGTGGCCTCTCCCGTTGTGGAGCACAGGCTCCAGATGCGCAGGTTCAGCGGCCATGGCTCACGGGCCCAGCCGCTCCGCGGCATGTGGGATCCTCCCAGACCGGGGCACGAACCCGCGTCCCCTGCATCGGCAGGTGGACTCTCAACCACTGCGCCACCAGGGAAGCCCCGATGTGCTTTTCTTAATGAAGTATTTCATATAAATATCTTTCCATTTATCTTAGTGCTAGCTGCTATTTGAACTGAATGGCAAATGAGGTAATAAATGTGCAAACCTTTAAATGTGTCCACCTCCTCATGTTAGAGGGCAGGAGAAGAGAGGGCTTTCCTTTAACTGGCTTCAGAAGCCTCAACCCTGAGCAGTGCCTCCCCATGCTGACCCTGTACTGTGGTATTCAGGGGGCATTTGACTTCAGTTGTATTAGGTTCCCAGAGCTCCTTCTTCAAGGAGTTTGGTGGGATCCAGAGGAAGCATTAACTGGTGAGGTGAAAAGTAACGAACATTCAAACACAATTTGAACTTTAACTTTTATGCTTGTGAGTTCATTTAAGTCAGTTTCCAGAAAAGGTCATGACCTGGACAAGACAGGTACTCGAATGAAATAAATGCATTTTGGAGATGACAGTAATGTAGCAGGAGTGGGGACTCTCAACGGTCCCATCCCCTCCTTATAATCATCAAACATGTTAAGTCTTAGAAATAGGATCAAGACATTCATGACAGTTTTATATAAAATGTGTATCTCTGGTCAGGCTGATCTAATTTAAATGTCTTTGTGTTTAGCATTCTCCACTTGACATTGTAAAGACAAACATAAAGGGAAGGTTAAAACACCAGAACTACAGGGAAAAATTATACCTTGGATATATTAAAAATCACATATGTTCTGGAGTTATACATTTAATTTGAAACATCTGTATTCCCTGTTCATGACATCTCTGCAACTGGTTGTCCTGCTATACTCTTATTAAATAAGTTAATTTAAATGAGTGAAAGTGCTCCTTTGCCTTCACAGAATTTCAATGCTTTTATTGTTAAGTTTTTTTTTAAAAGATCCTACCTCCATCAAAATGGAATTAATACTGTATGTGGAGGACACTGTTCTTCTCAACTAGGTTCCCAATCCCACATAAGATGGTGATGTCACTTTCCATCAGATCTCAGTTTTGCAGAAAACAGTACACCAGGAAGGTCTGTGCTAGACTCAAGGGCCCAAGGACACATAGCAGAGGAGAATATTTCCCTTGAGGCTCTGCAAATTTCAAAGAGAGTCACCCAAGGGGCCATATGACATGTATGCTGCACCTGGGGTATGTTGCCCCACCTTCTACCCACCATGGATGGGACTAGTAAATGCCTCCCAGCTGAGAGATATCTACAGAGCCAGGTCTGACCACGAAGTTGCCTACCATTAGATAAATGTCGATCCAGGAGCTAGAGAATAACCTCTCTCATTCCCAGTTAACAGTAGGGCGCAACAGTAGACCAGAAGCTAGAGCCTGAAGCCAGATAGTGGCCTCCTTTTTAACCTTCTCTCCCTTTTTGTCCCCACACCCCAGTCAGCTACATCTCCCTAAGCCATTATTCTGGTGATGCTCCTCCTCTGTTCCAGACCCTTTAGAGACTCCACTTCACCTGCAGTGAGCTGGAGAGCCTGCTCTCTAAGACCCAGCCTCCACTTGCCCTCTCTTGTGCCTACTCCCCTGTAGCATGGTCTCCTTAGGATGCCTCAGTGCCTCAACATGCCTCACGCTTCCCTGCCTCAGAGGTTCCCACTGTGTCATTCTTTCATCCTGGAACCTGCTTTCTCACCCTTGGCTTGCTGGTTTCAGTTCACTCTTCAGGGCTCTGCTCACAGGAGTCCTGTAGTCAGCAAACACTGTAGCATTCCTCATGTCAGGCCTCTAATCACTTTACCACTCTTAAGTCATTAATGCTCTTAACAAGCTGGGAAGTAGGAACTATTGTTATCACAGCCCCGGTTTTATGGATGGGGAAACCACCCAGGGTCATGCAGAGGATAAGTGGCCAAGCTGAGCTCAGGTAGTCACTTTGCTATGCTGCCCCTTCTGCTTTCTTCATGGAAGTGTCCTTTGACAACCTTCACAAACTTTCATGCCCTTCCCCTCCACTGGACCAGGGCCCCTAGTGCAACCTCCTATAGACCCCATTCCTTTTACTTCGCAATGCTGATCATGGTTTGTAATTTTATAAGCCTCACTGTGATTACTAATTCAAGTGTGTCTCTCTGCTAAGTAGTTTGGTCCCTGTGGGCAGAGCCTTGCCTGTTTTGCTCTCCACTGTGTGTATCACCATTGCCTGGCAGAGTCTCTGACCTGTAGTCAGTGACGAAGCTGGGCATTTGTTCTTCCCCTAGGTAAGCATTTCAGCCATCCTGCTAGGTGGGAGCAGGCTGAGCCAGCTCACTTCCAGACATCTTGTCTGCACTTTTGCATGGTTCCCTTGCCAGGGTTCTGTACACTATGGCTCACCTGACCTGAGCTAACAGAGACAGAACAGGCATGACACTTGACCTTGTGGGGTGTTTGTTGTTCTCATGGTCTGGAGAGGGAAGTGAGCACGGTAAGTGTCAGAGATGCTGCAGCTGCCCACGTGGGACCCTCTATTTGCATATATAACTACTGAGTCTTCCCTTTAAGAATAACAGAAGTAAGAAGAACAAAGGGGAGACATAGAGAAATAAGGGGACAGTGGGTTCTTTCCAAAATTCTTTACTGCCACACTGTTTGTTTTTTTTTAACATCTTTGTTGGAGTATAATAGCTTCACAATATAGTGTTAGTTTTGGCTGTATAAAAATGTGAATCAGCTATACGTATACATATATCCCCATATCCCCTCCCTTCTGCATCTCCCTTCCACCCTCCCTATCCCACCCCTCTAAGTGGTCACAAGCACCAAGCTGATCACCCTGTGCTATGCAGCTGCCTCCGACTAGCTATCTATTTCACATTTGGTAGTGTATATATGTCCATGCCACACTCTCACTTCGTCCCAGCTTACAATTCCCACTCCACATGTCCTCAAGTCCATCCTCTATGCCTGCGCCTTTACTCCTGTCCTGCCCCTAGGTTCTTCAAAACCTTTTTTTTGTTTTTTAGATTCCATATATATGTGTTAGCATAAAGTATTTGTTTTTCTCTTTCTGACTTACTTCACTCTGTATGACAGACTCTAAGTCCTTCCACCTCCCTACAAATAACTCAATTTCATTTATTTTTATGGCTGAGTAATATTCCATTGTATATATGTACCTCATCTTCTTTATCCATTCATTGTTCAATGGACACCTAGGTTGCTTCCATGTCCTGGCTATTGTAAATAGTGCTGCAATGAACATTATGGTAAATGGATGTTTTTGAATTATGGTTTTTTCAGGGTATATGCCTAGTAGTGGGGTTGCTGGGTCATATGGTAGTTCTATATTTAGGTTTTTAAGAAACTTCCATACTGTTCGCCATAGTGGCTGTATCAATTTACATTCCCACCAACAGTGCAAGAGGGTTCCCTTTTCTCCACACTCTCTCCAGCATTTATTGTTTGTAGACTTTTTGATGATGACCATTCTGACTGATGTGAGGTGATACCTCATTGTAGTTTTGATTTGCATTTCTCTAATGATTAGTGACGTTGAGCATCCTTTCATGTGTTTGTTGGCAATCTGTATATCTTCCCTGGAGACATGTTTATTTAGGTCTTCTGTCCACTTTTGGATTGGGTTGTTGTTGTTTTTATACTGCGCTGCATGAGCTGCTTGTATATTTTGGTTAATCCTTTGTCAGTTGCTTCATTTGCAAATATTTTTTCCCATTCTGAGGGTTGTGTTTTTGTCTTGTTTATGGTATCCTTTGCTGTGCAACAGCTTTTAAGTTTCATTAGGTCATATTTGTTTATTTTTGTTTTTATTTCCATTTCTTTAGGAGGTGGGTCAAAATGAATCTTGCTGTGATTTGTGTCACAGAATGTTCTGCCTATCTTTTCCTTTAAGAGTTTTGTAGTGTCTGGTCTTACATTTAGGCCTTTAATCCATTTTGCGTTTATTTTTGTGTATGGTGTTAGGGAGTGTTCTAATTTTATTCTTTTACAAGTAGCTGTCCAGTTTTCTCAGCACCATTTTTTTTATTTTTTAAATTAGTTTCTGCTTTATAACAAAGTGAATCAGTCATACATATACATCTGTTCCCACATTCCTTCCCTCTTGCGTCTCCCTCCCTCCCACCTTCCCTATCCCACCCCTCCAGGCAGTCACAAAGCACCGAGCTGATCTCCCTGTGCTATGTGGCTGCTTCCCACTATCTATCTACCTTACGTTTGGTACTGTATATATGTCCATGACTCTCTTTCGCTTTGTCACAGTTTACCCTTCCCCCTCCCCATATCCTCAAGTCCATTCTCAAGTAGGTCTGTGTCTTTATTCCTGTTTTACCCCTAGGTTCTTCATGACCATTCCCTAACACCATACACAAAAATAAGCTCAAAATGGATTAAAGACCTAAATGTAAGGCCAGAAACTATCAAACTCTTAGAGGAAAACATAGGCAGAACACTCTATGACATAAATCACAGCAAGATCCTTTTGGACCCACCTCCTAGAGAAATGGAAATAAAAACAAAGATAAACAAATGGGACCTAATGAAACTTCAAAGCTTTTTCACAGCAAAGGAAACCATAAACAAGACCAAAAGACAACCCTCAGAATGGGAGAAAATATTTGCAAATGATGCAACTGACAAAGCACTAATCTCCAAAATTTATAAGCAGCTCATGCAGCTCAATAGCAAAAAAACAAAGAACCCAATCCAAAAATGGGCAGAAGACTTAATTAGGCATTTCTCCAAAGAAGATATACAGACTACCAACCAGCACATAAAAGAATGCTCAACATCATTAATCATTAGAGAAATGCAAATCAAAACTACAATGAGATATCATCTCACACTAGTCAGAATGGCCATCATCAAGAAATCTAGAAACCATAAATGCTGGAGAGGGTGTGGAGAAAAGGGAACACTCTTGCACTGCTGGTGGGAATGTGAATTGGTACAGCCACTATGGAGAACAGTATGGAGGTTCCTTAAAAAAATTAAAAATAGAACTACCATATGACCCAGCAATCCCACTACTAGGCATATACCCTGAGAAAACCATAATTCAAAAAGAGACATGTACCAAAATGTTCATTGCAGCTCTATTCACAATAGCCCAGAGATGGAAACAACCTAAGTGCCCATCATCAGATGAATGGATAAAGAAGATGTGGCACATATATACAATGGAATATTACTCAGCCATAAAAAGAAATGAAACTGAGCTATTTGTAATGAGGTGGATAGACCTAGAGTCTGTCATACAGAGTGAAGTAAGTCAGAAAGAGAATGACAAATACCGTATGCTAACACATATATATGGAATTTTTAAAAATTGTCATGAAGAACCTAGGGGTAAAACAGGAATAAAGACACAGACCTACTTGAGAATGGACTTGAGGATATGGGGAGGGGGAAGGGTAAGCTGTGACAAAGCGAAAGCGAGGCATGGACATATATACACTACCAAACGTAAAATAGCTAGCTAGTGGGAAGCAGCCGCAAAGCACAGGGAGAGCAGCTCGATGCTTTGTGACTGCCTGGAGGGGTGGGATGGGGAGGGTGGGAGGGAGGGAGACGCAGGAGGGAAGAGATGTGGGAACAGATGTATATGTATGACTGATTCACTTTGTTATAAAGCAGAAACTAATCAAAATAAATAAATTAAAAAAAGAAAGAAGAACAAAACTGAAGGCATCATATATTCAAATTATACTACAAATTGTATTACAGAGGGACAGTAATCAAAACATGGTATGTAACAAAGTATGATACAGGCATTAAAAAAATTACGCATACACCAGTGCAACAGAATAGAGAGGCCAAAAATAAAACCATGCCCATATGGTCAACTGATCTTCAACCTGGGTGCCAAGAACACACAATGGGGAAAGGAAAGTCTCTTCAACAAACAGTGTTAGAAAACTGTATATCCACATGAAGAATAAAATTGAACCCTTATTCAAAATTTTACAAATTGAACCTTATACAAAATTAAACTCAAAATGGGTTGAAGACTTAAATGTAAGACTTGAAACTGTGAAGATACTAGAAGAAAACATAGGGAGTAACCTCCTTGTTATTGGTCTTGGCAATGATTTTGGGATTTGACACCAAAAGCCCAAACAACAAAAGTAAAAATAGAAAAGTGAAATCGTGCCTCAAACAAAAAACTCTGCACAGCAAAGGTAAAAATCAACAGAGAATGGGAGAAAATATTTGGAAACCATATATCTGATAAGGGGTTATTATCAAAAATATATAAGAAATCCATACGACTCAATAGCCAAAAACCCCACCTGATTAAGAAATGGGCAACGGACCTGAATAGACATTTCTCAAATAAGACATAAAAATGGCCAACAGGTATACGAAAGGGGCTCAGTATCACTAATCATCAGGAAATGAAAATCAAAACCACAATGAGGTATCACCTCACACCTGTTAGGATGGCCATTATCAAAAAGGCAAATGCTGGGAATTCCCTGGTGGTCCAGTTGTTAGGACTCTGTGTTTCCACTGTCAGTGGCCCAGGTTCAATCCCTGGTGGAGGAACTAAGATCCCTCAAGTCACACAGTGCAGAAAAAAAAAAAAAAAAGACAAATGCTAACAAGTCTGGGTAAGGGTATGGAAGAAAAGGAACCCTTGTACAGTGCTGCTGGAAATGTAAATTGGTGCAGCCACTATGGAAAACATTATGAAGTTTCCTTAAAAAAATTAAAAATAGAATCACCATTTGATCCAGTGGTTTCATTTCAGGGTATATATCCAAAGGAAATGAAATCAGTATCTCAGAGAGGTATCTGCACTCCCATGTTCTTTGTAGTCTTTAAGAAGAAATAAATCATGCCATTTATGACAACAGAAATGAACATAGAGGGCATTATGCTAAGTGAAATTAACAAGACACAGAAAGACAAATACAGCATTATCTCACTTATATGTGTAATCTAAAATAATCAAATTTATACAAGCAGAGAGTAGAATGGTGCTTTCCAGGGCCTAGGGGAAAGGGAAATGAGGAGATATTGGTCAAAGAGTACAATGTTTCAGTTATACAAGCTAAGTTCTGGAGATCTAATGTACAGCGATGTGACTACAGTTAACAATGTTATATACTTGAAAATCGTTAAAAGGGTAGGTTTTAAGGGTTCTCACCACACACACACACACACACAAAGAAAACAGAACTATGTGAGGTGATGGACATATTAATTAGTTTGATTGTGATGATTACTTCACAATGTATACGCACATCAAAACATCAAGCTGTACACCTTAATTAATATACACAATTTTTATTTGTCAATTATACTTCAATAAAGCTGGAGTAATTTAAAAAGACAGCAAGGAAAATAATTACTTGGACCCCTAAAGGAAATGAGAGCAATCAAGGACTCTAATACAAGATATGAAAGATGAGAAGATATGACAAAAATATAATATGAAAAAGAGAAATGACAAAGAAAGGCAAGAAATTAAGGGAAAGAAAACATCATTGGAAAACTTAAACAGCATTTGAAGCAGTGAGAAAAAGGGGAAAATTAGAAAAAACAAAATCCATAATATACAGGACAGGCTTTAAAAAAATGTACAGAAATAAAGAAGAAAGGGTCAATGAAAAAGAAAAAATAAAGAGTAAATGATGGATATGAACAGTAAAAGAAAGAGATCCAATATAGAGCTAATTAGTGTGTCTGAAGAAAGCAACAGAACTTTTTTTTCAAATATGTTATCCTGAAGTTAGACTTCTGATTTAAAAACACCGTGAACATGGTAAAAAATAATAATTATCTACCCTCTTGAGGAACAAGGTTAAAGACTATGAAAGCTCCTAAGCAGAAAAATCATGTCTCCTATACTCACATTAGTGATGTTCTGCCTCAGGGCTGCTACCTGAGCTTCACCTCTGCCTAGTTGAAAGAATTCACATGGCTGGGTCATTCTCACCCTTCTATTTTCAAATCTAATGTCAAATTCTCAGAAGCCTTTTCTAACCTTCCTCTATAAAATAGATCTTTGAAATACTATCACTTCATCCTGGTTATTTGTTTCTTGAAAATTATGGTTGTGGTTGTTGAAATTTTCAAAACACATCACTATTGTTAATTTTCTGTAACTTACAACTAGCATTTAAGCCCCATGAGGAGGAAGGAACCATGTTTGTCTTGTTCTTCACTGTGTTCCTAGCATCTACTACAGTGATTGGCATATAGTAGGTAGTCAATAAATGTGTTGAATGATAAATGAATGAATAAAAAATAAAAATTTAAGGCCAAGCAGCATCAAAACAATAACTTCCTGCTGAAGGGAGTTTTTCTCTTTATCTGTGTTTGAATTCCTTATCAGTGTGTGAATCTTTTATGACAGAGTTCATATGTTACTTGAACTAAAAGTAGATTTAAAAGTCAAGCTAAATAAATAGATAACTTAAAAAATCACAACAGACACCCCATAATCACAGCCTGCATCCCTTAGGCCAGCCTGAGGCAATCTACTTGGTGATCAAGACATCAGGTCCAGTCCTATCTCCACCTCTCATATGGTATTAGACGTCTCTGACTCATTTTCTTCACAGAAAAATAAAAGCTGCTACTCATAGGTCTGTGGCTAGGATTAAGGGAGTGAGTGTATATAAAGCACTTAGTACTGTAACTGGGGCAGAGCAAAATTAACACGCACCAAACATTTGCTGGGACATTTGCCATACTATATTAAGCTCTTTATATGAATCAGAACCACCCTATGAGGCAGATGTTATTACTATCCCCATTTTAAGGATGAGAAAACTGAGGCACATAATTAAATAGCCCACTGCTGATAAAGTGTTGTGTTGCGATTCAGACTCTGGCACCCTGATTCCAATGCTGTGTTCTTTTTCTTATTAATTTTTAACTTTAATTTTATTTATTTTTTTCTACAGCAGGTTCTTATTAGTCATCAATTTTATGTACATCAGTGTATACATATCAATCCGAATCACCCAATTCATCACACCACCATCCCCACCCCCACTTGGCTTTTCCCCCTTGGTGTTCATACGTTTGTTCTCTACATCTGTGTCTCAAATTCTGCCCTGAAAATCGGTTCAACTGTACCATTTTTCTAGGTTCCATATATATGCGTTAATATACGATATTTGTTTTTCTCTTTCTGACTTACTTCACTCTGTATGACAGTCTCTAGATCCATCCACGTCTCAACAAATGAGCCAATTTCGTTCCTTTTTATGGTTGAGTAATATTCCATTGTATATATGCACCAGATCTTTTTATCCATTCATCTGTCGGTGGGCATTTAGGTTGCTTCCATGACCTGGCTATTGTAAATAGTGCTGCAATGAACATTGGGGGGCATGTGTCTTTTTGAATTATGGTTTTCTTTGGGTATATGCCCAGTAGTAGGATTGCTGGATCATATGGTAATTCTATTTTTAGCTTTTTAAGGAACTTCCATACTGTTCTCCATAGTGGCTGTATCAATTTACATTCCACCAACAGTGCAAGACGGTTCCCTTTTCTCCACACCCTCTCTAGCATTTGTTGTTTGTAGATTTTCTGATCATGCCCATTCTAACTGGTGTGAGGTGATACCTCATTGTAGTTTTGATTTGCATTTCTCTAATAATTAGCAATGTTGAGCAGCTTTTCATGTGCTTCTTGCCCATCTCTATGTCTTCTTTGGAGAAATGTCTGTTTAGGTCTTCTGCCCATTTTTTGATTGTGTTGTTTGTTTTTTTTAATATTGAGCTGCATGAGCTGTTTATATATTTTGGAGATTAATGCTTTGTCTGTTGATTTGTTTGCAAATATTTTCTCCTATTCTGAGGGTTGTCTTTTCATCTTGTTTATGGTTTCCTTTACTCTGCAAAAGTTTTTAAGTTTCATTAGGTCCAATTTGTTTATTTTTATTTCTGTTACTTTAGGAGGTGGATCAAAAAAGATCTTGCTGTGATTTATGTCAAAGAGTGTTCTTCCTATGTTTTCCTCTAAGAGTTTTATAGTGTCCAGTCATACATTTAGGTATCTAATCCATTTTGAGTTTATTTTTGTGTATGGTGTTAGGGAGTGTTCTAATTTCATTGTTTTACATGTAGCTGTCCAGTTTTCCCAGCACCACTTATTGAAGAGACTATCTTTTCTCCATTGTATATCCTTGCCTCATTTGTCATAGATTAGTCGACCATAGGTGCATGGGTTTATCTCTGGGCTTTCTATCTTTTTCCATTCATCTATGTTTCTGTTTTTATGCCAGTACCATACTGTCTTGATTACTGTAGCTTTGTAGTATAGTCTGAAGTCAGGGAGCCTGATTCCTCCAGCTCTGTGTTTTTCTCTCAAGAATGTTTTGGCTATTCGGGGTATTTTGTGTCTCCATACAAATTTTAAGATTTTTTGTTCTAGTTCTGTAAAAACTGCCATTGGTAGTTTGATAGAGATTGCATTGAATCTGTAGATTTCTTTGGGTAGTAGAGTCATTTTCACAATATTGATTCTTCCAATCCAAGAACATGGTATATCTCTCCATCTGTTGGTATCATCTTTAATTTCTTTCAACACTGTCTTATAGCTTTCTGCATACAGGTCTTTTGTCTCCCTAGATAGGTTTATTCTTAGGTATTTTATTATCTTTTATTGCAATGGTAAATGGGAGTGTTTCCTTAATTTCTCTTTCAGATTTTTCATCATTAGTGTATAGGAATGCAAGAAATTTCTGTGCATCAGTTTTATATCCTACAACTTTACCAGATTCATTGATTAGCTCTAGTAGTTTTCTGGTGGCATTTTTAGGATTCTCTATGTATAGTATCATGTCATCTGCAAACACTGACAGTTTTACTTCTTCTTTGCCAATTTTTATTCTTTTTATTTCTTTTTCTTCTCTGATTGTCGTGGCTAGGACTTCCAAAACTATGTTGAATAATAATGGTGATGGTGGATGACATCCTTTTCTTGTTCCTGATCTTAGAGGAAATGCTTTCAGTTTTTCACCACTGAGAATGATGTTTGCTGTGTGTTTCTCGTATAGGCCTTTATATGTTGAGGTATGCCCACTTTCTGGAGAGTTTTTGTCATAAATCGGTGTTGAATTTTGTCAAAAGTTTTTCTGCATCTATTGAGATGATCATATGGTTTTTCTTCTTCAATTTGTTAATATGGTGTATCACATTGATTGATTTGTGTATATTGAAGAACCCTTGCATCCCTGGGATAAATCCCACTTAATCATGGTGTACCATCCCTTTAAGGTTTTGTTGGATTCCGTTTGCTAGTATTTTGTTGAGGATTTTTGCATCTATATTCATGAGTGATATTGGTCTGTAATTTTCTTTTTTTGTAGTATCTTTGTCTGGTTTTGGTATCAGGGTGATGGTGGTCTCATAGAATGAGTTTGGGAGTGTTCCTTCCTCCCCAATTTTTTGGAAGAGTTTGAGAAGGATGGGTGTTAGCTCTTCTCTAAATGTTTGATAGAATTCACCTGTGAAGCCATGTGGTCCTGGACTTTTGTTTGTTGGAAGATTTTTAATCACGTTTTCAATTTCAGTGCTTGTGTTTGGTGTGTTCATATTTTCTATTTCTTCTTGGTTCAGTCTTTGAAGCTTATACCTTTGTAGGAATTTGTCCATTTCTTCCAGGTTGTCCATTTTATTGGCATAGAGTTGCTTGTAGTAGTCTCTTAGGATGCTTTGTATTTCTGCGGTGTCTGTTGTAACTTCTCCTTTTTCATTTCTAATTTTATTGATTTTAGTCCTCTCCTGCTTTTTCTTGATGAGTCTGGCTAATGGTTTATCAATTTTGTTTATCTTCTCAAAAAACCAGCTTTTAGTTTTATTGATCTTTGCTATTGTTTTCTTTCTTTCTATTTCAATTATTTCTGCTCTGATATTTATGCTTTCTTTCCTTCTGCTAACTTCGGGTTTTGTTTGTTCTTCTTTCTCTAGTTCCTTTAGGTGTAAGGTTAGATTGTTTATTTGAGATTTTTCTTGTTTCTTGAGGTAGGCTTGTATAGCTATAAACTTCCATGTTAGAACTGCTTTTGCTGCATCCCATAGGTTTTGGATCATCGTGTTTTCATTGTCATTTGTCTCTAGGTATTTTTTGATTTCCTCTTTGATTTCTTCAGTGATCTCTTAGTTATTTAGTAACGTATTGTTTAACCTCCATGTGTTTGTGTTTTTTACGTTTTTTTCCCTGTAATTCATTTCTAACCTCATAGCGTTGTGGTCAGAAAAGATGCTTGATATGATTTCAATTTTTTAAAATTTACTGAGGCTTGATTTGTGCCCCAAGATGTGATCTATTCTGGAGAATGTTCTATGCGCACTTGAGAAGAAAGTTTAATCTGCTGTTTTGGGATGGAATGTCCTATAAATATCAATTAAATCTATCTGGTCTATTGTGTTATTTAAAGTTTGTGTTTCCTTATTTATTTTCACTTTGGATGATCTGTGTATTGGTGTAAGTGAGGTGCTAAAGTCCCCCACTATTATTGTGTCACTGTCTATTTCCTCTTTTATAGCTATTAGCAGTTGCCTTATGTATTGAGGTGCTCCTATGTTGCGTGCATATATATTTATAATTGTTATATCTTCTTCTTGGATTGATCCCTTGATCATTATGTAGTGTCCTTCCTTGTCTCTTGTAACATTCTTTATTTTAACATCTATTTTATCTGATATGAGTATTGGTACTCCAGCTTTCTTTTGATTTCCATTTTCATGGAATATCTTTTTCCATCCCCTAACTTTCAGTCTGTATAAGTCCCTAGGTCTGAAGTGGATCTCCTGTAGACTGGATATATATATACATATATATATGTGTGTGTGTGTGTATATATATATATATATATATATATACACATGGGTCTTGTTTTGGTCTCCATTCTGCAAGCCTGGATCTTTTCGGTGGAGCAGTTAATCCATTCATGGTTAAGGTAATTATCAATGTTTGTTCCTCTGACAATTTTCTTAGTTGTTTTGGGTTTATTTTTGCAGGTCCTTTTCTTCTCTTGTGTTTCTCACTTAGAGAAGTTCCTTTAGCATTTGTTGTACAGCTGGTTTGGTGGTGCTGAATTCTCTTAGCTTTTGCTTGTCTGTAAAGCTTTTGATTTCTCCATCGAATCTGAATGAAATCCTTAGACAGTAGAGTAATCTTGTTTGTAGGTTCTTCCCTTTCATCACTTTAAGTATATCATGCCACTCCCTTCTGGCTTGTAGAGTTTCTGCTGAGAAATCAGCTGTTAACCTTATGGAAGTTCCCTTTTATGTTATTTTTCATTTTTCCCTTGCTGCTTTCAATAATTTTTCTTTGTCTTTAATTTTTGCCAATTTGATTACTATGTGTCTTAGCGTGTTTCTCCTTGAGTTTATCCTATATGGGACTTGCTGCACTTCCTAGACTTGGGTGGCTATTTCCTTTTTCATGTTAAGGAAGTTTTCGACTATAATCTCTTCAAATATTTTCTCAGCTCCTTTCTCTCTCTCTTCTCCTTCTGGGACCCCTATAATGCAAATGTTGTTGTGTTTAATGTTGTCCTGGTACATAGCCTGCTGCCTTTTCATCCTGTCTATCTTTCTGTGAATGTGGTTTTTGTTCTGCAGACTGCAGGATTGTAGTTCTTCTTGCTTCTGCTGTCCGCTTTCTGGTGGATGAGCCTATCCAAGAGGCTTGTGCAGGTTTCCTGATGGAAGGGACTGGTGGTGGGTAGAGCTGACTGTTGCTCTGGTGGGCAGAGCTCAGTAAAACTTTAATCCACTTGAGTGCTGATGAGTGGGGCTGGGTTCCTGAGGCAACCCAACACTGGAGCTTACCTGGGCTATTTGGTGGGGATAATGTCAGACTCTGGGAGGGCTCACGCCAAGGAGTACTTCCCAGAACTTCTGCTGCCAGTGTCCTTGTCTCCATGGTGAGCCACAGCCACCCCCACCTCTGCAGGAGACCCTCCAACACTAGCAGCTAGGTCCGGTTCAGTCTCCCCTTGGCTCACTGCTCCTTCCCCTGGGTGCCGATATGCACACTACTTTGTATGTGCCCTCCAAGAGTGGAGTCTCTGTTTCCCCCAGTCCTGTCAAAATCCTACAATCAAATCCCACTAACCTTCAAAGTCTAATTCTCTGGGAATTCCTCCTTTTGTTGCTGGACCCCAGGTTGGGAATCCTGACATGGGGCTCAGAACCTTCACTCCAGTGGATGGACTTCTGTGGTATGTGTTCTGCAGTCTGTGAGTCACCCACCCAGCAGTTATGGGATTTGATTTTACTGTGATTGTGCCCCTCCTACCGTTTCACTGTGGCTTCTCCTTTTTCTTTAGATGTGGGGTATCTTTTTTGGTGAGTTTCAGTGTCTTCCTGTCGATGATTGTCCAGCAGCTAGTTGTGATTCTGGTGTTCTCACAAGAGGGAGTGAGAGCATGTCGTCCTTCTACTCCGCCATCTTTGTTCAGGGCCCAATATCTTTATGTATTGACTGCATCCCTCACTCTAAAGTAGGTGAGTAGCTCCTGTGCCCTGCTCTTAACCACTATGGTTAATATCTATGTTAGTTTCCTAGGGCTTCTGTACAAACATACTGAAAGTTACATGGCTTAAACAACAGAAATTCATTTCCTCACAGTTCTGGAGGCTAGAAGTCTGAGATCAAGTTGTCAGCAAGGTTGGTTTCTTCTGAGGTCTGTGAGAGAAGCATCTGTTCCAGGCCTATCTCCTTGGCTTGTATGTAGATGGCCTTCTCCCCGTGTCTTCACATGGTTTCCCTCTGTACATGTCTGTGTAGAGGTTTCTCTTTCTTATAAGGGTGCCAGTCACTTTGGATTAGGGGCCCACCTAGTGACCTCACTTTAACTTAATTACCTCTTTAAAGACTCTATCTCCAAATAGTCACATTCTGAGGTACCAGGGCTTAAGATTTCAACATATGAATGGAGGGTGGCAATTCAACACATAATAATGCTTTGCACAGAGGGAACTCAACAAACATTCACTCCTTTTATGGTGACAAGGCTCAAGGTTCAGCCTAGCAGTGAGGTCCTTGCATGAGGAAGCTGCAAAGGCAGTGGCAGAAGGTACAGATGCACATAAACTCCCTATGTGAAGACCCAGGAGGCGTGACTGCGTCAGGAAATCTCCCTTCAAGAAGTGGATTTAGACCTCTGTTTTCAGGTCTTTTAATAGGATTTTGGAAAATATACTCCTATCTTAGAAAGGGCTCTGGGTTTGTTTTAATCACTTCTCAAAGCTATGCTAGACATTCACAGCTCAGGATCCCCAGTTTAGCCTAATAAAAAAAAGTAATTACATCATATTAAAGATAATTTGATTGGTACTGAGATGCTAATTGAGTTGAAATGCTTATTGTAACAGACACATCACATTGGCAAGGAGGAAACTCAGCTTAAATGCAAACAGTGTTGATAGTAGAATTGAAAGATTGTCAATGCAGTTAATTAAACAGTAATTATTTTCTGAACATATCCTGAGTCACAACGATACAATTATATCTACAAACAGTCATAAGAAAAGAATTACTCCACACTCCACCTGAAGCAATAGTCCATAAAAGCCCTGATAATGTTCTCCATGAAGAGCATGGCTCTTCCTCCATCAAACCAATACTGCAGACACCAATACTGAAAAGAAGTTTCCCTAAGAAGCTAAGCATTCACTGCGGCCCTGTCAAGATGTTCTTTTCAGCATGCCATCCCCTCTCCCCAACTGACACCCCTCACATGCCTAGAGTGAACATAACCCAGCAGTCTTCTGCTTCCAGAAGGCTTACTCACGTCTTCCATTCTTAGACCACAGTCTCCCATCCTCCCTGCTTACCCCTATGGCCACCCCCCCACACACACACCCTTGTCCAGGTCTCTGCTTTCTCGCTCTTTGTCCCTCCTGGACTGACAGCCTCCTGTACAGTCCAGAGCCCATGGTCCACCACGTCAACCCTCTCTTGTGAGGGCCCCTGCCTCTCTGTCCCACCCCCTGCCCCCCACCCCAGCCAGACTGTAGCCCTGCCTCAGTCAAGCCCACTGAGTGATATCAGGGAAACCTCACACCTAGGCTCCCTAGCTGCCCAGGAGTCTTGCTACATCCCCATATCAGTTAGGTTTCTCCAGAGAAAGAGAACCAATAGGATATATATACACATGATTTATTATAAGGTATTGACTTCCATGATTATGGAGGTTACGCAGACCCACGATCTGCCTTGTGCAAGATGGAGTTGCAGAAAAGCGGGTGGCTCAATCTGGAGTCCTGAGAACTGGAGCACCAAAGGCAGGAGGAGATCAGTGTTCCTCAAGCAGTCAGGGAGAGAGAAAATTCCACTTCCCTCTGTTTTTTGTTCTCTTCATGCACTCAGTGGATTGGATGATGCCCACCTACATTGGGGAGGACCATCTGTTTTACTCAGTCTACAGATCTAAGGGTAATCTCCCCAGAAACATGTTCACAGATATACCCAGAAATGTTTAACCAGACATGCAGGCACCCCGTGGCCCAGTCAGGCTGACACATAAAAGTAACCACTGCAGTCCTTCTGTCTGCTCTCTCTTGTTCTCCTTGGCCACTAGTTCAGGTCATCATTCTCTAACAAATGACCCCATCTCCCACATTCACTTTCCCACAATACTCAGTAGATAATCTATTTCCAATCTACAGGAAAAATGAAATGAAATAAAGGCTCCAGATGGGAACCCTTTCAACTCTCTGCCTCCCATTTCAGAAGTTGCCTGAAAATACATAAACATGTAAAGCTCTTCTCCTTGGGTTTTGTCTCAAACCAGCACTTCCTCTCCTCCGGATTAAGGCAAGTTCCTCCCGGCATGCTCCTCCAATCCTCACCCACCTTGGCTCCCTTCAACCAGCTCCCAAAATGACTTCAGGATCCCCCACCTTGAAAGCCCTTCCCTCAACTTTGTATTTTCCTCCCAGTTAAACTTGCAGAAGCACTCCCTCCATACTTACGTTCTACCTCCTTGCATCTTGGCTGCTGACCCCAGCTCTTGTAACACGTCACTCAAGCCCTCCTTGGTCTTTCAGTCAAGACACTCCAGCACACACAGAACTGGGTCAGCATCTGTACCAGAAGTTGGAATTCACTCTCTTCCAGGATATTCTGACTCCACTGGCTCCTGCTTTGCCTCTTTCCTTTCTCTGCCACTTTCTCCTAGGCCTCTGTGGTTCACTTTCCCATGACTATTCTGCAAAACTTGGTGATCATTAGTGTCCCATCCCCAACCTCTTCCTCTTAGCATCTTCTTTATGGCATTCTCTGTGGGTAATCTAATCCTTCCCCAAGGTTTTGATTGTGCTGATGATGCCCTGGTGTATATCTGTAGGCTGAATTTTCATCATCCTAAACTCAGCTTGTACATCTCCTATGCCATTGTATTCTCTCTTCTCCCCCACCCCCACCCTCTCTCTCTCTCTCTCTCAAACACACACACACACACACACACACACACACACACACACATCAAAAATTTTCTTCTGACATTTTCTAGTCTGAGATTGTGATAGTTCATGTCCTTGGAGAAGTAGATCCCAAAATGGGATTAGGCCTGCAAGGATTTTATTAGAGAGAAAATAGGGAAGGAGTGGGAAAGGCTGGCAAAATCATCAATGATGCAAATCTGGCCTCAAGGGTAGGGAAGCAGAAGGAAGTTTTGGTGGGAGCATCCTAGATCACAGTGCAATCTAGGGAACGTCCAGAAAGGCTGCCAGGGAATCCATTGGCCAAAATCATCCACAGAAGGCCCAGCTCCCAGTTTTTCCATTTTTCAGGCCTGCCTTGGGATCCCTGCCTAGCTCCAGCACTGAATGGGAGTAACTTCCGGGAGCTTTGGTGTAATTGTTCCAGCTTCTCGGAACAGAGCAGCTTGGTCTACCTCCCTGGTGTTGGACATCACCAGCTATGTTCTCACGACTACACAGTGGCCAGACCCTGCTGACACAGGAGGCTTCCTGAGGGGCCTCCCTGGGACCCATACTTGCCCATAGTGCTGCAATCCAACAGATTCTTTCTGTAATCACTAACCTTTCTCCTCCATAGAGGAGAAAGGCTCCCAGGCCCTAGGAAAGGCATTCTTAGACCAGCAGTGAGAAGACACAAACTTTTGTAGGGAGGGGGGAAGTGGTGGGGGTAGATAGGCTGAGCATCAACTAGAGGTGAGGGGCCAGGTTAAGGAGGGGGAGAGAAACAGGGCCCAACAACTGTGGTCTGATTGGATGCTTGCTACCTTGAGGCAGTGTTTAATCTTTGTATCATTTCCAAGATGGGTGTATCTCATACTTTACCAGGCAGTGAGAATCACCTGAAAAGCTGGTTGCCTTCCACTGGATCTCACTCCCAGAGATTTGGGGTCGGGGTGGGGGCTGAGAATTTGCTTTTTTAACTAGCTCTCAGGTGATGGTGGTATTGCCAGCCCAGAGACCACACTACTCAAAGAATAATTTTGGCAAAAGCAATGTTTGACTCTCACCCCTAAACTTGGGCTGCTTCTTTTCTGGGATGGAAACCCACATTTTGGGGTGAGGGCCCAAGGGTATAGCTGTTTGCCTTGGGGACCTACTGGCCAGACCTGGTCCTTCATCTCACCCATGTAGCATACCACTCCCTTTGCAGATGCTGCTATTTAGGAGGAAGGAATGGGAAGAGACACCAAGCTCACTCAAAGATGGAGGAGACCAATGCTCAAGTCTATCTTGTTCTTGTCACCTGTTTCCTCCCATGCTCTGTCCTGCTTCTTACTGGGGGCTGCACTTGGTGGGGGAGTTCACCAAGGGCAGACATTCCTTTCTTACTGGGGCCTTATGAGGGATACAGGGTCCAAAGGGAATTCAGCTTCTTGGAAGCAAAGTAGTGAGGTAATCCACACACACAAAAAAAACTGTATGGTTCCCAAGACACACCCATGGTTTGGTGAAGAAGGGTTCATGCTGGTGCCTTGAAGCTCTATTGGAAAGAAGACAGCACCACTGTTTGATGCACAAAATAACGAGGTCATGGAGATACTAGTCTGGGTGTCTCTCCTTTTCCCTGGTGGAAAATTGTGGAATTCAGGTGAATGATGTGGCATTAACAAAGACATATGAGAAGGCTGCTGTGGGGGTGGAGCAGAGGGAAGAATTGGCAAAGGGGGGGACCTATTGAGTCCTGTTTATCAGACTCCATATGAGCTTTAAATGAAGGTCATGGAAGGGAAGAGATTGAGAAAGAAGCAGAAATGAGAAACGTTCAGGCCTGATAGTGATCAGAGAACACATCTCTGATTTGATAATGAAAGTCAATGAGAAAACACAAGTCAATTTGCAGCTAATTTCTCAGGAGTGGAAAGCCCCTTATTCTGTTCTTCAATATCATTCCAAAGATAGGTCATGTGTAAGGAAAGAAAAAAAAGTAGGTGGTTATTTTACTGGAAGAGTCACCTGTTCTGGAAAATAATCTCTGATATCTGGGTTCTAAGGAAGGACACACTTGACCAGCTTGTCCTGGCATTGTCCCTCTACTTAGACCATCACTGGGGAGGGACCTCCTCTTTGAGCCCAGCCTGGCAGTATTAGCTGATCAGGGCAGAGGCAGGACATTCAGTCTATTAAGGACCACAGTGTTCCTTAGGGTTCCACAGGGTTCCACAAGGTTCCTCTCAGATTCCTTCTGGGGTGATGTGGAAGGGTCATTCCTGATGTAGTTAGTTCAAATGAGGTTACACTAGAGTTAGGATGGACCCCAATTCAGCATGACTGGTGTCCTTATGAGAAGATGGCAATGTAAAGACACAGAGAGGCAGGGAGAAAGCCACGTGAAGTTGGAAGCAGAGATTGGAGTGATTCAGCCACAAGCCAAGGAATGTCTGGGGTGACCAAGAACTAGAAGAGACAAGGAAGGATACTCCCCTGGAGGCTTCAGAGGGAACATGGCCCAACTGACACCTTGATTTCAGCCTTCTGGCCTCCAGAACTGTGAGAATGTTTCTGTAAACCCACTCAGTTTGTGGCACTTTGTTATGGCAGCCTGAACAAACTCATGTCTGAGGAACTGTGCTTGAGGGTGTGGATGGAACAGGTGGGGACAGGTGCAGGGTTGTGTTAGCAGAGCTGGGGGCTGGCTGTGAGCCCAGGACCTCCTTCTCCATATGCCCCACATGCAACTCTGGGCCCCTGCTCAGCAGCCCAAACAGAGGCACTGACCGACTCCAAAGATAGTTCCAGCCCTGAGCCTCAGAGTGCTCTGAGAGCTGCACTAGAGGCCAGATCCTTGCCCCCCTAACTATGTTGCTCCATGAACCCTGGGACCCACACCCATCCCAGCTCAGTGCATGGGCAGCCCTGAACTTGGAAGCTGCCAGTCTCCTAAGGCCCTTACTCCAGTCGGGAGGACTTAAGAATGTCTTAGCAGTTAGAATAAATCAAAACAGATGTTCCTTTCAGTGTGCTGGCAATTACTTTGTAATTAACTAATGGGCTCTGTGGCAGCCACTTTTATGTGTGTCTAATGGCTGAGATGGCCTATTCCGTTGCTACCTTGCGGCAGGGAGGGAGAGCTTGAGAGCTTTGAGGATGTACCTGTCACATTGCAGCCAAGGAGCCACAGCCACAGCAGCGGGGCCTTGACACTGGCACATCCCCACCACTCACTCATACATTCTTTATCATATTTTTTTCCATTATAGTTTATCACAGGATATGGAATATAGTTCCCTGTACTATACACCTTATTGTATACACTTAGGACCTTGTTGTTTATCCATTCTGTATATAATAGTTTGCATCTGCTCATCCCCAAATCCCAATCCTTCCCTCCCCTAATCCTCCTCCTCCTTGGCAACCACAACTCTGTTCTCTATGTCTGTTTGTTTCTGTTTTGTAGATAAGTTCATTTGTGTCATACATATGGTATTGGTCTTTCTCTTTCTGACTTACTTCACTTAGTATGAGAATCTCTAGGTCCATCCATGTTGCTGCAAATGACATTATTTCATTCTTTTTTATGGCTGAGTAGTATTCCATTGTATATATGGATGGATATATTGTTGATGGATATTTAGGTTGTTTCCATGTCTTCGCTATTGTGACTAGTGCTGCTATGAACATAAGGGTGCATGTATCTTTTTGAATTATATTGATATTCTTGTCTGGTTATATAACCAGGAGTGGGATTGCTGGATCATATGGCAACTCTATTTTAGTTTTTTGAGGAACCTCCATACTGTTTTCCATAGTGGCCATACCAATTTACATTCCCACCAACAGTGTAGGAGGGTTCCCTTTTCTCCACACTGTCTCCAGCACTTATTTGTGGATTTTTTAATGACGACTATTCCGACCAGTGTAAGGTGATACCTCATTGTAGTTTTGATTTGCATTTCTCTAATGATTAGTTATGTTGAGCATCTTTTCATGTGCTTGTTGGCCATCTGTATGTCTTCTTTGGAGAAAGAAGGTCTATTTAGGCCTTCCATTTAGCAAGTCTTTTAGCCTTAAAAATGGGAATAATACCTGATTTAATGAACTTATAAATTGTGGTGGGAAAACTTACCATAATGTAGAGCACTGGAGATAGTACACTTAGACAGGTTTTCTATATTGAAGAATGTTTTACAAATGGGAAAAAATGTTATTTGTATTTCAATTCTGGAAGTCACAGGAACGTAACTTGTGCTTTGTCCCTCCTACTCAAGATGGGTGTGTCCTCACCCTTCTGAGTCACAGCCTCACCTCACCAAAGGGGGAAAATTTTACCTGTGATATCTCTAGGCTTTAACTACTAAACAAATAGAAATAACAAGTGTAGCTTGAAACTAAACTGAGGGACAGAGGCAATTAAAATAAATCAGGCGTCTTGGAAAAAGTCATTTGCAGAAACAGTTGAATCCAGAGCTTGAAGTATTGAGGAAATACATTAAAGCAAAAATAAATTTAATAAACATTCAAACTCATTCTTTTTAAAATAGAGAATTCTATAAAATACTTCATTAGGCAAAGTCTCAGTGGGGCAACGTGGACTGTTTTTTAAGAAGAACTTTGTAAATTAGAGAGACGAAAGGAAAAAAGAAGGGGAGGGGGAAAGAACATGGCCCTTTTCTGAGTGTGCAGGCTTAAGAACAGGGCAGTGCAGCTCAAGTGTGAGGAGAGGAAGGAAGTGTTCTTTGAATTCACACTTACCCCTATTCATTTATAGCCCAGTCCATCATGCTAGGACCACACAAAACCAGTCAGACAATGCCAGTCTCTGTCTGCCCGGAGAGTCCAGACACATAGACCCAAATGTGATTCAAGAACCCAGTAATGGCCTAAACTCTGCCTTCTCCCACCCTGTGCTTCAACATTTGCTCTGGGCCACTGAGCAGAAGTGCCACTGAAGAGGGTGGTTTTCTGGTCTCTCCCCAAGTGATCCCAGAGCCTAGCACTGTGTTGGGAGATTGGCTGATCCTTCAAGACACCTGCCAGTTGATGCAGTGAGCATTTGACAGGTGTCATCCCAGAATTCTTTTTCTGTCCACTTGCTAACACTGCAGCTAGTGACCCCACCCACAATTCGAGATTGAACCTTGAGTGGCTTAAAGAAATACAGACATTTCACTCCCCAGTCCTGGTCGTTAGTTTAGAGGTAGCATGTGAACTAGTCCTATTAATCAAAACAAATCTCAGGGCTCTTCTGGAATGTAAAGACAGAAACATTCTCACCATCAGGACTGGGTGGTGTACAGGCAAGAAACCCAGAATCATGGGAACCACTGAGGTTGCACTAGCTCAGGGACAAAGCCGACAGAGAAGGGCCCAGAGAGAACTGCAGGGAAATAGAGTGTCCTGATCATGCCATTCCTGAAGCCATGCTTTCCTTGAATTCCAGAAAGTTATTCCAGGAGGAAAAAAAATCCTGTTTGTTTTATAGGCTGGTTGGAATTTTGCTGTTTTTTGATGTTTTCGTGTTAAGAGTTTTGACACTGAGGCAGGTCAGAGAACGGGAAAGACAAAAGACAGAGGAAAAAGGAAGGGAGGGGGAAGTTAAGAGAAAGAAGAAAGGAGCAAAGAGAAAAGAACAAAAAAAAAGAGACAGAAGAATAAGAGAATCATAGAGCAATTTGGGGCTATATGGGCTGGTGTGCCCATTTCTCTCATTTAACAGATGAGAAAACTGAGGCCCCAAAACTTGAAGTCACTCTCTCTGGGCAACACCACCAGTGTACACCAGCATGAGAACCCAAGGGTCCTGGCACTGAGTCACTGTCTTCCTCTGCCAAGTCACAAATATAGAAAAGCAGCTTTTGGAACTAAAGTATTTCTTGCTCATTACAGAAAATTTGGGGGTATGTATATAAGTAGAAAGAAAAAAAAAGCCATAATTTTACCATCCAGTACAACCACTATTAACATTTTACCAATTTTCCTGTCCATTTTTTTCTATATTTAAGGATAATTTTTAGTTATAAACACTTTTTTATGTAATTTTATTCCCCAATTTTTTTCTCTTAACATTATTTCATAAGCATTCCTCTATCTGTATATTCTTCAGAAACATTTTTATGATACCATGTTTAATCAAGTAGATATATCCTAATTTACTTAATCATTTTCCTACTATTGGGTGTATTGTTTGTTCCTAATTTTTCAACATTTATTTTCAAAAAACTCCAAGGAAACCTTCCTTGCATAATACTTATCTTATTTAAAATTGTTTACTTAGAATATAGTCCCAGAAGTGAAATTTTAGGGTCAAAGTGTAGGAAATAGAGTTGCCAAATTTAGCAGCTAAAAATGTAGGATGTTCATTTAAATCTTAATTTCAAATTATTTGTCATTATCTGAAATTCAGATTTATCTGGGAGTCCTATATTTTATCTGGCAACCCTTGTAGGAATATTTTAAAGGTTTCCATATATATTTCCAAAGCCCTTTCTTCTCTAACATGTTTCCTCAGGTTGGAAAAGAAGAGGAATGAGAGAATAATATCTAACATTTTGTAACTCAGCAGGACACTATGGGGCCCTTCATAGGACAGACCCCTCCCCCCACATCACCTGTCTACCTCTAGTTTGTAGAACAGTTGTAGTCTCCCAGGCTTCCCCTGAGTCACAAAAGCCTGGCTCAAGAATTAATGATTGAAAGAATGTGAACATGTAGTTATAACTGAGCAGGATCCTATGGGGCCTTCTTGGGACAGACGCCTCCCCCATATCCCCTGCTTTATCCCCTCTCTTAAGTAAGTACCTAGATAATAGTATCTGATGCTTATTTCCTGAGTTTTTCAGATGCTAAAAACCAACCACCAAATGGAAGAAATTAACTACTAGCCCCTAAGGATTCATCACCATCAACCAGTCAGAGAATTGTGCATGACCTGATCACTTACCCTGGGACACGCCTCCTCACCTGGCCTCTAAAAATGCTTTGTGAAACCCTTTGGGTAGTTCAGGGGTTTTTGGAGGATGAGTCATCCCCCCTGCCCCTGTTCTCCTTGCTCAGCCCTGCAATAAACTCCAACATTTCAGTTTGTTTGGCCTCACTGTGAGACAAAAATAGCAGCTATGAAACCCTGCAACTCAGACTGGGACTTGAACCCACAGTCTTTTAATTGTGATCACACACCTGGTCTCAGGACTTAATGAAGCTCAGATTCTTTTTTTTTTTTAAACATCTTTATTGGCGTATAATTGCTTTACAATGTTGTGTTAGTTTCTGCTGTATAACAAAGTGAATCAGTTACATGTATACATATATCCCCATGTCCCCTCCCTCTTGTGCCTCCCCCCACCCTTCCTATCCCACCCCTCTAGGTGGTCACAAAGCACTGCAGCTCAGATTCTTGATGTCTCATCGCTGAAAGAATTCAGTGAGAGAAAAAGTGATAGGTAAGAAGTGGATTTATTTAGAGAGAAGCACACTCCACAGATAGAGTGTATGCCATCTCAGAAGGTGAGAGGCCCCAAAATATGGGGTGGTTAGTTTTTATGGACTGGGTAGTTTCATAGGCTAATGAATGGGAAGATTATTCCAACTATTTCAGGGGGGAAGGGGCAGGGATTTCCAGGAATTGGGCCACTGCCAACTTTTGGCCTTTTATGGTTAGCCTTAGAATTGTCATAGTGCTGGTGGGTGTGTCAGTTAGCATGGTAATATATTACAATGAGCATATAATGAGGCTCAAGGTCAACTGGAAGTCAAAATCTTCCACCATCTTGGACCTAGTTGGTTCTAACCAGTTTTTGTCATGTCCTATGGCTATGTCTTTCTTTTAAATCTTGTGCCCTGCCCCCTTCCCTCCTCTTTCATTCCCCCTTCAGAGATTTTACTCCCATATTCTTTTTTTTTTTTTTTTTTTTTGCCGTACGCGGGCCTCTCACTGTTGTGGCCTCTCCCGTTGTGGAGCACAGGCTCCGGACGCGCAGGCTCAGCAGCCATGGTTCACAGGCCCAGCCGCTCCGTGGCATGTGGGATCTTCCCGGACCAGGGCACGAACCCGTGTCCCCTGCATCGGCAGGCAGACTCTCAACCACTGCGCCACCAGGGAAGCTCAACTCCCATATTCTTATGGGAAGCAGAGGGGTGATGGTCTGTCTTCTGTAACTGCTTCAAGGCTGAGTAGGGCATCAACACTGCCTGTCAGGGAGTAAAAATCTCTGGATGCCTGTACTAGGGACCCCAGGGGCAGGACAGCTACTTGTTTTAAGTTGATATGGGCTGGAGTCCTCGCATAACCATCATCTTGATCTGGAGTTGTTGTAACAGATTCCATAGCCTTTCTATGAATCTCCTTGATCATCACTTTTTGTAACAGCATCAGAGTACAAAAATTTCTATAAATGACAAAAGCCTTAAAAGACATGGTTAAACATCTGATTACATTTAACTTAACATACAAAATAATCCTAGTTAAATATTTCTCTTTGAGATACCTCAGGGGCCCTCTAAAGTATCCCAAAGTTAGCTGGAAGTCAAAAGAACTTTAATTAAAATGTGTTATTTGGGAAGTTTGTCAAAAGGTTTTAAAACACTTGGTCAAATAAGATCACCTATTTCAGTTGGGCCAGGAGAACTGTAACAATTCAAACAGTAAATCAGCCAGATGGCAGTCACAGAATCTTTAGATCTTCCCTGAAATACACAGATAGGTGTCTGATGCACATTCCTGAGTTGTTTTACAGACACTAAAACCCCCACCAAATGGAAGAAGTTAACTACTTGTTGACCAAGAGTGCATAGCCCTCAAACCAGCTGGAGGCTGAGGATTGGTAATGTTAACCCCTGTGACACCTCCCTGTTACCTCACCATCAACCAATCAACCAGTTGTGCATGAGCTGATCACATACCCTGCGACTCCCCTCCCTCAGCTGGTCTTTAAAAATGCTTCCCTGAGACCCGTACGGGAGCTCAGGTCTTTAGAGCCTGAGCTGCCTCCTTCTCCTTGTTCGGCCCTGCAATAAACTTTCCTCTGCTCCAAACTCCGATGTTTTGGCTTGTTTGGCCTCACTGTGCATCCAGCACACGAACTTGGATTTGACAACAATTTTATTTTGAGCCATGTGCTGTTTACACACTTTACACATTTAAGCTTCATGCTGACCTCGAAGTTAAGGAATACTTTTTAGATAAGAATGCTGAGGTAGGTAAGGTTAAGTAAAATGTCCAAGACTGCTCAGTTAGAATGTGGGGAACTGGAATTTAGCCCAGGCAGCTGAGTGCTACATGGCCGCAGGGGCTGAAGGGATTTTCAGGCTGTGCCTCCTGAGAAGGGCAGGCTTCAGTGTGGCGTCCTGCCTGAGTCCACGTCAAAGTCAAACTCAACCACCTGAACAGACTTCCCCACCTCTACAGACCCCAAATCTTCACCGCACATCACCAGGACTTTTTGCAGGAAGACAAGGGAGAGAGTTTACATTATACGTAATAGGAACAATTTCATAAAATTAATTTTGAAATTAGTTGATTCTGTCTCAAGTCCGTCTCTAGCGGCTAGCCTGGGCCTCCTTCCCTTTAACAATCTCTTCATGCTCTGGCCCCATTCTCTTCCCACTTTGGACCTCCTTCTCCCCAGCATCCCTGCACCACACCATGCCTCATTCCCCTCTCATGTGGAGAAAATTTGGAGGCCTTCATCATCTTTATTTGACTCTTATACCCATCACTCCATAGGCAAACAGCACTCCTCCCCCACCAAGTCCACCCTCCCTGGAAAGGAGAGGTTATACTTAATAAATATTTCCCTGTCTAAATATCTCTAATTTTAAAATATCAAACAGTAGGGGGTTTTATTCCTTCTTTCTTCCCTCTCTCCCATGCTCTCTCCCTCTCCCTTCTTTCCTTCCTCTCCCAATGTGACACTTACCAAACAAAGGGTAGGAGCGGACCCTTGGTCAATCTGTCTGCTGAATACAAGGAATTCTTTGTCTTAGGGCTGTGAGGGTCCAGAGGAGGAACAGCACTCCCCCTGGGTATCCTGGGAAGGCTTCATGGCTGAGGTGCCACTTAGTCTGACATTGAAGGACTGGTGGACTTTGCCCACGTGGAGATGGGGTGTGTTAGGCTGCACCCCACAGGCCTGCAAGGCCTATACTTGCCCAGCTTCAAGAAAGAGCCCAGAGTCAGTGACAGAGACATCAGTGGTTTAATGAATAGGGGGATACATGTCTGAATAGAGGTCCTGGATCAACACCCCACCATACATGGCAGACAGCGGGCAGGACATGGCGTCAGTCTTCGCTCCCGGGGGCAGGGGGAGGTTACAAGTTATAGGGGGAATTGACATCAGGTTGGCTCATCAGTTACCAGGGAAACCAGCAGAGGGGCACGCCCCTCACCACCCCTTTCACAAGCATAGAGAGTTTTGTTCTAAAGCTAGAACAGGGACTTCCCTGGTGGTCCAGTGATTAAGAATCTGCTCTTCCACTGCACAGGGCACAGGTTCGATCCCTGGTCAGGGAACTAAGTTCCTGCATGCCGTGTGGTGCGGCCAAAAAATGAAATAAAATAAAACTAGAACAATCATTAGCTGGGGCCTGGGGCAAGTGTGTAGGAAGGTCAGTCATGTGAGTAGGGTGTAGGTAAAGCAGGCACTGGTTGAGCAGGGGATGTACAGAGAGCAAGAGAACAGCCATCTTGGGTGGCCTGACCATACAGGTTGGAACTGGGAAAGTCTGCCCTTCCCCAGTGAGGACATTTTGAAGACATCGTCCAGGGAAAGAGGGCTGGGCTTGAGTCTGAAGCATTTTAAGTGCTCTGTAACCTCTTCCCTATATTCACCAGGAACTCCTTTTGGTTGACGACAAAAGGACCATGGGAGAAGCTGGCTCTGACCTTTGTCAGTCTGCATTTGGAAAGCATCCCCACACAGTGACACCCCCTTCCAACCCCATCATTGCTGGGACTGTTCACAAATGGTTCACGAAATGCAGCTAACATGTTAAAACTGCTCATAAAAATGGATCAATCAGCACAAGGCCGAAATAATTAGTTCCCTTTGCTAGGAAAAAATAGTGCTCCTTAATTATTGTACTGATTGCGTGAGAGGGTTTTTTGGGTTTTTTTTAAAACAACAAACAGGCCTCTGAAGGCTCTGTCCTTCTACTTGCCGATAGAGGAAAGCGTTTAATTAAAATAAAGTATTAATTTTTAATGGGGTGATTTTCCTCACATCCTTTTTACCTCTTAGCTTAACCCAGTGACAGCTCCAAAAATTCCCCCCAAAAGAACAAACAAATTCCCATGCTCTTGATGCTTCAGAGCACAGTTTTAATAAACAGCTCTGGCAGCAAGCTGTGGGAGCTTCAGAGTGGCCGCCAGACCTCCTTCCTTAAATCAGTATGTCCTCCTGCTTTTACCTGCCTCCAAAGGATGCCCCAGCCTCATGCCTCAAACATTTCAGGCCCCAGAGCTGCATCTTCCTGTGGTCAGTCCAATTCTGTCCCTTTGTTGTGAGCCAAACACAGAGCGATACCTGCTAGTAGTAGGGGGATCCAAAGAGATGACGTAAATGAACACTTGCCCGAGTGCTTGGCACAGAGTAAGCACTTAGCAAATGTGACTGAATAGCCTTGTTACTACAACAGACTGGGAGACCAAGGTCCAATGTTTGGGGAGCGTGCTTTTTCGGAAGTCACACAACAAGTTGATAGCAGAGCCAGGGTGTGAAGGACATTCACACCCTGGCTCTGCCCTTCTCATTTTCCTCCTGGTATTCTGACTTGCCTCCATGCATTGGTCTCCAGTGCTGGCCATGTCCTCTACCACTGGTAGAATGGCCCTCACTGCCTGGACTGCTGTGCTTATCACCTATGGCTGGACAAGAGCCTTTGGTCCCCCTTGGACCCAGCTCCATCCTATTCTTGAATAGACATATGTTCTTCTATATCCACTAGATAACTTTTGATTCCAAGATACAGACAGTATAAAAACAAACTAGCTTAAACAAGAAAGGGATTTTTATCACTGAAATGTCCAGGGTTAGGACTTCAGGCATAGCTGGATCCGGGGGCTGGACCAATGTCGTCAGAACTTGGCTTTTTCTTCTGGGCTCCTCTCTCATGCAGCCTCAATTCTCAGATAAGATACCCTCTAGGGGTTGCAAGATGGTTACTGAATGAATGAATGAACACAGTTTGAACAGCAATCTGAGCAGTCTGAACTTCTGTTTATCAGTAGATAAAGACAGCTATTTGCAAAGCCCAATAGAATTCTTTTAAAATTTAACTGGGGTACAAGAATAGCAAAAGGAACACAGGGAAAGTGGGCATTATTTTACTTTATTTAATTCACTCCTGCTGACACTAATTTAATTCATCTCCACAACTAAAGGAAAGACTGAGCTGAAATATTAACCTCAAAGGCAGCACTGGAACAGATAATGGAGCTCTGCCCAAAAGCACAGAATGGAAAGATAAAAGAGAAAGGAACTTCTGCTTCCAGGGAAAAATTAAAAGGTGTGTGTGGGAGCGGGGGGCGGGGAGGCGGGTAATAGAAACCCTTTTCTAATGGTTCATTTTCTTTCTCTTTAGTCAAGTGATAAAAGCAAATAAGTTTGTGTTTAGAATCACAGACATAATACAAGGCCATTATATAAAGATATTAACTTCCTGCTGAAACTTCGTCAGAAGTTCTTAATGTCGAAAGCATGCAAAGTGGATTTAAAATATCACAGGCAAGCAGCAGAGATTGTCAAATGAGAGAATATTATTAAACCTATATATTTATCCCTTAATTTTCACCTCCACATGAGACCCCAGCATGGTGCTGCTTCTGCACAAAGACGTTGACCACGCAGCCAGCTAAATGGTGGGAGGGAAACCCACTTGCGCAGAGCCCAAAATGCCTTCCCAGCTCCCTGGCTGGCCTCTTGCTTGAAAAGTGTACAATTTCAGAGTCTAGATAAACAGAGAAATGTGCCCTATCTGCCTGGATGACATTTAGCTGGCATTTTATCCTCAGGTGCCACAAAGATCCTGAGGGGGCTGGTGGGTGGTGGTGGTAGGACACTCCCCAGAGAGAAGGGCCAGGAGGCAGGGCCAGCTGCAGGATTTACACAAGGGCGAGGCTGCTTCTGTCTTGGGGAGGTGGGGGAGAAGGGTAGTAGGGCCCCTCTTGATCTGCTTTCTCTCTGGGTGTGTGCTAGCAACTACGTGCTATGAGGAGTTCTCTGTGCCTGGCTCTGTACCTGAGTTTTAGACACATTCAATTAATCCTCACAGAAGCTGTGAGGAGGGGGCTATTGTCCTCTTAGTTTTACAGATGAGGACACTGAGAATCAGAGACCAAGCAACTCGCCCCAGTCCTGCGGGTGGCTCATGATGGTACCAGGGCTGGAGCACAGCTCTGCCCGACTCCAGAGCAAAGCATTCCTCTTCCATGCCCTGTGCAGGCAGCTCCAGGGGTAAGAACGACAG
Organism: Hyperoodon ampullatus; assembly: GCF_949752795.1. NCBI lineage: Eukaryota > Metazoa > Chordata > Mammalia > Artiodactyla > Ziphiidae > Hyperoodon > Hyperoodon ampullatus. The sequence continues at coordinate 41,115,086 of NC_136931.1, forward strand.
AGTCGATGTGGACACACTGGATGGAACTCCCTTCAAGACAAACATCAAGGGGACAAGCAGGGTGCAAAGCAGTTGTTCCAGGTGTGTAAGGGAACTCATTTGCATACAGCACTCCAGACAGCTGCATAGGTGGTGACAGTGGTTGCTTCTGGGGTGGGAGCTGGGACTGGAGACAGGGAGGGGAAGGAGGCCTATATTTCACTGACCTTTTAGTGCTATTTGAATTTATCATCGTGTGAGGATATATATATATATATATATATATATATATATATATATATATATATATATATATAAACCATGTGAAAAGTAGCTTAGATGTGAAAAATATCCTTAGCCAGAAGGACAAAAAGCAAGTTGTATGCATTCTGGAGGCTCCCTAGTGTCACCACCTCATACAGACCACTCCCTGGCGTGCACACACACCTTCCTTCCATCTGGCTGGCTGGTATCCTCTGGGTCCGCTGCCTCATTCCTGAGCCAGGACCTCCTCAGGGCTCTTTCCCTGTCCACTCAATGCCTGTTCCCCTCTTCCTCTCTCTCTTCCAGTGCAAGTCCTGATCCCCTTCAGCCTCACCTTCAACTCTGCCTCCTTCAGGCAGCCTCCCCTGACCACTCCAAGCCCTCTGTGAAGGTTTCGAACAAAGAGAACTTCCCTTCCATAGCCCAGACCTAGAGCCTTGCTGGCATCCATCTTCAGGTCAGCTCCTGAGTGCAGGCCAGTTCCACATGCCTTTCCTCCCCCTTCAGTGCGGTGGGCAGCAGAGGCTGGACATTCAGGAGAAGTGTCTGTAATAAGCCACACTGGACACCTGCCACCCACAGAATCAAACAGGCTGAGCTCAGTGTGTAGCCAGGAGCTAGAGCGGGGAGTGGGGCCCGTCAGGCAGGCAGGGAGAAGGGAATGTGCCTCCCAGTGAGTGCTCACTCTCCATTTACTGAGAGTAAACAGGTAGAGTCAGGGAAGAGGAATCCAGCTTTGTGAGGCATGAACTTAAGACAATTTGGGGGTCCACTTTAAGAAAAAGACTATAAAATTACAAATACAAAATTTTGTGTGAAAATGAATATCTAATCAGAGCGAAAAAATGAATCAAGGCAAATACTAGGTGCTTAGAAATTCAAGTACCTTTTCAGATTTCTTTAGGCGATTTGCTAACATAGACACATTTTCTGATAGCACCCCGGTCCCTCCCCACCCAGAGCACTCCTCAAGCCCCAGACACTCCCAGCAGATGAGGGGCCTACATTTTCATGGGCTTCCCAAACAATTCACCTCTTTGGAGAAGACCCACAATGCTCAGCCACCTGTGTGAAGAATGAAGGTGACAAATCAACGAAAACCAGCTGCCAACCACATGGCTCTGCCTGTGCATCTATCAGACACTTAAGGAAGATATAATGCTGTGTTCCACCTCTACACTCACTCTTCTAGAAAACAGAAGATAAGGGAACATCCCAGCTAGGTTTTATGAAACCAGCAATATCTGACACCAAAGCCAGGCAAAGATATTTCAGGGAAAAACCAAGATTACTCATGAAATAATTGATGTATACATACCAGAATGCTAAATTAAAAATAGCAACTGTTGGCAAGAGTGTGGAGCAACTGGCATGCTTAAATACTTCTGGTGGGAGTGAAAATGGTACAATCACTTTAGAAAACAGTTTGACGGTTTCTAAAAAGGTTAAAAATACACTTACCATGTAACCCAATATTTCCATTCTTGAATATTAATCCAATAGAAATAAAAACTATATATGCACACAATACTTGCATACGAATGCTTGTAGCAGCTTTATCCCTAGGAGCCCCAAACTAGAAACAATGCAAGCATCCATCAACATGTGAATAGATAAATTGTGGCATATCCAAACAACGGAATGCTATTCAACAATATAAAGGTAAATTCTGGCAACAGTATAGAAGAATTTCAAAACCATTGTGTTGAGTGACAAAAGCCAGACACAGAGAGTATGGACTATTTGATTTCATTCACTTGAAATTCTAGCTTGGGCAAAACTAATCTATAGTGACACAAAGGATATCAGTGGTTGCTTGGGGCCACGAGTAGATGGTGGATCAACAAAGAGACAGGAGGGAAACTTTTGGGGTTATGAAAATATAGTATATCTTGATTTGGGGGGATGTATGCATTTGTATTTGTATTTGCATGTATTTGTCAAAACTTATCAAAATGTATAATAAGGTTTATTTTAAATTAGAAAAAAATAAATAAAAATACTGAATTTTAGACTCTTCTTCCAAATACTTTAATATTTAATGCTTGGGTGGGGCCCAGGCGTTGGTATTTTTTCTAACACTCCCTTACTTACTTCCCAGGTAAGACTTGGGAAAGGGATGGACTTAACTTCTGAAAAGGCTAATCAGGTCCCATCACTGCCCCCTCAAATCCTGTGTGAACCCATCCTTTTCTGAGGCAGGAGGTAGATGAGCTCCAGGCTAGGCCTTTACAACTAGCCTCCTGTTTGCATTTCCTGAGGCAGGAGGCAGGTGGGCTCTAGGCTAGATATTTACAACAGCCTCCTGTTTGCACTTCGAGATGGAAATAACAACAGGAACAGGGTAAATAGCTGGACTTTGCCTTCTGTGGACACTTTAAGATAACAGTCATGGCAGGGGCTAAACCCTGCTTGAGTAAAAGATCAGGAAGTCACATATTTCCCATCCTTGGAGCAAGGGAGACACTGCACAAGCACAGAAAGGCTCCTTGGGGTGCAAAAAGCAGGGGCACCACCCCAGAATAGGTGAAGCCAAGCCCCCCTATAGGCTTCTGGGCTAGAATCCATCTCAGAAAAAAGTTGTGCACACATGCTGGGGAGGGTCCTAGCGCAGGGCAGGTGTGGAAAAAGGAAAGAGATAATTGGCCAAAGGTAAACAAAGACCCAGAAGAACTGCCCTATAAGTGATTTAACTGCCTCTTTACTGCACTCTTCCTCATTAGGGGGGACGCCCACACCCTTTCTCTCTAGGTGCCTATCTCTGCCTTGCTTCTGTCTTAAACAGACAAACTGTTTCTCTGTGTGCTCTCCCACTTGTTGTGCTATGTCTCTAATAATAAACTTTGTACCTGTTTTTACAGTCTTTGCCTCCTTGAGAAATGCATTTTTCAGTGGGGGCAAGAGCCAGGGGAACTCTGCTTCTAGCCTCTAGTCCCTGGTGGACTAGTGGCTAGGATCCCTAGTTTTCACCCAGGCTGCCCAGGTCCGATTCTTGGGCAGAGAACTAAGATCTCACTTCAAGCCACCACTCACTTCTCTCTGTCCAAGATCATTTCCACCTTCCCGGCTTCATCTCAGAATCTGTGCCTCTCCCTGTTCTGTGGCCACACAGCATCGTGCCTGTCCCCTCATGCCCTCAGCAGCCCTGCTGGCTCAGGCTCACGCTGCTTCCTGCCTGCGATGCTCTTCCCTCCACTCTGCAGGGCCAGCTGATTTCTGTCAGGGCACAGGGCACATGTACCTCCTCAGCAAGTCCTCCTCTGACCATCCCTTCGAAGTCCCCCTCCACCACCAGGCTCCTTTCCCTGTTCCTCTTCTTCACAGTATGTACACTTTGTGAATGATCTCAGCAGCTTCATTATGTGTTGATTACTCCACTCCTTGGTGTCTAAGCTCCCTGAGAGCAGGACCTTTGTCTATCTTGTTCACTGTAGTATGCTGTCACTCAGAACCTAGTACATAGTAAGTGTTCAATAGAATTGGACTGAATAAACAGCTTGACAGAATTGCTATGAGCTAGTGAAACTAAAGGGATTGAGCTTAAGATTCACCATCAACCACTGAAGAAAAATTGCAGAAAAGGTCCAGTAAGTTCTAAAATGATACTACAGGCAGTGGAAGAAAACAAATGCTTCATTTTCTTCCTTGTTTTCTGGTATTTTCATAAGTCTTTGCAAAGAGCAAAACTTGTCATGCTCTCCTTTGGGTGTATCTGTCCAGCCAATGACCTTCCACCCCCGTTCTCCAGGAACTATCATACAGATCCATAGGGATAAGCCCTAAGTAACCCTTCTATACTCTCACAGCCCTGCCTTCCTGGGCACAGCTGATTGGAACAGTGATGGACATGTGGCCCTAATTGGACCAATCAGATTCTCTGCAGGTGGCTAGACCACTAGTGGAGGAAGGAGGGGTTGAGAAAGCTGGGTGTTATATGCTAGTGGGACAAGCAGAGCTGGTCCACAGGACGTTCCTGTTCCAGCATCTTAGGGTCAACCATATTCTCACCCTAGAATTCCAGGAGACCCTCTGGACCTGTTCTTAGAAACCATCCATTCTGTTTAGCTTTGTTTGTTTTCTTTTTGGCTCGGGCAAGTTTGAATGTTTCTATTATCTGGTGCAAGAAGGAACATAACTAATCAAGCATGTATTACTGTAATGATAAGAAAAACAGTGTTATAACAATTTAATTTACATACAAACATTTTCAAAATGAGTACATATTTACAACCAGAATATAAAGAGAGGTCCACTTGTAGTTTCTATTCAGCCATTCTGGACTTCCAAGATCTCTCCCTTGTTCTCTCCCCATTGCACATCCATGCCCATCCCACCTCTACTTCTTCACTGGGCTTCCTGATCCAAAGGGCCTCAGGAATTTCTGATTTCCTAACCAAGCCAGAATTAAGATTGGGGATACTGATGGTGACTGTGTCCTGGGTCATCTCAGCCATGCATCTGGGGACACCACTGCCTCATGCCTGCTCAGCACTAATTTGAGCTGTGACACCATTTTCCAAAATGTTGCCATCTCAAGTCAAAAGGGAAACTCTCTGGGGGAGGAGGGATGGTTGGTATTCAATTTCCCTCCTGCACTTCTCAAGAGCCAAGCTCCCAAGTTCAAAGACATCTATCATGGTGAGTGATGGATGGTATTTCAGACCAGGTTGGCAGCAGGAAGGAATTAGATTCAGAAACAACCATCTGGCTTTTGCAGCTGTGTGCCCTTTACCCTGCTCAGCATCAAGCCAGCTGTCACATAATCCAAGTGGCCACAGCAGCAGAACCAGCCGTCGTGTCCAGTCCAGACAGGCCTCCTCTGAGGCCTGCAGAAAGCAGTCAGAAAGCCAATGGGGACTCCTTCAGGCTGATCACAGAGGGAGTTGGGACTGAACACAGAGAACTTTTTGAGAGCTTACTATGTCCTGGGCACTGGAAAACAGACTGAAACAAACCAAATACCTACCACCCCCTGCCCCCGCCAAGGATGATCATTCATTCATTTAAAAATCACCTATTTTTTGATGCCTACTAAACATGAGCACTGGGCAAGCTTACTTCCCCTTGCAAAATGGGAAGCTCTTGATCTCCAGAATCTGGGGTCGATCCAGCTCCGTCACTTACTAGGTGTGTAGTGTGAGCTCACCAGTGTGTGCCCTTACATCAGTGCCTTCCCTCTCCAAGGCTCCATCTTCTCATCTATAAATTTGGGATAAGAATACTACTCATAGAACAGTGGTGACTGAAATGTCTTCAAGGTGCCTGTGAGTAGTAAATGCTCACTGATGTTAATGTCACTGTTCTTTTATTTACTTAATTTTTATTTTTTTTGACTGTTACTGTTTTTATTGTGTCCAAGAAATCTTTATTCAGATGCATTTCTCTGGCCATTTAAAAAAATCTAATCAAATGGTGTGATATCCTACACCATCCATTTTAGTTGCCCTAATAATCACTGATTTTGATACAACAGCTCACACTAATAAGGATTATTCCTATTTGTGTGTGATTTCCCCTGGACTCCAGAAGTTGGGGCTCCTGGGTCATTCAGAGCCTCACAAATGCAGCAGCCCAGCGCCATCTGTGTGGCAGAAGCTTGACTCTCAGGCTGCATTTTTCCATTTTATGAGCGGATTGGGAGGCAGCCAGTGTAAGCACAGTTTTTCGGACACCTGGGGAGAGATGTGTCTTCTTACTGCTTAGCACAGAGCAGAAGAGCTAGCCAATCAATGAGCACCAGGCAATAAGAGCACTTGCTGCTGACGAGCAATGTCACTCTCAATTATGCTTTCAGAAACACCTTCCGGTGGCAAGGCTCTAGAATACATCGAGTTATGTCAGCTCAACAGAAGCTTAGAGGAGCAAAGAATGTTTAGAGGATATGATTCATTGCAATGAATCCTAAAAGGAGAAAAACTGAGAAAAAACAACTTGCGAGGATCCTTACCCTCAAGGGACTCTCATCTAAGTGATCAAAGAATTAAATTATTTGAGAAAAATACAAAAAAATATTTAACTCTGTGTGTGTATGTGTGTGTGTGTGTGCACGTGTACGCATGCGCTGAACAGACAAGGATAGAGAATGAGACAAGAGCCAATGCTGGGCCCCACACTGAATACGTAACTACTAATCACGTTAGCTCACATTTATGGACTGTCGATTGTGTGTCAGACACTGTACTAAGTACTTCCATGAATGTCACTTCATTTAATTACCGCAACATGACAATGCATTTAACTATGCCCAGTACCTGGAAGGGGCTCCACAGGAGACCCCGCCTCTATTATTCTGCTGTTGTTGTTTCTAACACGGTCCCCTGTTTCCAGATGAGGGAACTGAGAGATGTCAAATGACCCGCCCTTGCTTTTTAATTGCAAAACCGGGTCTCAAACATGATGTGTGTGTGTGTGTGTGTGTGTTTTCCAATCTAAAAATAAAAACAATGGAAAATGTCAGTTTTTTCCAATGCCCCCCCAGTGCCATATACTGTAGTGGGCACTGTCACGTGTTCACTCACTAAATCCTGTTTCTTTCTCTTAGTTTACAGATCAGGTCACAGGAACGTGGAGGCCTAAAACAGCTTTCCCAGGGTCACACAGCAAGGAAGGTGCAGAGGTGAATCCTTCAGCTGACCAGTGGGCATGATTCCAAAGCCCTCCTCCTTCAGAGAGTTCATTCCCTGGACTTGTAGAGTGGTAACAGCGTGGTTCAGAGCCATCAAGAAGCCCGAAGAAGCTATTCATGTGGAAGTGCTTTGGCAGGAACAGAGTGCCTTGCAGCTGTCAGAGGTCCTGCCTGGGAAAGGCTGAGTCTGACATCTGGACAGTCACAAGGTTCCAGTCCACTGCCCTGTGCCTTGGAGGATGTCTAGGTCGCAAAGTCACCCAGGAAAATGGCTTTCATTCCAGAACCAGAGAGAAACGGGAGGCTTCCTAGGTAAAAGTGAGGAAGGTTGGAGGTTGATTTTCTGCTCTAGACACTCATCCTGCATACCATGTGTAACTCTGTCTCCAGGTACCTCCCTGGCAGCTGATATTCTCATGCCAACTGGGATATAGTCCAGCCAGGTAGGGATGATTGGCCCCTGGGACCTCTTCTGCTTCTATGGTCAAGGTTGCAGCTGTCAGCAGACAAACCATACCTCTCCCTTCCTTCTGACAATGACTGAGGCCCAGCCCCTCTACACTTCGCTGCACACTCCTGCTGCCAGTGACCACACTAGAAACCACAGCATCGTCCCAAGCCCCCAGGATGAAGGAAGGGCCAGCTATCACCTTTAATGTCAACCCCAGTTCCTTGTGAGCTAGAGAAGCAGGTTTGAGAAAATGCCCTTTAAGGACCCTTGGTTAGGAAAGTCCTGCCAGCTGAAAGTGGAACTCCAGTCCCTTGTCCCGCCGCACCTTGTGTGAGGACTGAGCAGTCCTCACTATCTCCATTTTCCCGATGAGGCAACAGAGGTTACGAATTTACCCAAAGCCGACCACTAGTCAGTGACTAAGCCCAGGCTGCCCGGCTCCAGGTGGCCCATTCTTTCTGCAGAACCGCCAAGCTATCTAGATGTTCCACAACACAACTTCCCAACTCTCCCCTTCCATGCCTTTTATTTCAGTAAATACAATATTTGTATTCCCCTGGAAATTGCACTCGGGAGGGAGAATCTTTTGGTGGAGGAATTCTGCCTACCCAAGACACCACTTTCTTTCTTCCAGCTGGTGATGCGCTCGGGCGTTATCTCACTGATGCACGGCAGAAGGTCAGCCCCTGCTAGCCTTCCACAAAGGAATTCCCTGTAGACTATGGTGGCTGCACTCCTAGACTTCTGAGCAGGGAGATTTCTGCCTTTGTGTCTATGGGTGTATTAATTAATCATTCCTTTAATGCCAGCTGTGTCTACACACATTACTGTAACAGTCAATTTCATTCTGAAAAGTAAGCTAATTTAAACCAAGGATATGATGGATTTTTAAAACTAAATTAGCTCAGTCTTTGTTTTATAAAAGAATCAGTCTGAATAACAGAGTTCTGGTCAAACCCGCAACGAGGCCAAATTCTTGAAAACAAAATATCATTCATTCATTCATCCTTTTAACAGATGTGAGAGGGGCTGAGCTGGTACTCTGGGGAGTGGAACACGGATAACGGACAGCAAAGTCCCCTGAGTCTAATGTGGGGAAGGAGGCAAAAACAAACCCACCACAGAACAGCACCAAGGAGCACACCACACAGGCAAAAGGATACCTGCTCCTCGTTCCCACCTTAATCCCAGACAGTAGGAAAAACAAACGCACACCCATTCTACAGGGCATAAAGGAGAGGCCTGTTCAATTGGCAAACCTAGAGAACCTTGACAGGAGAGACAGAACTCAGCCTTGAGTTTACCATCAGGTGCTGAGATTATTAAAACAACAGGGAGCGCACTAGGGAGTGGAGAGAGGTCCACAGTCAACACCAGGGACATGAAAGGGTGGGTTTCTTTCTTGCAGTGAGTGAGTAGTTTTTAACTGTAATCCTCCTAAATCCAGGGTGTGTGATAATATGGACAATGCAGACCAGTATTTGGATTTTCACTATCTATAAAGAAAGGACTTTTAAAATAGTTCTCTCCTGTCTAAAGCATGTGATAGATAAAACTAGTTAAGAAAATGGATTGTTTTCAAGGACTAATTAAATGATGAAGCTATTGATGTTACGAATCACTCTCAGCTGCCATTAAAGCAGCCCCCGGATGTCTTTGGGAGGCTGCTGAGTGGCCCTGTGCACAGACCTGGCAGCCAGACCGCCAGTGCTCATACCTAGGCTCTTCTCCTCACAGGCTGTGCATTTATGGTCATGTTTCCTAACATCCCCAGCCTCAGTGTTCTCTTCTTTAAAATGGGGCTAGATACCATCTTCTAAGAGTAAGCTCAAGCATGTGATGCCATGGTAAGAGCTTAGTAAATGCTACCATCACCATTATTCAAAAATCAATCACACAGGCCTGGGATGGATGTGATTTGCCTGTGTGGCAGTCAAGTGCAGTGATTCTGCTACCTTCTGGACTCTGCTGGAAGAGGCACAGAACCCCACGGAGGGAAGAGGTCTCAGGCCTCTGGGGGACCCAGCACATCTTGCAGGCTGTGCTCTGAATGTGCCCACACTTTTAAAAGATACGTGTCGTGGGGGCCTCTGGAGGCTGGAATATCCCAGCTGTGTCTGCCCCTCCTCCCTCTTTATCTCTCTCTTCATGTTGGTGGGAATACGGTCTTCCTCTCTCCTGGAGTCCACATCTCCTAAGGGGCTTCCTTCTTCCTGGATCCTGGAAGGACAGGCTGGGCAGGGGTTGCTCCCACTTTTGAGCAAGTTCTACATTTTAGCTCCCACATTTTTGTGGCCTATGTGCAAAGGACAGCGTCCCTCTCGTCTTGATGTTCTACCTCCTTGATGTGCTTTGGGCTCTCTGAATTCTTATATGGCTCTGTCCCCGGTGGCTTATACTGCAGGGTAACTTGTCAGCTAGGGGCCTGACTTAGCACCTCCTTCCCAATTGTGCACTCCTTGGGGCAAGGCCCTCCATGCCCCTAACAGGTCTAGTTCACGGTAAGCCCACAGTCGGTGCTGAAAGCAAGTATTAAATCAACAGACACATAAAGAGTCTGAGACTCTTCACATAAAGTTCCCAAAGACCTGCCTCCAATGTCAGAAATCACCCATCCTCTTTAAAAAGAGGCTCCCCAAAGTCAAACACTCCATCTCCACCGGGTCCAGTTCCACTGCCCTGCTCGCTAGCGCAGTGGTGATTAATGAACACCCCACTGGCTGTGCAGCTCCAGGCTGGGAGCATGCAGAGCCCTGGAAACAACCCCTAGTGGAGAGTTTGTCATTGTCATTCTGGCCACTCATCCTCCCGCCCTGTACCCCTGTTCAGCAAGGCCTGCACCAGTCAGCGGAACTTCCTCCTCCACTGCCATCGTTGTCCCTCAGGACCGGAGCTCCTCCCAGATCTGCTTTTGGAAAGCCTGCCTACACTGAGTGAATTCCCAGGGAACAACTCTGGCTCGTGTTTTAGTGTGAAAATGCTCCCAGCCCTGTGTTTAGGGCAGCATCCTGTTTACACCTGTGGTATCTCACCTGGGGATGGAAGGTCCACAGAGAAGCGCTGGCAGTTCTGGAATCCAGGGCTGGCTCTTATCTGTGTTCTGCGTGACCCTGGGCAAAACCTTTTCCCTCTCTGATCCTTAGAGCTGTGTTTCATTCCTCAGAGTGATTGGGAGCTCACATGGGCTGCGGGTTCATGTCAAACACTTTTCCTTGTTAGGGCCTGCAGGAGCCAGCAGCCAGACACTAAGGCACCAAAACACTGGCAGCCAAATAATAAACCAGAACATTTGGATGGTGATAAGGGCTATGAAGGACATCTAGAGTGGCTGGGGTGCTCAGGGTAGCCATCCTGAAGAGGAGGCATGCATCCAAGCTTCACCAAAACAATGAGAACAAGTCAGCCAAGGGAAAGTTTGAACTATTGTTTTCCAAGCAGAAGGAACAGCAAGTGCAAAGGCCCTGAGGCAGGAATGAGCTCAGCACAGTCTGGAGACAGAGCTGAGGGCCAAAGCCCCGTGGACAAGGGGGAAGAGGGTGGAAGAAGCCAGAACATATAGGGCCTATAAACCATGGAAGGAATTTCAGCTTTAGGCTGAGTGTACATAGCAAAGGGATACAGTCTGATATAGGATGTAAAAGATCTCTCAGCTATCCAGTGAGAAGTGAGAGATAGGACCTGATGAAGTTTGTACAAAGATCTCGCCATTACAATTGATGGTCTTGAGGGTGGCAGGCGTGGAAGCAGAGAGATCATTCAAGAAATGGTTGCAAGAAAGTAGTGGAGGCTTGGATTGCAGGCGGTGACTGTGGAGAGAGGTGGACCGCTCCAGAGAGCGTGGCTTATGGGAGAGGTGGATGGGGGACAGAGAGAGGGAGGCAAGGAGGAATCGAGGGGACCTGGAGGTGTCCAGAGTGAGTGAATAGGCAAGCAAGGGAGCCTTTCTCACCTGGGATCAACCTGCAGGGCCGCTCCTCTCACACACTGTCACGCCATCCAGTCCCCTCTGGATGCAGCCTAGAGGAAAGGCCTCCCCAGTGTGGACCATCCCAGGTGGGACGAGCAGCGAGGAGAAATGGTGCTCACTCCACGTCTCTGGCAGCCAGCTTTTCTCTGCTTTTAGAAAATAGAATTGCCTTCTCTCCTTTCTTTTTTTGCCTGAAGGGAAGCACCCTTGTGCGGGCCCAAATGCATGGGGTTATGAAGTGCTCCAGCTCTCAATGCGTTGCTGGAATGCTGAATAGTTTTTATGAACAGAATTGATGGTCTTGTCAGCAGCGACAATATTTACAGAATATACTGTTACATTCTAGGAGAAAAAGAAAGTGGTGACATGACAGCTCTGAGCAAGCTGTGGGACATGCGAGGGCCTGGATACTGGTGGAGACAGCTCTCCCTCTGCCGGGCCCTGCCCATACTCCCCAGGCCTGCTGGGGCAGGACTCACAGTACAAAGAGCCTGTTGGATTTTGTGTTCTGTGGGAAATGGGGAGGAAAGACATTCCAGTGCCATGCTGATACTGCAAAGACATTTTCCTAAACCATGAGAGAGGAAACTGAAGGCCCCAGGGAGCCCCAGAACCTGACCTTCTAGGGAGCAGTTGAGCCATCCTGGGAGCAGATTCACAGCCTCTCTGGACTCAACATATGTGAGAATTAGGAAAGAGCTGCTTGCACTGGAAGCTGGATGCTCCAGGGATGCTTATGCAATGCACTTGGAGTTGCTGCCTTCCTTGGACAGCTGCTCATTAGGCATCCCCTTGTGCCAGCCTGGGCTAAGAACTGGGGATGCAGGGTAACAAGAGTCTCTGCCCTCAATCATGGGAGAGAGAGAAAATAAACCAGAAAAATTTAAATCAACAAGGTAAGTGTCCTGAAGAACCAATAGAGGCTGTTGTGAGAGAGGCTGTGGGGCGAGGCATGGGCATTCCATAGCAGGGAGCTGAGGCCCCCTGGTGGAGAGGAGCAGCCCTGGGAAGGCCTGGAGCAAACGCACTCCTGGTGGGGGCAGCTGTTGTAAAAGCCTGAGATGGCACATTTGGCCATGATTTCCAAAGTCTCACGGTCAATGAGGACATGATGCTGAGATGACGTCTGGGCAGCAGGAGCAGCAGGTTGGGTTTGGGGCGAGGGGGCTGGTCAGCTCTTCCTGAGCTCATTTCCCAGAGCTGGAGTGTGGCTGGGGCATTGTCGTGACCATGCTTGTGGAGGCCAAGGAAAGCCTAACCCCATCATTTTGTCCTGTGGGAGAGGGTGAGCTCCTTCCTCTCTAAATCCAAAGGAGGAGTTGTGGTCTCATCTGGGGGCCCGTGGCCTGGAAGGAACCTCTCCAGGTGGGATTTCAGTCAGGTCCATGAGGGTGGGGAGTGTGGGAGTGAAGCTGTAGCAGCTGACAGCCAAGAGGCCAGCAGAGCATGCAGGGGGCCCTTACATTGTCAGTGAGTCAGTAGCCCCAGCATCTCCATGTCTGCCTGATGGGAGGGTGGCTTTGTCCCTCACCTCCTCTCTGCTGTCACTGCCAGTTCTCACACTGCCCATATGCTGGATTCTTATTTTAGATACTGTGACAATTCTCAATATAGACACCAAAGAGAAAAGGTGAGCCCTCCCCAAAGGCACTGAAGCTTCAGCACCCCTGCTATAGGGACCCCACTGTGTTTCCCTCACACTTGTAATGTGAGAAGAGTTTTCAGGTTGAAAGATTAAAAACTGTTCCAGTATTTCATGAAGACCCTGCATGCAAGCACACTGGCAGAAAGTGCCCCAAACAACTATCACAAAGCAGAATCTTTTTACATGCCCTAAAATGACAGAGAATGGATGGAGTTTAACAATTTTGTCAGGAGGAAAATTGTTAGATCAGCAGCTGACATGGAAAATGTTTGGAATGACAGGAGTCAAATCGTTCCCTACAAGATCATGTTTGTGATGAGTGTGCCCAGGAATGGAGGCCACAGGCCATGCCCAGGGACTTTAAAACTGTTAAAACATAGGTTGGGTTTGAGTCAACAGAAGTCTCTTGCTCTCACTAGGCACCAGCAGCTCTCTCTCCAGGAATGAGAGGCATTAGAATTTCTTGGCCACATGTGCATCATCAGGACCCTGGTCAGGAATCCACTGGCTCTGGTGACCCATCCACATCTACATATGGACAGATTGTGACACTGGCCTATACTCACCCACAGGGGCTTTCCTCCTGACTGAGGATCAGGGCAGATACTAGGCATTAAACCAAACCAGGACTACACCTCAGCTGCTGAGCCAGAAAGATGGTAATGGAAACACAATTTCCCCAGATCCCAAGGGTGTTACTCAAGGATGTTTTATTAGTTTTCCATTGTTTTTCAACAAATCATCAAGAACTTAGCAGCTCAAAACAACACCTACTTATCATCTCACAGGATGGGTCAGGAATCAGGGCACAGCTTGGCTCGGTCCTCTGCTCAGGGTCTCACAGGCTAAAATCAAGGCTCTGGTCAGGTTGTGATCTCTGTAGGACTGAGGTCCCCATTTTCTTGCGTGTTGTCAGTCAGGACCACTCTTAGCTCCTAGGATCACCCTCAATTCCTGGCTGCAGGACCCCCATAGTTCCCAGTTTTGATGTCTGTCTTCTTCCAGCCCAGCAGGAATGTGTCTCATCCGTCAGATCTCTCTGAATTCCCTGTCTCTGACCTCTGGACCCAGATTCGTGTAATTAGGTCAAGCCCACTTGAATAATCTCCCTTTTGTTAATCAAGGCACTGATTAGTAACCTTAATCACATCTGCAAAACCCCTTTAGTCATGCAACATAACAATCACAGGAATGATACCCCACCATATCATAGGGTCTGCCATACTCAAGGGGAGAAAAGGCATGTATACCGGGGGTAAGAATATTGGGGGCTATCCTGGAATTCTGCTACCACAAGCCCCGCCTTCAGGATCACAGTCACAAGATATATATCAGGCTCCTTGGCACCCTCAAACCAGCAAGGCGCCCATTGACAGGATCCCAGAGACACAGGGCTAGAAGAATTTTCCTCTGGTCATCTCAGCAGTGACAGAAATCAGGAGAAAAAGTATTTTCCCTAGAATTAACTGGCTTTTCTTCAAGAAACTGAAAACCTAAGTTCTCCCAATGAGGATCACTGAGCCCCTGAGCCCTTTTCATCATTGGGGTAATAGTACAGGTTCCAAAGTCAGCTGGGGCACCCACCAGCTGTGCAGTCTTGGGTACATTGTTAGCTTATCTGAGCCCTAGTTTTTTTTATTATAAAATAGGGACAAGATTGGCCTTACTTCATAGAATCATTTTGAAGATTGGCTGTGCTAATCCATTCCAAACACTTAGTACAATGCCTGACACACAGCAAGCCACTGATACATGTGATGTGGTGGTGTTATCCGTCAAGTTTCTAGAGAATTGTGTGTGTGTGTGTGTGTGTGTGTGTGCGTGTGCATGTAGATGGAAGAACACAAGGCTCAGACTAAAGAGGCTTGTTCCCAGACTCGGGTCATTCAACAACAAAGTGCCTGGTAAATTTTTTCTCCCATTCCGTATGTGGCAACCACCATTCTACTGTCTGCTGCAGTAAGTTTGACTATTTTAGCCCACATATTAGTGGGATCATGCAGTATTTGCCAAAAGGGGAATCAGGGAGATATTGGTCAAAGGGTACATAATTTCAGTTATGCAAGAAAATAAGCACCGGAGATCTAATGTATAGCAATGTGACTATAGTTAACAATACTGTATTATATACTTGAAATTTGCTAACACAGCAGATCTTAACTGCTCCCAACACACACACACAAACACACATACACACACTCACACACACACACCTGGGTACTTTGCACCTGGGTACTTGGCAAGTTCAAGGCCCTTCCACTCTCTGGATCTCAGTTCCTCCATCTGTGAAATGTAGATTGTTTCTGAAAGCAGATGCATTTCTAAAGCTACCCATCCCATGTAGAGAGCTTCCAGAACTTTGACTCTTGTTGGATTTGATCATTTGTTCACATACTTTGTACATATATACTGTATTAGTCAGGGTTCTCCAGAGTAACTGAACCAATAGGATGTGTATATTAAACATGTATATATAGAGAGAGAGACAGAGAGACAGAGAGAATAAGGAATTGGCTCACGATTATAGAGACTGAAAAGTCCAGACCCAGAAGAGCCAGTGATTTAGTTCCTGCCCAAGTCTGAAGACAGAAGAACAATGTTCCAGCTTGAAGACAGTCAAGACCAATGTTCCAGCTTGAAGGCAGTCAGGCAGAGGGCAAGAATTCTTTCTTACTCAGCCCTTCGTTCTATTCAGGCTGTCAGTGGATTGGATGAGTCCCACCCACACTGGGGAGGGCAATCTGCTTTACTCAGTTTACCTATTCAGATGTTAATCTCATCCAGAAACACCCTCACAGACACATCCAGAATAATGTTTAACCAAATGTCTGGGCTCTCCATGGCCCAGTCAAGGTGACACATAAAATTAACCACCACACATACTTTATGTACATATGGATTCATAAGAAGCACAACTTTCTGAAGATTAAAAAATAGGAAAATGCCCTTAGTCACACCCATGGAGCCTGCACTTGACAAGAGGATAATCCTTAACATGAAAAGGCACTGTTACAGCCTTTCTATCACTCTTTGGAGACCTTGCCTCTATTCTCTAGAATCACACAGTCCTCTAGTCTTCTGACCTGAAACAGTCCTCCTCAGTGAGGCGATCAGGTGTGATCCCAGCCTGTAATGCATTGTAGCTTTTAACTATTCAGCCAGAGTTTCTGATTCAGCACATTTTAATCAATTTTATTTGCTAAAATCAAGGAGATGTCATCTGTAGTAATCCCAGCTGACCTCCCAAAGTCAGGCTGATAAAAATATTAATGTCAGCTCCCTGCTGCCTGGCAGAGACAACACCCAGCTTGACAAGCAAACAAATGTCTGCTGGGGGCTAGTGAACCCATATTAATGAATAGCTTCATCAGTGAAAGCTACCCTCAAGGCAGAGCTGCCACAGGCTGAAGCCTCACTAGAGGCTCAGATGCCTTTCTGGTGAGATCCTGTTGTCCATCAACATCAGTTAGATGTGTCTGCCTAGACAATCTCCATCCTCAATAATGTGCTCCAGGTTGGGTGCTAGGATCACCCACACAGCTCGTAACTTTTTCTATTCTCCCGGCCAAGGTGTCCTCCTCTTACTATCTGTCAGTTACTTCCAGTTTTGACAGTTCCCCCTGAGGACACAAAGCAATTCCAAATAGGAGTAAAGGGTTATTTCTAGGGGTCACAGTCTTATGATCCCTGGCTTCATTCAGCCCAAGAGAATGTTTCTTTGGTCACATTGTTTGGCTTCTGCAGTTCTTACAAGACAATTACCAGGTGGAGATCGTGTGGCTCACAAAACAAGCAGTTCAGCACCTTCCATCTTACTCATGTCCCTCTATGAGTATTTATGCTTCTTATCTGGCCACTGCAGGCTCTGAGTTTGTAGCTCCTGATTTAAATGGAGCCATGATGGAGTGAATCATGTATTAACATCCTAATGTCACAGACACACGTCTTTTATCCAGGACAGTGCTGGGCAGCTCCACAGCCAGCCTCTGGACTCCTACTTCAGTGCTCATTGCTTACCCCCCTCCAATTCCATCTCTCCACCCTTAGTCTTTTTTTTAAATTGAGATATAATTGACATACAACATTATGTTTGTTTCAGGTGTACAACATAATAATTCGATATTTGTATATATTGCGAAATGATCACCACAATAAGTCTAGTTAACAACCGTCACCATACAGAATTTTTTTCTTGTGATGAGAATTTTTAAGATCTACCTTCTTGGCAATCTTCAAGTATACAATACAGTATTGTTAACTATGATCACCATGCTGTACATTACATCCCCAGGACTTTCTTATTTTATACCTGGAAGTTTGTACCTTTGGACCCCCTTCATTTGTTTCACTCACCCATCCCCATCCCCGCCTCTGGCAACCACCAATCTGTTCTCTGTATCTATGACTTGGTTTGTTTGTTTTTTTAGATTCCACATGTAAGTGAGATTATATAGTATTTGTCTTTCTCTGTCTGACTTACTTCATTTAACATAATGCCTTTCAGGTTCATCCACCTTGTCACAAACGACAAGATTTCCTTCTTTTTATGGGTGAATAATATTCTATTATTCTTTAATCATTCTTTAATTCTTCATCCCTCAATAGACACTTAGGTTTCTTCTGTCTTGACTATTGTGAATAGTGTTGCAATGAACATGAGCTGTATATATCTTTTCAAATTAATGTTTTCATTTTGGAGGAGGATAAATACCCCAAAGTTGAATTGTTAGATCATATGGTAATTCTATTTTTAATTTTTTTTTTTTGCAGTACACGGGCCTCTCACTGTTGTGGCCTCTCCCATTGCAGAGCACAGGCTCCAGACGCGCAGGCCCAGTGACCATGGCTCATGGGCCCAGCCGCTCTGCGGCATGTGGGATCCTCCCGGACCGGGGCACGAACCTGCGTCCCCTGCATCGGCAGGCGGACTCTCAACCACTGCGCCACCAGGGAAGCCCTATTTTTAATATTTTGAGAAGCCTCCATACTGTTTTCCATAGTGGTTGCACAGATTTATATTCCCACACACAATAGACAAGGTTTTCTTTTCTCCACATCCTCACCAATACTTGTAATTTATTGTCTTTTTGATAATAGCCATTCTGGCAGGTGTGAAGTGATATCTCATTGTGGTTTTGATTTGTATTTTCCTGATAATTAGTGATGTTGAGCACCTTTTCATGTATCTGTTGGCCATCTGTAGGTCTTTGGAAAAATGTCTATTCACATCTCTGCCCATTGTTTATTTTTTTGCTATTGAGTTGTATGAGTGTTTTATATTTTTTGGATATTAACTCCTTAACAGATACATGATTTGCAAATATCTTCTCCCATTTGGTAGGTTGCCTTTGCATTTTGTTGATGGTTTCCTTTGCTGTGCAGAAGTTTTTTAGTTTGATGAAGTCCCATTTGTTTGTTTATTTTTGCTTTTGTTTCCTATGCTTTTGGTGTCATATAAAAAAAAATCATCACCAGGACCAATGTCAAGAAGCTTACTGCCGAGGTTTTCTCCTAGGACTTTTATGGTTTCAGGTCTTACGTCCAAGTCTTTAATCGATTTTCAGTTCATTTTTATGTATGGTGTAAAATAGTAGTCCAATTTTATTCTTTTGCATGTGGCTGTCCAGTTTTTCCAACACCATTTATTAAATAGACTGTTCTTTCCCAACTGTATATTCTTGGCTCCTTTGTCAAAAATTAATTAATTAATGTATTAGCTTATTTCTGGGTTTTCTATTCTGTTCCATTGATCTATGTGTCTGTTTTTATGCCAGTATCACACTATTTTGATTACTAGAGCTTTGTAATATAGTTTGGAAACAGGTAGCATGATATCTCTAACTTTGTTCTTGTTTCTCAAGGTTGCTTTGGCTATTTGGGGTCTTTTGTGGTTCTGTACAAATTTTAGGATTGTTTGTACTATTTCTGTGAAAAATGCCATTTGAATTTTGATAGAGATTGCATTGAATCTTTAGATCACTTTGGGTAATATGGACATTTTAACAATATTAATTCTTCAAATCCATTAGCACAAAATATCTTCCCATTTATTTGTATCTTCTTCAGTTTCTTTCATCAATGTCTTATAGTTTTCAGTGTACAGGTTTTTCATTTCCTTGGTTAAATTTATTTCTAGGTATTTTATTCTTTTTGGTGCAATTGTAAATGAGATTGTTTTCTTAATTTCTCTTTCTGATAGATTGTTAACAGTATTTAGAAATGTAACAGATTTCTGTGTGTTGATTTTGTATCCTGCAACTTTACTGAATTCATGTATTAGGTCTAACAGTTTTTTGGTGGAGTTTTTAGGGTCTTCTATATATAATACCATGTAATCTGCAAATAGTGTTTTACTTCTTTCCAATTTTGATGCCTTTTATTTCTTTTTTTATTAATTTTTATTGGAGTAGAGTTGCTTTACAATGTTGTGTTAGTTTCTGCTGTACAGCAAAGTGAATCAGTTATACATATACATATATGCTCTTTTTTAGATTCCCTTCCCATTTAGGTCACCACAGAGAATTGAGTAGAGTTCCCTGTGGTATACAGTAGGTTCTCATTAGTTTTCCATTTCATATAAGGTAGTGTATATATATTAATCCTAATCTCCCATTACATCCCACCCCCACTCCCCCCTTGGTAATCATACGTTTGTTTTCTACATCTGTGATCCTATTTCTGCTTTGCAAATAAGTTCATCTGTACCATTTTTCTAGATTCCACATATAAGTGATATTATACAATATTTGTCTTTCTCCTTCTGACTTATATATATATATATATGTGTAAATATATATATATATACACATATATATATATGTATATATGTCAGATTCTAGGTCCATCCACATCTCTACAAATGACCCAGTTTCATTCCTTTTTATGTCTGAGTAATATTCAATGGTATACATGTACCACTTCTTTATCCATTCCTCTGTAGATGGGCATTTAGGTTGCTTCCATGTCCTGGCAACTGTAAATAGTGCTGCAATGAACAACCGGGTGCATGCGTCTTTTTGAATTATAGTATTCTCTGTGGATATTCCCAGGAGTGGAATTGCTGGATCATATGGTAGTTCTATCTTTAGTTTTTAAAGGAATCTCCATACTGTTCTCCATAGTGGCTGTACCCATTTACATACCCACCAGCAGTGTAGGAGGGTTTCCTTTTTGCCACACCCTATCCAGCATTTATTGTTTGTAGACTTTTTGATGATGGCCATTCTGACCCCGGTGTGACATGATACCTCATTGTAGTTTTGCTTTGCTTTTCTCTAATAATTAGTGATGTTGAGCATGTTTTCATGTGTTTTTTGTCCATCTGCCTGTCTTCCTTGGAGAAATGTCTGTTTAGAACTTCTGCCCATTTTCTTGATTGGGTTGTTGTTGTTGTTGTTGTTTTAATATTGAGCTGCATGAGTTGTTTGTATATTTTGGAGATTAATCCCTTGTCAGTTGCTTCATTTCCAAATATTTTCTTCCATTCTGAGGGTTGTCTTTTCATTTTCTTTATGGTTTTCTTTTCTGTGCAAAAACTTTTAAGTTTCATTAGGTCCCATTTGTTTGTTTTTGTTTTTATTTTCATTACTCTAGGAGGTGGATCCAAAAAGATCTTGCTGCAATTTATGTCAAAGGGTGTTCTGCCTATGTTTTCCTGTGAGGCTTTATAGTAGCCAGCCTTACACTTAGGTCTTTAATCCATTTTGAGTTTACTTTTCTGTATGGTGTTAGAGAATGTTCTAATTTCATTCTTTTACATGTAGCTGTCCAGTTTTCCCAGCACCACTTATTGAAGATATTGTCTTCTCCATTGCATATTCTTGGCTCCTTTGTCACAGATAAGGTGACCATAGATGCATGGGCTTATCTCTGGACTTTCTATCCTGTTCCATTGATCTACATTTCTGTTTTTGTGCCAGTACCATAGTGTTTTGATGATTGTAGCTTTGTAGTATAGTCTGAAATGAGGGAGTATAACTCCTCCAGCTCCTTTTTCCTTTTCAAGATTGCTTAGGCCATTTGGGGTTTTTGTGTTTCTGTACAAATAACAACATTTTTGTTCTAATTCTGTGAAAAATGCCATTGGTAAGTAGGTATGGGTTTCATTGAACCTGTAGATTGCTTTGGGTAGTAGAGTCATTTTCAAAAGATTAATTCTTCCAATCCAAAAACATGGTATATCTCTCCATCTGTTTGTATCATCTTTAATTTCTTTCATCAGTGTCTTATAGTTTTCTGCATACAGATCTTTTGCCTCCTTAGGTAGGTTTATTCCTAGGTATTTTACTCTTTTTGCTGAAATGCTGAATGGGATTGTTTCCTTAATTTCTCTTTCTGATCTTTCATTGTTAGTATATAGGAATGCAAGAGATTTCTGTGTATTAATTTTGTATCCAGCAACTTTACCAAATTCATTGATGAGCTCTGGTAGTTTTCTGGTAGCATCTTTAGGATTCTCTATGTATAGTATCATGTCATCTGCAAAGGCTGACAGTTTTACTTCTTCTTTTCCAATTTGGATTCCTTTTATTTCTTTTTCTTCTTTGGTAGCTGTGGCTAGGACTTCCAAAACTATGTTGAATAAGAGTGGTGAGAGTGGACATCCTTGTCTTGTTCCTGATCTTAGAGGAAATGCTTTCAGCTTGTCACCATTGAATATGATGTTAGCTGTAGGTTTGTCATATATGGCCTTTATTATGTTGAAGTAGTTTCCCTCTAAGCCCATTTTCTGAAGAGTTTTTACCACAAGTGTGTGTAGAATTTTGTGAAAATGTTTTTCTGCATCTATTGAGATGATCATATGGTTTGTACTCTTCAATTTGTTGATGCAGTGTACCACACTGATCGATTTGCATACATTGATGAATCCTTGCATCCCTGGGATAAACCTCACTTGATCAGGGTGTATGATTCTTTTAATTGCTGTGTATAATTCTTTAATTGTTGTTGGATTCGGTTTGGAAGTATTTTCTTGAGGATTTCTGTGCCTATGTTCATCAGTGATATTGGCCGGTAATTTTCTTTTTTTGTGATATCTTTGTCTGGTTTTGTTATTAGGGAAATGGTGGCCTCATAGAATGAGCTTGGGAGTGTTCCTTCCTCTGCAATATTTTGGAAGAGTTTCAGAATGGTAACTGTTAACTCTCCTCTAAATGTTTGCTAGAATTCACCTGTGAAGTCATCTTGTCCTGGACTTTTGTTTGTTGGGAGTTTTTAATCACAGTTTCAATTTCATTACTTGTGATTGGTGTGTTCATATTTTCTACTTCTTCCTCGTTAAGTCTTGGAAGGTTGTACCTTACTAGAAATTTGTCCATTTCTTCTAGGTTGTCCATTTTATTGGCACATAGTTGATTGTAGCAGTCTCTTAATGATCCTTTGTAATTCTGTGGTGTCCATTGTAACTTCTCTTTTTTCATTTCTAATTTTATTGATTTGAGTCCTCTCCATTGTTTTCTTGATGAGTCCGACTAAAGGTTTATCAATTTTGTTTATCTTCTCAAAGAACCAGCTTTTAGTTTCATTGAACTTTGCTATTGTTTTCTTCATCTCTATTTCATTTATTTCTGCTCTGATTGCTATGATTTCTTGCCTTCTACTACCTTTGGGTTTTGTTTGTTCTTCTTTCTCTAGGTTCTTGGTTGTAGGTTGTAGGTTTTCCCCTTTCATAACTTTAAATATGTACTGCAGGTCAGAAGGGAGTGGCAGTACAGATTTAAAGTTATGAAAGGGGAAAACCTACAACCAAGATACTCTACCCAGCAAGGCTCTCATTCAGATTCAATGGAGGAATCAAAAGCTTTACAGACAAGCAAAAGATAAGAGAATTCAACACCATCAAAGCAACCCTACAGCAAATGCTAAAGGAACTTCTCTAGGCAGGGGAAAAAGAAAAAAATAAACCACAACTAGAAGCAAGAAAATCAGAAATGGGAAAGAAAGCTCACTGGTAAAGACAAACAAACAGTAAAAGCAGGAAATCATCCATACACAAATATGATATCAAAACAAGCAACATTGAGGAGAGAAGAGTACAAATTCAGGAAACGGGAATTGCATTTGTATATATATATAGACTGCTTTATTAAAACCTCCTGGGAAATGCAAACCAACAAAACTACAATAGATACACATACATAAATGAAAAAGCAACCCAGACACAACACTAAGATGGTCATCAGACCACAAGAGAAGAGAACAAGAGGAAGGGGAAAAAAGACCTACAAAAACAAACCCAAAACAATGCAGAGTTCTGCTGAAAAATCAGCTGATAACCTTATGGTGATTCCCTTGTATGTTATTGGTTGCTCTTCCCTTGTTGCTTTTACTATTTTTTCTTTGTATTTAATTTTTGTTAGTATGATTAATATGCGTCTTTATGTGTTCCTCCTGATCCTGTTGGGACTCTGTGCACTTCCTGGACTTGGGTGACTATTTCCTTTCCCATGTTTCGGAAGTTTTCAACTATAATCTCTTCACATGTTTTCTCAGGCCCTTTCTCTTTCTCTTCTTCTTTTGGGACCCCTATAATTCGAATGTTGGCATTTTTAATGTTGTCCCAGAGGTCTCTGAGACTGTCCTCATTTCTTTTCATTCTTTTTTCTTTATTCTGTTCCACAGCAGTGATTTCCACCATTCTGTCTTCCAGCTCATTTATCAATTCTTCTGCCTCAGTTATTGCATTATTGACTCCTTATAGAGTATTTTTCATTTCCGTTATTGTATTTTTCATCTCTGTTTGTTCTTGAGTTCTTCTGGGTCTTTGTTAAACATTTCTTGCATCTTCTCAATCCGTGTCTCCATTCTTTTTCCAAGATCTTGG
Source organism: Hyperoodon ampullatus (assembly GCF_949752795.1). Taxonomy (NCBI): domain Eukaryota; kingdom Metazoa; phylum Chordata; class Mammalia; order Artiodactyla; family Ziphiidae; genus Hyperoodon; species Hyperoodon ampullatus. Next base: position 41,138,839 of record NC_136931.1, read on the forward strand.
TTCATCTTTATTATCATTACTCTGAATTCTTTTTCAGGTAGATTGCCTTCTCCTCTTCATTTAGTTGTTATTATAGGTTTTAATCTTGCTCCTTTGTCCACAACAAATTTCTCTGCCGTCTCATTTTGTCTAACTTATTGTGTTTATGGTCTCCTTTCTGCAGGCTGCAGGATCATAGCTCCTCTTCCTTCTGGTGTCTGCCCCAGGTGGGTGAGGTGGGTATTGAGCAGGGCCTCCCCTTTGCTCTGTGGTTGCCACCTCCCTGTCAGGGGCATCGTGTACTCCCTAGTTGTTGAAGTAAATGTCCCAAGATCTGTTTCTTAGCTATGTTTCTGATCTGCAGTGTGAAGTAGGTGGGATTGATAGAGTTTCTTCAGCAGTAATTTTACTGTGGTAACCTGAATTGAAGCTTATGAGATGCTCAAGCTCATTTCCTCTTACCTCTTCACACATCACACTTCAGCAAACAGTAGCTCCCATTCAAAGAAAGGAGAAGTTGGGGACAACTGCAGCAGTGGAGGAGGTGATGACCTCTTCGGTCAGGCTGGTGGCAGAGAAGGGAATGGCTAGCCTCAGCCTTGAATCACAGCAAAAGGAAACAGCACACCAATAAGAAGGCAGTGAGGAAGACCTCATAAAACTCCTATTTCTTTTTTTTTCCTTGCCTAATTGGTCTGGCAGGACTTCCAATACTGTGTTGACTAATAGTGGTAAGAGTGGGCATCCTTTTCTTCTTCCTGATCTTAGAGAAAAAGTTTACAGCTTTTTAACCTTGATTGTGACATTAGCTATGGGCTTGTCACATATGACCTTTATTATGTTGAGGTACATACCCTCTATACCCACTTTTTTGAGAGTTTTTATCATGAATGGATGTTGAATTATGTCAACTGCTTTTTATGTATCTATTAAATGATTATATGATTTTTATCCTTCATTTTGTTAATGTGATGTATATAATTGATTCATTTTTGGATGTTAAAACCACTCTTGCAGCCCCAGAATAAATGAATAAATCACACTTGATATGGTATATGATCCTTCTAATGTATTGTAGAATTTGGTTTGTTAATATTTTGTTTGGGATTTTTGCATCTAAGTTCATCAGGGATATTGTCTGCTCTTAGTCATAAGTGGTGACCCCAGCATGATTCCTTCCATTGGAAATGAGGAAGAGCCAAGCTAGTCCCATGCAAGGGAGCAACAAACCCAAGCAGCTTCTTTTCAACTCTCCAAGGGCAGAGCTAATTCTTACCTTGCTCCAAAGAGAAATGTGGTTTTAAAAGAGAAGAATCATCTGAAAAATCTAGCAGTTCATGCAGTGAGTCTGATATCATGCTGACCACAGTGTGTGAAATGGCCTAATGAGTGTGTGACATGTGATGCAGTGGCCTCCCTGCAAGGATGATGGCCTCCTCAATGGATCAACTTCATCCTTAGATTCCCCCTACAGCCAAAGTGCACAGTTGCAACCATCAGCTTTGACCATGCAGCCCCCTAGATGCAGCCTGTTTGTACAAACTGAACACTAAACAGAGAACTCGGTACTGCAGAGGCATGGCAAAGGTCTGCTGCCTCCTAAACAACTAAAGTGTAAAATCTCATGGGGTGGATGCCCTGCATTGGCATGGTTTTTGTTTAACAAAACTAGCCAGTGGAACAAAACTCTCATCAGCTAGAAACTTAAGCAAAAAGTCCACCCAGCAGTCTTGTTGCCCAGGACTTTCCTGTAATTAGAGAGGGATGGAGAGGATGAAATGATCTGGGTGGAGGGATTCTCAGACCCAGGACTGAGGGTCAAACAAAAAGCAGAGACATGTGACATTTTCACACAGCTTTGGGAAGACAGGGAGAAAGGAGAGAAAGAGAAAGAAAGAGGAGGTCAGAGGGTGAAGCAAGAATAAAAGAGGGAAGGGGAAAGGAGAAAGTGACCCAAAGGACACCAGGAAACGTGCATGCCTGCCCTGTCTGAGGTCCAAACTCGCCAACCCTATTGACCACTGGCCTACTGATGCGGCTCCCAGGGACCTCTGTCAGGAGCACAGTCTGTGGAGTCAGAGCTGGGGCAAGTCACTGAATCTCTCTTTGTCTCCATTTCCTTGTTTTTATCTCAAGGGCAATAATAATAATAACATGTACCTCCTATCATGATTATGAGATTCATTGAAGTGGTGTATGTTACATGTTTAGCACAGGGACTAGCTTACACTTAAATGCATAAGAACTGCCAACCCTCACCAATGCTGTCTGTCAGATGTGAGATAAAGCCTGGTGTTCCTGGAGTCCTCCACTCTTGCTGGGATGCAGCTCCCTCGGGAAAGCTGGTGTTTCCAGTGCCGGTGTTTGGCACCCCTGAACAAATGGCACACAAGCTCAGGCTGCTTTCCCACATCTGTGTGCAAACCCCCCAGCAATTGCTCTCTGTAACGAGGTAGAGGGGCTGGGGTGGAAAGGCCAGAGACCAGAGACTGTGAATCCTGCCCCTTTCCCCCAGTAAAGCCTGCTTTGCACCTGAACCTGCTGGTGACAGGGTGGTTAATGCTTCCTGCCAGGCAGGACAGCTCACTGATCTCTTGCTCTTTTCCTTGAGGTTAGAAGGGGAGCAGAGGTGCTGCCCCCTAGAGGCACTCTGGGAGGAAGACTGGACCCTGGGCCGCCCTGCCCTGCCTGTTTCCCTTTCCTAAATGGTGACACAGAGCCACAGGATATCGAGGCATGAAGGGATGTCACAGGCTGGGACAGGGCAGTCATCCTACAGGTAATCATTGTGAAATCTGGAGCCTTGATGCCATGTGAGACCCAAGGCTTTCTGCATAACTCTTGCAGAATACATGGGAGGCAAGGATAATGTCTGAGGTTGACGTTCCCCTCATCAAGATGGTGGATGCAGAGGCCTGCCAGGGTTAGGTTTAAGTTGATTTAAAGAAAATAAGAATTGTTATACTTATTGTGAGCTTGCAGTTGTGAACTATGGTTCATAGTGTTACACACCCAACAACTGCCCTCTCCCTCCACAGCCATCTTCAGTCCAACATAGTAGGGGCCAGGGCCACCTAGCTCATCTCCCCACTTCCTCTTTCTCTCCTCCAGCCCAGTCTCCATGTAACAGCCACAGTGGTACTTAAGAATGCATATCTGATTGTGCCTCTCCCCTGATAAGAACACGGAGGTCCACCCCTGCTCACCTGGCTCAGAGACCCTCCACTGTCAGCCCTACCTGAAACCCTCCCTCTCCACTCACCCCTTCCACCTCCTCCTCCTCTGCTCCTGCTCCAGCTGTCATCCTCATCCTCATCATTATCATTGCCAACATTTAGTGAATTCTCACCACGTGCCAGGTACTCTTCTACATATTGCATCACCTCGTTTAGTCTCCACCACTTATGAGTATCTTCCATTATCATCTTAATTGTGCTGATGAGCACACCGAGGCACAGGAAAGTTAAATTACTTGTCAGGGGTTACCCAGCCAGGAGTCCCAAATCTGTTCCTTACCCACCTTAGTAAATGGCACCGCCAGGCACCCAGCACCTCAAGCCAGAAACCCAGGAAACCCATCCTTGATCTGTTTCTTCCCATCACACTCCACATGTCCTCCAACAGCAAGGCCTGTAGGTACTACCTTCAAAATGCCTCAAACCCACACACTTCTCCCTTTCCACTGCCCACCAGGCTGATCCAAGCAACAATCACTTCTCACCAGAATGACTCCAATAGCTTCCTCACTGGCTTGCCTGCTCTAACTCATGCCCTTCATGCATTTCATCTCCCTCTTTCTTTTTTTCCTTCCTTTTTTCCCTCCTCATTTTCTCCTTCCTTGTTTTTTCCTGGCTTCCTTCTTTTCTCCCTTCCTCCCTCCAATCCTTTATTCTTTCTTTCTTTCTGTTTTAAGATGTATATTTTATTATTATTCAGGTACGTGAGGCCAACATATCTGACGGTTGCCATTAAAATAAGAACCTAGGGGTAAGACAGGAATAAAGACACAGACCTACTAGAGAATGGACTTGAGGATATGGGGAGGGGGAAGGGTAAGCTGTGACAAAGCGAGAGAGAGGCATGGACATATATACACTACCAAAAGTAAAATAGATAGCTAGTGGGAAGCAGCCGCATAGCACAGGGAGATCAGCTCGGTGCTCTGTGACCACCTAGAGGGGTGGGATAAGGAGGGTGGGAGGGAGGGAGACGCAAGAGGGAAGAGATATGGGAACATATGTATATGTATAACTAATTCACTTTGTTATAAAGCAGAAACTAACACACCATTGTAAAGCAATTATACTCCAATAAAGATGTAAAAAATAATAATAATAATAATAACAATCGGTTACATTTCCCAAGAGGAGAGGGAATGTCATACCATGCAGGGCCACACAGGGAAGCAGTAATGTCAGTCAGGAGGCCGGGCGAGTGAGGGAATAATGTGAACAAGAGCCTTTATTGTGAACTCCATGGAAAAGAACAGAAGAGGCAGGGGAAGCAGGTTTGGGGTTGGCTAGTTTTAATAATTTTGGTGGGCTCTGGAGTGTAGAGGCTGTCCCTAGTTTCCTGGAAGCTGGTCCTGGGTGATGAGGACAGGGTGATAGTGGCCCAGAATATGAAAGCCTGACAGAGGAGGAGGTTGGGCTCTGGATTGAGGAATTGGCAGTCTCTCCAGGGTCAGCAAAACCCCCAAATATCAAAGTATCAGAAATATAGAAAATGTAGAAAATTTAAAAGTCTTGAGGGCTTCCCTGGTGGCACAGTGGTTGAGAGTCCTCCTGCCGATGCAGGGGACACGGCTTCGTGCCCTGGTCAGGGAAGATCCCACATGCTGCGGAGCAGCTGGGCCCGTGAGCCATGGCCGCTGAGCCCGCGCATCCGGAGCCTGTGCTCCGCAATGGGAGAGGCCACAACAGTGAGAGGCCCACGTATCGCAAAAAAAAAAAAAAAAAAAAAAAAAGTCTTGATTAATACTCTTTCCTTTCTTCCTTTCTTCTTTCCTTTATTTTTTGTTTCAGAGCTTTTTAAATGCAAATAACCTTCCCCAGGTACAGTTGAAGCCCATGCTCTACCCTTCCACTACAAAATTGCTTTCTTTCTCCATAAAAATATCCAGATGTTTTTAAAGTTTGCATAAATGATGTCATAGTATATGATATAAATGTGTGTGTAGAGAGTCTCCAAAATATACCTAAGAAGAGAGTACCAAAAGACAAAAATAGAGAGAATATGAGTAAAACAATGTTTCACTGGAGAGAGTTTTCCAAAATTGAAGAAAGTGCATCTTGAAGGAGCAGCAGCATAAACAAAAACAAATCCACACCTGGACACCTCATAGTGAAGCCCGAGGGCATCACAGGCAGGGAGAAATATTTTAAAGGGCATCTGAAGGTAAATATTAACCACAAATGAGTGACCATTGATCAGAGACTGCTGACTAGTCTGGAAATATTTACCATAGAAGGTGTGATAATGTCAGCATAGACATAAAGGACACCTTAACGTCAGCTTAGAATTCTATGCCCAACTAAACTTTCCAGACCTTTGCTTAAAAAGGAAAAACAAAAAACTGCTGAAGGATATGCTTCAACCCAAGGAAACATGAATCTAGAGAGAAGACCGGGAAGGGAAAAACAGTAGTGAACATAAAAATTGATAGACTATATATGATGGTTAATTGCATGTGTCAACTTGACTGAATCCTGGGGTGTCCAGATATGAGGTTAAACATGATTTCTGGGTGTGTCTGTGAGGGTGTTTCTGGATGAGATTAACATTTGAATATTAGACTGAGTGGCCCACACTGGGGAGGGGTGGGCCTCATCCAATCCATCGAGGGCCTGAATAGAACTAAAAGGCAGAGGAGGGGAGAGTGTGCACTCTCTGATTGATTGCTTGAGCTGGGACATCAGTCTTCTCCTGCTCTCAGGCTTGGGGCTTATACTACTGGCTCCCCCGTTCTCAGACCAGGCTTTCCTAGGCCTCCAGCTTGCAGACTGCAGAACGTGGGATTTCTCTGCCTTCTTTACCGTGTGAGTCAGTTCCTTATAATGAATACCTAGATGTAGATCTAGATGTGGCTACAGATATGTATCCTATTGGTTCTGTTTCTCTGGAGAACACTGACTAGTATAATATGTTTAATTTATCAGTGACTGTTTAAAAAATCTATTTCTCCTAAATTAGGAAAAGATAAAACTAAAACATGGACAAGGGGAAGGGATATTCCATGAAGAGTTAAAGCACATTAAAGTCTGTTTAACAAGAGGATGAACATACACAAAATAGCTTCAGAAAATTTATAGAAATAAAGAACAGGTGAGTGCTTTCCAATTTTCACCATATAAGCCATGTTTTAAAAAACATCGTTGTACGTGTGTTCATGTTTTGGAGACACAGATTCCAGTCACATTCACAGTGAGGTTTGCCTATATAGGACCACACAGTATGTGAGTATATCTAGTCATCAGCAACAAAACATCCTTAGGGATTTAGTGTTTTCTGCTCTCTGTAAAATATACCTTCCATGGGGAAAATTAGATGCATGCCTATTAAGGGCACTCCTAAATTGGATCCCTCCTGAATGCATAGGTTCTATGGCAATGGTCAGAAACATCAGACAACAAGGTCCTACTGTATGGAACATAGGATTATATTCAAGATCCTATAATAAACCATAATGGAAAAGAATATAAAAAAATAATGCATATATATATATATATATGTACACACACATATACATATACATATATAACTGAATCACTTCGCTGTACAGCAGAAATTAACACAACATTGTAAATCAACTATTCAATTAAAAAAAAGAAATGTCAGCCTAGCGGTTATATATGGCCCACAGAGAAATTTTGTTTAGCTCATTCAATTTAATCTTTAAAAAAAATATTTGCCCGTCACGCCGGCCTCTGCCGCTGCAGGCCCGCCCCACTCTGCGCGCCCCTCCCTCCCCTCTGCCTGAGTGAGCCAGAGCCCCCACATCAGCGGCTCCTTTAAACCCGTCCTGTCTGAGCGAAGAACGGACGCCCTCCGGCGACCTACGCGCAGAGGCGGGGCCGGTCCAAGGCTGAGACCCGGGAGCTGTGAGAGCAGAGAAGAGACAGGGAAATCTCTCTGTGCAGCCTCGGAGGCAGCGGATTAAAGCTCCACGGTCCACTTGATGTGCCCTGCGTCTGTGGAGTGCATGAATAGACAGCGAATCATCCCAAATTGAGGAAGTGGACTTTGAGGACAAGATTTAAGACTTTCCCCCCTTTTCCTCTTTTTACAACGAATTATCCCAAATTAAGGAGGTGGACTTAGCAAGATTTCAGACTTCTCGCCCTTTTCCTCTTTTTACAATGAAGTAACCCAAATTGAGGAGGTGGACTTGGAGAGCAAGATTTTTGATTTTTCCCCCTGCTCTCTTTTTGTGAATGTGTATGTGTATTCTTCTGTGTAAGATTCTCTCTGTATAGCTTTGCTTCCACCATATATCCCAGGGTTCTATCGGTCGGTTTTTTTTTTTTCAATAATTACTTTTAAATTTTAATGACGCTACTATATTTCATACTTTATTCTATTTTACTTTACCTGCTCTTTCTTTTTTTCCTACCTTCCCTTCCTCCCTCCCTCCCTCCCTCCGGCCCTCCTTTCCATTTTTCTCTCTTTCTTTCCTTCCTCCCTCCCTCCCTCCCTCCTGTCTTTCTTTCCTTCCTCCCTCCCTCCCACCCCTCGTCCTTTCACTTTCTTTTTCTTTCCTTCCACCCTCCTTCCCTCCCTGCTTCCTTTCACTTTCTTTTTCTTTCCTTCCCTCCTCCCTCCCTCCCTCCTATCTTTCTTTCCTTCCTCCCTCAGTACCACCCCTCTTCCTTTCATTTTCTTTTTCTTTCCTTCCTCCCTCCCTCCCTCCCTGCTTCCTTTCACTCTTTCTTTTTCTTTCCTTCCTCCCTCCCTCCCTCCCTCCTGTCTTCCTTTCCTTCCTCCCTCCCTCCCACCCCTCTTCCTTTCACTTTCTTTTTCTTTCCTTCCTGCCTCCCTCCCTCCTGTCTTTCTTTCTTTCCTTCCTCCCTCCCTCCCTTCTTCCATTCACTCTTCCTTTTTCTTTCATTCCTCCCTCTCTCCCTCCTTTCCTTCTTTCTTTCTTTCCATCCTTCCTCCCTCCCACCCTCCTTTCTTCCTTTCTTCCTTCCTTCCTTCCTTTCTTTCCTTCTTCCTTTCTTTCTCTCTCTCTTTCTTTCTTTTACTAATTCTTTCTTTCTACTTTTTCTCCCTTTTATTCTGAGCCGGGTAGATGAAAGGCTCCTGGTGCTGCAGCCAGGAGTCAGTGCTGTGCCTCTGAAGTGGGAGAGCCAACTTCAGGACACGGGTCCACAAGAGAGCTCCCAGCTCCACATAATATCAAGCAGCAAAAATCTCCCAGAGATCTCCATCTCAACGACCAGCAAACTACAGTGCTGGTCACCCTATGCCAAGCAACTAGCAAGGCAGGAACACAACCCCACCCATTAACAGAGAGGCTGCTTAAAACATAATAAGGCCACAGGCACCCCAAAACACACCACCAGACGTGGACCTGCCCACCAGAAAGACAAGATCGAGCCTCAACCACCAGAACACAGGCTCTAGTCCCCCGCACCAGGAAGCCTACACAACCTACTGAAACAACCTGGGCCACTGGGGACAGACACCAAAAACAACAGGAACTACGAATCTGCAGCCTGCAAAAAGGAGACCCCAAACACAGTAACATAAGCAAAATGAGAAGACAGAAAAACACACAACAGGTGAAGGAGCAAGATAAAAACCTACCACACCTAACAAATGAAGAGGTAATAGGCAGTCTACCTGAAAAAGAATTCAGAATAATGATAGTAAAGATGATCCAAGATTCTATTTCCAAGATCCAAAATCTTGGAAATACAATAGACAAAATGCAAGAAACAGTTAACAAGGACCTAGAAGAACTAAAGATGAATCAAGCATCGATTAAAAACACAATAAATGAAATGAAAAATACTCTAGATGGGATCAATAGCAGAATAGCTGAGGCAGAAGAACGGATAAGTGAGGTGGAAGATAAAATAGTGGAAATAACTGCTGCAGAGCAAAATAAAGAAAAGAGAATGAAAAGAACAGAGGACAGTCTCAGAGACCTCTGGGACAACATTAAACGCACCAACATTCGAATTATAGGGGTTCCAGAAGAAGAAGAGAAAAAGAAAGGGACTGAGAAAATATTTGAAGAGATTATAGTTGAAAACTTCCCTAATATGGGAAAGGAAATAGTTAATCAAGTCCAGGAGGCACAGAGAGTCCCATACAGAATAAATCCAAGGAGAAATACGCCAAGACACATATTAATCAAACTGTCAAAAATTAAACACAAAGAAATCATATGAAAAGCAGCAAGGCAAAAACAACAAATAACACACAAGGGAATCCCCATCAGGTTAACAGCTGATCTCTCAGCAAAAACTCTACAAGCCAGAAGGGAGTGGCAGGATATAATTAAAGTGATGAAGGAGAGAAACCTGCAACCAAGATTACTCTACCCAGCAAGGATCTCATTCAGATTTGATGGAGAAATGAAAACCTTTACAGACAAGCAAAAGCTGAGAGAGTTCAGCACCACAAAACCAGCTTTACAACAAATGCTAAAGGAACTTCTCTAGGCAAGAAACACAACAGAAGGAATATACCTACAATAACGAACCCAAAGCAATTAAGGAAATGGGAATAGGAACATACATATCAATAATTACCTTAAATGTAAATGGACTAAATGCTCCCACCAAAAGACACAGATTGGCTGAATGGATACAAACACAAGACCCATATATATGCTGTCTACAAGAGACCCACTTCAGACCTAGAGACACATACAGACTGAAAGTAAGGGGATGGAAAAAGATATTCCATGCAAATGGAAATCAAAAGAAAGCTGGAGTAGCAATTCTTATATCAGACAAAATAGACTTTAAAATAAAGACTATTAGAAGAGACAAAGAAGGACACTACATAACGATAAAGGAATCGATCCAAGAAGAAGATATAACAATTGTAAATATTTATGCACCCAACATAGGAGCACCTCAATACATAAGGCAAATACTAACAGCCATAAAAGGGGAAATCGACAGTAACACAATCATAGTAGGGGACTTTAACACCCCACTTTCACCAATGGACAGATCATCCAAAATGAAAATAAATAAGGAAACACAAGCTTTAAATGATACATTAAACAAGATGGACTTAGTTGATATTTATAGGACATTCCATCCAAAAACAACAGAATACACATTTTTCTCAAGTGCTCATGGAACATTCTCCAGGATAGATCATATCTTGGGTCACAAATCAAGCCTTGGTAAATTCAAGAAAATTGAAATTGTATCAAGTATCTTTTCCGACCACAATGCTATGAGACTAGACATCAATTACAGGAAAAGATCTGTAAAAAATACAAAAACATGGAGGCTAAACAATACACTATTCAATAACGAAGTGATCACTGAAGAAATCAAAGAGGAAATTAAAAAACACCTAGAAACAAATGACAATGGAGACAGGACGACCTAAAACCTATGGGACACAGCAAAAGCAGTTCTAAGGGGGAAGTTTATAGCAATACAATCCCACCTTAAGAAACAGGAAACATCTCGAGCAAACAACCTGACCCTGCACCTAAAGCAATTAGAGAAAGAAGAAGAAAAAACCCCTAAAGGAAGCAGAAGGAAAGAAATCATAAAGATCAGATCAGAAATAAATGAAAAAGAAATGAAGGAAACGATAGCAAAGATCAATAAAACTAAAAGCTGGTTCTTTGAGAAGATAAACAAAATAGACAAACCATTAGCCAGACTCATCAAGAAAAAAAGGAAGAAGACTCAAATCAATAGAATTAGAAATGAAAAAGGAGAAGTAACAACTGACACTGCAGAAATACAAAAGATCATGAGAGATTAATACAAGCAACTCTATGCCAATAAAATGGACAACCTGGAAGAAATGGACCAATTCTTAGAAATTCACAACCTGCCAAGACTGAATCAGGAAGAAATAGAAAATATGAATAGACCAATCACAAGCACTGAAATTGAAACTGTGATAAAAAACCTTCCAACAAACAAAAGCCCAGGACCAGATGGCTTCACAGGCGAATTCTATCAAACATTTAGAGAAGAGCTAACACCCATCCTTCTCAAACTCTTCCAAACAATTTCAGAGGAAGGAACACTCTCAAACTCATTCTATGAGGCCACCATCACCTTGTTACCAAAACCAGGCAAGGATGTCACAAAGAAAGAAAACTACAGGCCAATATCACTGATGAACATAGATGCAAAAATCCTCAACAAAATACTAGCAAACAGAATCCAACAGCACATTAAAAGGATCATACACCATGATCAAGTGGGCTTTATTCCAGGAATGCAAGGATTCTTCAATATACGCAAATCAATCAATGTGATACACCATATTAACAAATTGAAGGAGAAAAACCATATGATCATCTCAATAGATGCAGAGAGAGCTTTTGACAAAATTCAACACCCATTTATGATAAAAACCCTGCAGAAAGTAGGCATAGAGGGAACTTTCCTCAACATAATAAAGGCCATATATGACAAACCCACAGCCAACATTGTCCTCAATGGTGAAAAACTGAAACCATTTCCACTAAGATCAGGAACAAGACAAGGCTGCCCACTCTCACCACTCTTATTCAACATAGTTTTGGAAGTTTTAGCCACAGCAATCAGAGAAGAAAAGGAAATAAAAGGAATCCAAATTGGAAAAGAAGAAGTAAAGCTGTCACTGTTTGCAGATGACATGATACTATACATAGAGAATCCTAAAGATGCTACCAGAAAACTACTAGAGCTAATCAATGAATTTGGTAAAGTAGCAGGATACAAAATTAATGCACCTAAATCTCTGGCATTCCTGTACACTAATGATGAAAAATCTGAAAATGAAATCAAGAAAACACTCCCATTTACCATTGCAACAAAAAGAATAAAATATCTAGGAATAAACCTACCTAAGGAGACAAAAGACCTGTATGCAGAAAATTATAAGACACTGATGAAAGAAATTAAAGATGATACAAATAGATGGAGAGATATACCATACTCCTGGATTGGAAGAATCAATATTGTGAAAATGAGTCTACTACCCAAAGCAATCTACAGATTCAATGCAATCCCTATCAAACTACCACTGGCATTTTTCACAGAACTAGAACAAAAAATTTCAAAATTTGTTAGGAGAAACAAAAGACCCCGAATAGCCAAAGCAATCTTGAGAACGAAAAACGGAGCTGGAGGAATCAGGCTCCCTGACTTCAGACTATACTACAAAGCTACAGTAATCAAGACAGTGTGGTACTGGCACAAAAACAGAAAGACAGATCAATGGAACAGGATAGAAAGCCCAGAGATAAACCCACGCACATATGGTCAACTTAACTTTGATAAAGGAGTCAGGAATGTACAGTGGAGAAAGGACAGTCTCTTCAATAAGTGGTGCTGGGAAAACTGGACAGGGACATGTAAAAGTATGAGATTAGATCATTCCCTAACACCATACACAAAAATAAGTTCAAAATGGATTAAAGACCTAAATGTAAGGCCAGAAACTATCAAACTCTTAGAGGAAAACATAGGCAGAACACTCTATGACATAAATCACAGCAAGATCCTTTTGGACCCACCTCCTAGAGAAATGGAAATAAAAAGAAAGATAAACAAATGGGACCTAATGAAACTTCAAAGCTTTTGCACAGCAAAGGAAACCATAAACAAGACCAAAAGACAACCCTCAGAATGGGAGAAAATATTTGCAAATGAAGCAACTGACAAAGGATTAATCTCCAAAATTTATAAACAGCTCATGCAGCTCAATAGCAAAAAAACAAACAACCCAACCCAAAAATGGGCAGAAGACTTAAATAGGCATTTCTCCAAAGAAGATATACAGACTGCCAACAAACACATGAAAGAATGCTCAACATCATTAATCATTAGAGAAATGCAAATCAAAACTACAATGAGATATCTCACACCAGTCAGAATGGCCATCATCAAGAAATCTAGAAACAATAAATGCTGGAGAGGGTGTGGAGAAAAGCGAACACTCTTGCACTGCTGGTGGGAATGTGAATTGGTACAGCCACTATGGAGAACAGTATGGAGGTTCCTTAAAAAACTAAAAATAGAACTACCATATGACCCAGCAATCCCACTACTAGGCATATACCCTGAGAAGACCATAATTCAAAAAGAGACATGTACCAAAATGTTCATTGCAGCTCTATTCACAATAGCCCGGAGATGGAAACAACCTAAGTGTCCATCATCGGATGAATGGATAAAGAAGATGTGGCACATATATACAATGGAATATTACTCAGCCATAAAAAGAAACGAAACTGAGCTATTTGTAATGAGGTGGATAGACCTAGAGTCTGTCATACAGAGTGAAGTAAGTCAGAAAGAGAAAGACAAATACCGTATGCTAACACATATGTATGGAATTTAAAAAGAAAATGTCATGAAGAACCTAGGGGTAAAACGGGAATAAAGACACAGACCTACTTGAGAATGGACCTGAGGATATGGGGAGGGGGAAGTGTAAGCTGTGACAAAGCGAAAGAGAGGCATGGACATATATACACTACCAAACGTAAGGTAGATAGATAGTGGGAAGCAGCTGCAGAGCACAGGGAGATCAGCTCGGTGCTTTGTGACCGCCTGGAGGGGTGGGATGGGGAGGGTGGGAGGGAGGGAGATGCATGAGGGAAGGGATGTGGGAACAGATGTATATGTATGACTGATTCACTTTGTTATAAAGCAGAAACTAATAAAAAAAAACTAAAAAAAAAAAATATTTGCCAACACATAAAACAAAGGAAATTCCACATAGAAATCCATCTTGCCATCTTCCCTTGGAAAACTGTGCTGTTATATTTAGCAACCCTGTTTACCTGAGAGCCACTGGCCACAGGGCAAGGCTGACTGAAGCCAACCATGGGGAAGGACTTGCATACTCTTCTTTGTTTCAATCCATTTCTTAGCAGACAGCCCCAGAGCGTATCTGAGTGCGCCAGTGCTGTGAGGTCTATTGTATTCATAACCATTTTTATTTGAGTATTTCCAAGCCTCCTCTCTGGATCTAGTTACTGTAGAGCAATGGATAAAAGCTGCTATTCTCTCTTCTTTGGGAAGAAGGTCACCATCTGCATGGTCTTTGTGGACACTCCCCATTCCGGGAGCGAACAGCTGCTTGGAACACACCGCCTCCCGCCCCCCACCCCCTGCCACCCGCCACAGTTACATTGTGTTCTATGGCAGCTACGGGGCCCACATTCTCCCCCAGGGCTGAGAGAGACACTTCACTTTTCTGAAAATTACTGACTCACTTTGTTCAACTTTTGGGGGCTGGGTTAATATTAGAAAACAAACCTGATCTGAGCTGGGTGGCACTGATGTCTCTTTGTTATAGCTGCCAACCGTGGGGGACTCGGAACTAGGGAACTGACTGGGGTTCAAAGGTAGCAGACCTGAGGCATTGCGGGGGTGGGGGGTGACTGTCCAAGTTTATTCATTCATACAGGAAGTATTGTTTATGGGTATCTAGTGTGTGCCAGGAATACAGCAGTGACCAAGAACACCCTGGTTCCTGCCCCATCGCTACCCCCCACCCCCATTCTGCAGCTCACAGTCGATTAGGGGACACAGACAATGAGCAAGTAAGCAAATCAGTTTCCCCTGCCCTCTATAGCAGGTTCCAGGCTTCTTAGGTGCATTATGGTATCTACCCCCCCTAACCCCCCCAACACACACCCCAGAACAGTGCTTGGCACTTAATAAGGGCTCAAGAAAGATCTGCTGAGCAATGAGATAACACCCACCTTTCCACAGGCATACCTGACCTCTTAGGAGATGGTCTTGAGGCCAGGCGGCCTGGAATGGGCATGGGTGTGAAAGAAGCCCCCAATCTAGCCATGGCTGGCAAAGGCCTGGGAGGTCAAATGTCCAAGGCCAGAGGAGGGGTCTATATGGGCCCAAATGGGAAGAGACCTGCTATTCTTTAGGGGGTGACACACCCCTGCCCTTGGAAAATCAGATGTAAGTTGTAAGTTCCAGGTTCAGAATCGGGTTGGCAGTGAGACCCAGATAGGTTCAGAAACTTGCCCCAGGGATACCCAGCCAGGGGAGGGACTAATCCCAGATGTTCTGTTGCGAGTCACCACATGAACCTGGGGCAAGTCACTTCTCCAGCTCCTCCATTTTCTCATCTGTAAAATGGGACCGTATAGTCAGACACCAAAATCCATCGCCCCCCAACATTTTATTCTGAACATTTTCAAATATGGAAAAGTGGAAGAAATAGGATAAATACCCACCACCTAGATTCAACCATCAGCATCCTACTCTACTAGCTTAATCACACATCTGTGCATCTATCCATCTATCAAATCCATCTCAGTTTTTGATGCATTGCAGACATCTGTTTATCTCCCCCGAACACATCATTAAGCTGGTAATCCTAACTAACTCTTCGCTTTGATAAACACTCTGACAACTGTTAATACCAACCCCTGGGCCAGCCGCTGACTCTCATTTAAACCTCAATTCTTTCCCTTTGTCACAGCTTACCCTTCCCCTTCCCCATATCCTCAAGTCCATTCTCAAGTAGGTCTGGACTTGAGGATATGGGGAAGGGGAAGGGGAAGCTGTGACAAAGGGAAAGAGAGGCATGGACATATATACACTACCAAACGTAAGGTAGATAGATAGTGGGAAGCAGCCGCAGAGCACAGGGAGATCAGCTCGGTGCTTTGTGACCGCCTGGAGGGGTGGGATGGGGAGGGTGGGAGGGAGGGAGATGCATGAGGGAGGGGATGTGGGAACAGATGTATATGTATGACTGATTCACTTTGTTATAAAGCAGAAACTAATAAAAAAATGCAAAAAAAAAAAAAAAAAAACCTCAATTCTAACTTTTTTGTGTGGAGAAACCGGTACAGGGAGGGTAAGAAACCGGATCAATGTCACACAGCCGGGGAGTCAAACCCAGCTCTGTTTGTCCCAAGTCCAGACGTTATGAAGGCCATGGAAAGGATGAAATGGGACGAGGCACATAGAAGCTCTTATGGGACAGGGACAGAGCAGCGTCCAGATGTGAGAAATTAGGACGGGAGAAGATGCACCCACCTTTTCTCATCTACCAAATACGCTACACCTCTGTGCTCAGCTGGGCTCTGGACACAGGATCCTTGCCTGCCAATATGAAACTGAATCCCATATAGGTCATGATATTTTCTCTCTCCTAACATAGGTCTGGGCAGGAGACAGACACCTCACAAATATTTGCTGAATGAGCTTGGATTTCTGGACCCCTCATCTCAACGTTTAATGGACTGTTTTAATGATAACCGTGCAGCTGAAAAGGAACAGCAGGAAACCCATTTGCTGTGCAAAGTCCAGGACACTGGAGAATTAACCTGCCCTCTCCCAGGGGCTGTGATGCCTTGTTCCACTTTTAACCCACCGGCTCCAAGTCTCCCTGGTCCTCCCAACCCTCCAGCCCAGAAACCTCCCCTCTCCCACCCCCAGTACCAGCGCATTTTCTAACCCCTCCAATTTCTAGTCCCCTCCAATTTCTAGTCCTTCCCCACCCCACCCTCAGCTCTCCCAACCAGATCCTAATACCCTTTATCTCTGACTCCTACACCTCCTACCCGTCCAACAGCCCAGTTCCTACCCTGAGGGAGCCTGACCAGAGCCTGGCCTGATTCCCGTTTCTCTACAGAGGCGTGGTTTTCCTTTTGCTCCCTCCCTCCCTTTCTTTCTTAACAAGTTGTTTGTGCCTCTGAAAGTCAAAAGAACGGCCATCGCGGCTCCTCCCTCGCACCCGCAACTGCAAAGTCTAAAACTTGGCCAACCCAAGTTCTGTTTCTTGATCTGGCAAGATGTTTCCACGGGTGTTTTTCGTTTTCAGTTAAGCAGCACGCTTAGGATCCGTGCACTTTTCTGGAGGCATGTAACACTTCAATAACAAGAAGGAACAAAGCAAGAAAAAGCCTTGCCCAAAACACCCCTGCTGGTCCCTCCACTTCTCGTTCAATCCGACTTCAGGGGAAAGTTTTCATCAAAGACCTCTCCAGGATCCGAATTCTAGCCGCCAGGAGGGGAAAAATAGGAGGACTAGGAGAGCACTGCCTCCGGAGGGACCTGCGCCCTCTGACCGCGCCCTTTAAATATGGCTCGTACAGCGGGACAGTGCTACTCCAGCACGCAGCTACGCTGGCTCGCCTGGAGCGCCAAGACCGCGAGCGGCGGCAAATCAGGCAGCTACAAGCCCACCCCGACCTTGGGTCCTCAGAGCGGCAAGTGCGGGGGGCGGGGCCTAGCCGCCCGTTGGCCCACGCCGGGGGGCGGGGCCACATCTCCGTCCCGCCCCCATCCCCCGCCTAGTTAAATAGGCTTCGCGCCGGCCCGGGGAATTATTCCTCGTGGGGCGGGCCTGGGTTTGTTTACACGCTGCCATTGGCTGGGTTTGAATCGGCCCGACTGCGGGCCGGCCGCGGGGCGGGGCGCCAGAGGGCCCCGGCCTGCGCCTGACAGCTTCAGCTAGGCAACCCACCTAAGACGCGCCGCCAAAGCACTGGACCCCTGGAGATGGGGATACTCTAAGTGGAGGCTGGCAGTGGGGGCGGGCAGGTTGAGGCTTCCGCAGGTTTCTTGATAAATGCTAACCAAGGGGGTAGGGAACATTGTTTCTGTTTTCATAAAAAAGTGGTAAGGATAAACAAAGCCGAAAACAACCTAGCTGTCCATGGATAGGGGACTCATTAAATAAGCTGTGGTCTGGCCCACAGGGGGACATGAACTAACCGTAAAATGAGGAAGTAATACCTGAACCGACGCGGAATAAGCTATGAATTCAGTTAAGGGGAAAAGGCAATGAAGGAAGAAGAGTGTATAATAATTTAAGGGGGGGGTGAGAAAATCTAAGCTGCTGCTTGTTAAATGCACAGAATATCTTCGAAAGCAGAAACAAACTGGTAACTGCAGCGTCTGTGGGGAGGGAGACCGGGGTGCGTGAAGGGTGGATCTATTTGGACCTTTGTAAAGTTAGAAACTTGTAAACAAATACTAAGTTCTGAGAACTCTCCCTTTTCATCCACGTACCTCGAAGCAACGGCCCCTAGGAAAATTCTTGACTTGGCTATAGAGGCCATGGACCCCCGACCTGCGCCCCCTACAACCCACAATGGTATTTGGGGAATTGAGCTGCTTCACGTACTCAGGACCAACAGAAATCCAGATTCAATGAAGAGTGGCTTTATTTATTAGTAATCACTGCAGGATTTCACATCCCAACGGAGAGGGAGGGGCCACTTCCTGAGAGATGCTAAGTGGGGGATGAGGAGGAGAAACCAGCCAGGCCCTCTTAGGAGAGAGAAGAGAAAGTCAAAACTAGGAGAGGCCCCTTTAAGAAGGGAAGCCTGCCTCCTCCGGACAACGACGCTGGCGGAATTGACGTGCAGAAGGGAGAGTTGTCCGGGTTTTGACTTTTATTATTCCTCTCTGTTCCGGGAGATCTGGAGCAGAGAATGAGAACGACTTCCTGCAGCTGAGATTTGACCTGTTATGGATCTTACTTGTTAAGACTTCCTGTGTATAAGTTCGCTACAGGGTTTGTGAAACATTGTTTTTAGATGTCTGGGAAAGTCCCCCAGGCCTGGAGTGAAAACTTGACCGGCTACGAGATGTTCTAAGTTAACGCCTACCAGAGCTGGAGCTGCCGGCCCAGGTACATAGATAAACTCGGTGAATGCCCAGAAAGATCCTAGCAGCTTCTACCAGCCTCCCGTTTTACGCCTGTGGAAACTGAGGCACAGAGAGTTATAGAATTGCCCACATCAGGCGTCACAGGGATTCGGACCCAGGCAGCCCTTCTCCAAAGTTCATACTTTTGTTTTGTTTTGTTTTGTTTTGCGGTACGCGGGCCTCTCACTGTTGTGGCCTCTCCCGCCGCGGAGCACAGGCTCTGGACGCGCAGGCTCAGCTGCCATGGCTCACGGGCCTAACCGCTCCGAGGCATGTGGGATCTTCCGAGACCGGGGCACGAACCCGTGTCCCCTGCATCGGCAGGCAGACTCTCAACCACTGCGCCACCAGGGAAGCCCCAAAGTTCATACTTTTAACCACCATATGACACTTGCCCCTAAAAACTTTTTTGTCTTTTGATGCATTGTTTTAAAAGCTATAAGAAGCTTAATGCAGATTTTTTTTGAATCTTTGAATTTTATTTATTTTTTTATACAGCAGGTTCTTGTTAGTTCTCTACTTTATATATAGTGGTGTGTATGTATTCATCCCAGACCACTAATTCATCCCTGCCCCCCTCCCCTTTCTCCTTTGGTAACCATAAGTTTGTTTTCTATGTCCGTGAATCTCTTTCTGTTTTGTAAATAAGTTTATTTGTATTTCTTTTTTTCTTTTTAGATTCCACATATAAGCGATATCATATGATATTTGTCTT
Source organism: Hyperoodon ampullatus (assembly GCF_949752795.1). Taxonomy (NCBI): domain Eukaryota; kingdom Metazoa; phylum Chordata; class Mammalia; order Artiodactyla; family Ziphiidae; genus Hyperoodon; species Hyperoodon ampullatus. Next base: position 41,158,378 of record NC_136931.1, read on the forward strand.
TGTCTGACTTACTTCACTTAGTATGATAATCTCCTGGTCCATCCATGTTGCTGCAAATGGCATTATTTCATTCTTTTTTATGGCTGAGTAATATTCTTGTGGGGTTTTTTTTTAATAAAAGAATTTCTGATGGTGTTTCCTAAAATTCTGTATCAGGGCAAGCTTTTAAATTTTATTTTATTTTTCCACCCTCCAGCTTTTTAATGTTTTTCAGTACCTTTCACGAGGAAATGTTCTGCCCTCAGCCCTCCTACTCCTCTCACCACTAAATAATTCCCTGATCGTTACTATGTAATCATCAGGCACACTTCTAAGCTCATTGAATTGTTACAGCAACCAAGAAGTCGAAATAGTTAGCGGTCTCATTTCACAGATGAAAAAACCGAGGCACAGAGAAGTTAAATAACTGGCCCAAGGTCCCACATCTCTCTCCAGAAAAAGAAGAGGAAGACCAAGAATGGGTAGGTCATGGTGGGAGAGAGAAAAAGGCATCCAGAGTTGCTGAGAGACAGGAAAAAATGGGAATTAAGATAAGCCAGTGGATAAACAACAAGGTCCTACTGTATAGCCGAAGGAACTATATTCAATATTGTGTAATAAGCCATAACGGAAACAAGTATGAAAAAGAGTATATATATATATATATATATATATATATATATATATATATATATGAATCACGTTATCACTTTGCTGTACAGCAGAAATTAATACAACATTGTCAATCAACTATTCTTCAATAAAATAAATTTTACAAAAATTTTTTACAAAGGGAAGCCAGTGGACTGGTGAATATGGGGAAAATGGCTTTAGCAAGGTGGTAGGAGCTGAGGTCAGTTTGCAAAAGGTAGTGAGAAAATGACCAAGAAGCACATAAAAAGATGTTCAAGGTTCTTAGTTATTAGGGAAATGCAAGTCAAAACCATGAGAGGCCACTTCGCCCTTGCTAGAATGGACATAATCCAAAAAAGGGACAATACCAAGTGTTAGGAAGGATGTGGGGAAATCAGAATCCTCACACACTGCTGGTGGGTAAAGGGGCCACCAATATGGACAACAGTTTGCTGTTTCCTCCATAAGTTGCACCTGGAATTACTACATGGCCACACCTATGTGTATACCCAGAATAGTTGAAAACAGGTGTTCAAACAATAACTTGTACATGAATGTTCCCAGCAGCATTATTCACAATAGCCAGAAGGTGGAAACAACCCAGATGTCCACCAGCAGATGAATGAATCAACAAAATGTGGTCTATCCACACAATGGAATATTATTCAGCCACAAAAAGGAACGGATCCATGCTATGACATGGAACCTCGAAAACATGATGCTCAGTGTAAAAACTAGATCCAAAAGGCCACATATTGGGTGAGTCCATTATATGAACTGTCCAGAAGAGGCAAATCCATAGAGACAGAAAGCAGAGGTGGCCAGGGCCTGGGGGGAGGGGGGAGTGGCTAGTAACTGCTACATGGGCATAGGGTTTCCTTTGGGGGTGATGGGAAATTTCGAGAATTAGATAGTGGTGATGGTGGTACAACACTGTGAATGTGCTTAATGCCACTGAATTGTACATTTTAAATGGTGACAACAGTCAATTTCAGGACACAAAAATTGTTTTTAAATTTTAAATGGTGAGAAAGCAGTGGTGTTAAGCACACGATTTTAAAAATAATACACATGGCAGTGTATACGAGGAGAGGATCCAAATACAGCTAGGGAGGGACTGGTGGAGGAAAATAATGGAGGGAGATCTGGGGACATGGCAGTGGAGAGGGGTCCAGTCAATGAACCTGCTCTGGAGTGGTTCCTGAGAGCCTAGGGCAGAACTTGTGGAGATCTCACAAGTCTCTGGAGGATACAGACCCACCCCCAGGGTAGACAGGGCTGTGATGGGGGAAGATGGGGGATTGTGGAAGCCCAGAGCAGGCACCTGACCCAGCCTGCAGTTCAGGAAGGCTTCCTGGAGGAGGAGAAGGGTAAAGAGGAGTCTGATAGGAAAGGTCAGACGGGGAGGACTGTGGATTTTCCGGGTGCAAAGTAGAAAGGGGGCCTGGAATTTGTAAAGCACAGATCAACCTTGACACTCCCCTGATTGAAACCCTCCTAAGGCTCCCTAGTGCCCTTGGGGGTAGTCCACAGTCTGGAACAGCTTGGCCTCAGTTTATTCAGCACACCCTGTCTGAGCACCTGCTCCATGCCCCGCCCTGCGCGGGCAGTGCTAGGGAAACAGCGGGGAAGAGCCAGGCCCAGCCCTGCCTTCATGGGACTCCCACCCCAGTGCGGGAGACAGACATAAAACAAATCATTTCGCGGTGTGACAGATATTAGCCTGACGGCTGCTATGGGAGGTCAGGTGGAGTTAACTCAGCCCCCCGGGGTTTCCCCACTTCTTTTATTCCTAAAGGTCTATTTCACAACTTTTGCCGAGTACTGCCTCTATTGTCTATACCTTGAAAATGTGTTCTCTCATAAACAACAAGGTCCTCCTGTATAGCACAGGGAACTATATTCAGTATCCTGTGATAAACCATAATGGAAAAGAATATGAAAAAATATATATGTATCACCAAATCACTTTGCTGTACAGTAGAAAGCAACACAACATTGTAAATCAACTATACTTCAATAAAATCAGATAAAATTTGTTCCTTCAACCAACTTTTTTTCTTCCTTTGATGGGTTCCCCTGGGGCTACATTACGCTGATCCCAGGGAACAATAGTCATGAAGTCACAGGTGTGAAGGGCCAGTTCCTTTTTTCCCCAACGTGCTTTAAAATAAATGCATAGGGCTTCCCTGGTGGCGCAGTGGTTAAGAGTCCGCCTGCCGATGCAGGGGACACGGGTTTGTGCCCCGGTCTGGGAAGATCCCACATGCCGCAGAGCGGCTAGGCCCGTGAGCCATGGCGCTGAGCCTGCGCGTCCGGAGCCTGTGCTCCGCAAGGGGAGAGGCCACAACAGTGAGAGGCCCGCCTACCGCAAAAAAATAATAAATAAAATGAAATAAATAAAATAAATGCATAACAATTAAAATGTCACCTGGAGGGCTTCCCTGGTGACACAGTGGTTGAGAGTCCGCCTGCCGATGCAGGGGACATGGGTTCGTGCCCTGGTCTGGGAAGATCCCACATGCCACGGAACGGCTGGGCCCATGAGCCATGGCCGCTGAGCCTGCACGTCCGGAGGCTGTGCTCCGCAACGGGAGAGGCCACAACAGTGAGAGGCCCGTGTACAGCAAAAAAAAAAAAAAAAAAAAAAAAAAAAAAAGTCACCTGGAAATCATCCCAAATACTACTTTGGGAACCCGGTGACTTAGACGCTGGGGATTAAGGGACAACATCGTGAAGGAAGTTAAGACTTGCAAGATAAATAGAGTTAGTCAGACAAGGTTGGAGGGGAAGGGCAGGTGCAAAGCCCCAGAGGTGGCAGCGGCAGGGAAAGAAGGCAGGTTGGGCTGCTGGAGTCTTGAGAGCTTGGCTGAGAGAGGCTTAGGGACTGGGTGACCTTACACCGGGGATTTGGGGTTTGATCCCAAAAGCCATACACAGTCATTGAAGGGTTTGTTTTCACTGTCGTTATTACTTTTAACTGCTATGCAATTCACATACCGTAAAACTTCTTCATGTAAAGTGGACCATTCCATGGTTTATTGTATATTCACAAGGCTGTGCAACCATCACCACTATCTAGTTCCAGAACATTTTCATCACCCCAAGAAGAAATCCTGTAACATTAGCAGTCCTTCCTATGTCCCCCTCCCCACCAACCCTAGGCAACCACGAATCTGCTTTCTATCTCTATGGATTTGTCTATTCCAGACGTTTCATATAAATGGAATCCTACAATATATGGCCTCTGTGTCTGGCTTCTTTTGCTTAGCATGATGTTTTCTTTTTGGCCACCCCTCATGGCTTGTGGGATCTTAGTTCCCCAACCAGGGATTGATCCCAGGCCCTTGGCAGTGAAAGCACAGAGTCCTAACTATTGGACTGCCAGGGAATTCCCAGCACAATGTTTTAAAAGTTCACCCATGCTGTAGCATGAATCAGAACTTCATTCCTTTTTATGGCTGAATAATATTCCCCTGTTGGGTCTCCCATGGCAATAGAGATAAAAGCAAAAATAAACAAATGGAACCTAATCAAACTTATGAGCTTTTGCACAGCAAAGGAAACCATAAACAAAACAAAAAGACAACCTATGGATTGGGAGAAAATATTTGTAAATGATGCAACTGACAAGGGCTTAATTTCCAAAATATACAAATAGCTCATACAACGTGATAACAAAAAAACAAACAACCCAATCAAAAAATGGACAGAAGGCCTAAATAGACATTTCTCCAAAGAAGACATACATATGGCCAATAGGCACATGAAATGATGCTCAACATTGCTCATTATTAGTGAAATACAAATCAAAACTACAGTGAGGTAGGGGAATTTCCTGGCAGTCCAGTGGTTAAGACTCCACACTTCCAATGCAGGGGGCGTAGGTTCGACCCCTGGTTGGGGAACTAAGATCCCACATGCCACACGGTGCAGACAAAAAAAAAAAACTACTACGATGAGGTATCACTTCACACCGGTCAGAATGGTCGACATTAAAAAGTCTACAAATAATAAGTGTTGGAGAGGGTGTGGAGAAAAGGGAATCCTTCTACACTCTTGGTGGAAATGTAAATTGGTACAAGCACTATGGAGAACAGTATGGCAGTTCCATAAAAAACTAAAAATAGAGCTACCATATGATCCAGCAATCCCACTCCTGGGCATATATCCAGAGAAAACTGTAATTCGAAAAGATACATACACCCCAATGTTCATTGCAGTGCTGTTTACAATAGCCAGGACATGGAAGTAACCTAAATGTCCATTGACAGAGGAATGAGTAAAGAAGATGTGGTACATATATAAAATGGAATATTACTCAGCCATAAAAAAGAATGAAATAATGCCATTTGCAGCAACGTGGATGGACCTAGAGATTGTCATACTGAGTGAAGTAAGTCAGACAGAGAGGACAAATATCGTATGATATTGCTTATACATGGAATCTAAAAAAATGGTACAAATGAACTTATTCACAAAACACAAATAGGGTCGCAGATGTAGAAAACAATCTTATGGTTACAAGGGGGGAGGTATAAAACGGGAGATTGGGATTGATATATACACACTACTATATATAAAATAGATAACTAATAAAGGCCTACTGTATAGCACAGGGAACTCTACTCAATACTCTGTAATGACCTATATGGGAAAAGAATCTTAAAAAGAGTGGCATATGTATATGTATAACTGGTTCACTTTGCTGTACAGCAGAAAGTAACATAACATTGTAAATCAACTATACGGCAATAAAAAATTTTTAAACATAAAATAGATAAACAACAAGGTCCTACTGTATAGCACAGGGAACTATATTCAATATCTTGTAATTACCTATGATGGAAAAGGATATATATATATATATATATATAAAACTGAATCACTTTGCTGTGCACCTGGAACTGACACAACATTGTAAATCAACTATACTTCAATAAAACAATATTTCTACTGTTGGGATACACCACATTTGGTTTATCCAGTCATCAGTTGATAGACATTTGGGTTGTTTCTGCTCTTTGGTTGCTGTGAATAATGCTGCTTTGAACCTTCGGGTACAAGTGTCTGTGTGGACATAGATTTTCCTTTCTCATGGGTACCTACTGAGGAGCAGAATGAAGAGTGTGTTTTTGCTGATTTGTTTTTCACCTGAAATAAGATCAAACTACAGAACTCTTTTACAGTTTACTCTTCTCAAACAAGAAGAGTAAAAAAAACCCCATCCTCCTAGGTTCATCAGTCAATAATACTTAACCACATGTGTTTTATCTCACTCTTTTCGGAACATTTGAGAGGCAGCGGCAGACATCCTGTCCCTTGATCCCTATAAATACTTCAGCATGGAGCTACAGAACAAAGACATTCTCTTCAAAAACCCCAGGACAGTTATCAAAATCAGGAACTGTAACACTGATACAGTAATACTGTTGTTTAATGCACAAATTCAAATCTCTCGCTTCCCTTCAGTAATGTCCTTTATAGCCATGTTTTCGCCAGTATAGGATCCAATCTTGGATCATGCATTGGACTGAGTCATGTTGCTGAAAAATCTTAGGAAGCGGGAGACTTGATTAGCTTGACCCCTTCTTTGCCTCCCTTTGGCGGACTGGGGAGCAGAGACTGGGGGGTCAGAGGGGAAGCGGGGAGACAAGGGAGAAGCCGGTGCTCACAGTCAGAAAGAGAAACTTAGGAATCAGATGGATGTCAGTTCAAATCGTGGCCCAGTTATTCAGTAACCGTGACCTTGGGCAACCGTGACCTTGAGGCTCTCTGCGCCTCAGTTGTCTCATCGGGAAAATGGAACTGACCCCTAGGCTCACTGGGAGGACCAGTGACATACTGAGCACAGACCTAGTACATCAGATGGAATTAATCCCCCCACCCCCATCCTATCATCGCCATTTATCCCTGTCAATTTCCAGGACCAGAACAGTCCCAAGGGCTTCAGATCTTCAGATGAGGTTGCTTTTCGGATCCTTACAGCAAACAACCTTATAAGCAGATACTATTATCATCACTAATCTGTAGAAGTGAGGTGTCTTATAGAAGAGGTATTTTAGTCTGTTCAGGCTGCTGGAACACAATACCATAGACTGGGTGGCTTGTAAACAACAGAAATTTATTTCTTACTGTTCTAGAGGCTGGGAAGTCCAAGATCAAGGTGCTTCCTGGTTCACAGACAGCCATCTTCTTGCACGTCCTCGCGTGGCAGAAAGGGTGAGGGAGCTCTCTGGGGTCTCTTTTCTAAGGGAACTAATCTTATACATGAGAATGCCACCCTCATGACCTAATCACCTCCTAAAGGCCCCCTCTACAAATACCATCACATTGGGGATTAGGTTTCAACATATAGAGTTTGAGGGCTGGGGGGGAAATAAACATTCAGTCTCCAGCAGGAGGAAACTGAGGCACAGAGAGGCAAAGTCAGGTCCCTGAGGTCACCCAGCAGATCAACAGCAGAACCAGGATTAAAAACCAGACACCGGGCTTCCCTGGTGGCGCAGTGGTTGCGAGTCCGCCTGCCGATGCAGGGGACACGGGTTCGTGCCCGGGTCCGGGAAGATCCCACATGCCGCAGAGCGGCTGGGCCCTTGAGCCATGGCCGCTGAGCCTGCGCATCCGGAGCCTGTGCTCCGCAACGGGAGAGGCCGCAACAGTGATGTTAGTCTAGGGCAAGAGATAATGGTGGGGCCTGGACCGGGATGGAAACGTGGGGATGGAAACAAGAGGACTGACCCACAGGGAGGTAGAAGGGTGAGTAACTTGGGGCTGTGGGGGGGGATCTGAGAAAGTGGGAGGAGTCCAGTTTGAACCCCTCCCTCATGAGCATTCAAGAACAAACACCTCCCACAGGAGATGGAAGAAATAAACAAAAGGCAGGGAAGCTGGAATCGGCCTTATCCTGAAGTAGGAGGGGGATTCATCAGCCTCCAATGATGGGTGGAGGTGGGGTTGGGGGCTTGGAGAGTAAGGAATGGGATAGAGCTGCCCCAAAAGAGACCTAAGGGACTCACAGAAAGAAGTGAAGATTAAAGTCAGATAACAGGACTGTGGGGCAGATGAGGCAACTGTGGACAATGGGAATCAGACTTTCATTGGCTCATGGGAGAAGCAGAAATAAGAAGGACCACTCTTCCCTGCCTTGAGGCTGCCCTTCTCCACCCCTCCCTTTATCCGGGTGCTTTGCGGTGTGCTTTCACAGCTCCTCCCATCAAGACATGGAGTCTCTTGGGACTCCCCTTGTGGTCCAGTGGGCAGGACTTCGCGCTCCCAATGCAGGGAGCCCAGGTCTGATCCCTGATGGGGGAACTAGATCCCAAATGCATGCCGCAACTAAAGATCCCGCATGCTGCAGCGAAGATCCTGCATGCCGCAATTAAGACCCAGCAGGGCCAAAATAAATAAATAAATATTTTTTAAAAATTAAAAAAAAGAGAGATGGAGTCTCTTTTCCCATCCCCTGAACTGAAATTTACAACTTGCTTTAGCCGGTAGAATACAGCAGGAGTGCACAAATCCCAAGGCTAAGCCTTAAGAGGCTCAGAGTATTTCTCTTCTCTCTCTTCTTCTCCACCTTTGCCATGAGAACATGCCTGGGCTAGCTTGCTGGAGGGATGTGGGGGAGAGGTAAAGAAGAACTGAGTCATCCCAGCTGAAGTAATTCGAAACCAGCCAGCCTCTAGTTAACCTGCCAGAGGATGATGGCAGATTCACGAGTGAAACCAGCCAAGGTCAGCCAAGTCTGGCCCAGATTAGCAGAACTGTCTAGACGACCCAAATACACGTGAGAGAAAAAGAAAAAGTTGTTGTTTTAAGCTACTAAATTTCAAGATGGTTTCTTACACAGCTGTAGCTAACTGATACAAAGGAGAGGCTAAGCACTAGGATGAACGTGTGGGCATCCCCAACACCCAGTATTTTAGTATTTATTGAATGACAAAAGAAATCCAAAATTATCTCTCACCTTTCCCTCAACAACTTCCTCTTGAAACTCTTATTCTGATATTCAGCTTGTAGCTTGATGCTAATAATACAAAATATGTCCCTTCCAGGGATGCTGGATTAACATTTCAAGAGAGAATGGCATGGCCAAAGAATAACAGCTTTGAAACTTGGACCATGTTTTGGTGAGAGCTATTATTATCATTGAAATCAAGGAACAATGGTCTTGATTTCAGAGCAGTTGATGATCTTGCTGAATCTCAGGAAATAAGGTGAGAGGTACTAGTGGAAGGGAGAGAAGCACAGTTCCTCCTCAGCCACCCACGTCACCTGCGCAAAGATGGCTTTGGCCAAATTGCCTTTGTTACACCCTTTCCTCTTTTCTGGACCCCACACAGGGAAACTTCAACGACTTTGGTAAGGAAGGGACAGTATCTGTGAATCTGGAGTTTTCTGTTAGGAAAATGAACATCCTGGGTGGCCTCAGACATAGGACACACTTGAATTTTTTTCTTCATGGAAGGAGCTGCACTTTGGAATCTTGGAGCCTTGTGCCCTAAAGGACCTGGCATGGCAGAGCAGGGACCCATCTGCTAGGCTGGCCCAGTGCTACTCGTGCTCAGAAAACGCATTCTGTGAAGGCTGGACGTTTCCCATTATTGAAAAAAACCCAGCAAAGGAGACAAAAGTCCCCCTTTAAAGGATTTGAAGTAGAGGGAGCTGAAATGACCTGGAACACATTCCCCAAACTCCCCACCCCCCATCCTCTCCACACCCTGCAGCGTTAACTCATTCAATAAATTTTTACTGCAGTTTCTTCTGTTATTTGCTTTGTTTTGTTTAAGGAGAATATCTTTATTATTATAGTCTCAAAGGATTTCTTTTTTTTATTGAAGTATAGTTGATTTACAATGTTGTGTTAATTTCTGCTGTACAGCAAAGTGATTCAGTCATATATACATTCTTTTGCACATTCTTTTGTGATAAACTCTCATGGTTTATCACAGGGTATTGACTATGGTTCCCTGTGCTCTACAGTAGGGCCTTGTTGTTTATCCATCCCCTATATAATAGTTTGCATCTGCTAATTCCAAACTCCCAATCCTTCCGTCTCCCACTCCCCCTCCCCTTTGGTGACCACAAGTCTGTTCTCTATGTCTGTGCATCTGTTTCTGTTTTGTTGATAGGTTCATTTGTGTCATATTTTAGATTCCACATATAAGTGATATCTTATGGTATTTGCCTTTCTCTGTCTGACTTCATTTGGTATGATCACTTTTAGGTCCATCCATGTTGCTGAAAATGGGATTATTTCATTCTTTTTATGGCTGAGTAGTATTCCATCGTGTATATGTATTGATACCACCTCTTCTTTATCCATTCACCCGTCAATGGACATTTAGGTTGCTTCCATGTCTTGGCTATTATAAATAGTGCTGCTATGAACATTGGGGTGCATGTATCTTCTCGATTATGGTTTTCTCCAAATATATGCCCAGGAAAGAGATTGCAGGAACATATGGCAATTCTATTTTTAGTTTTCTGAGGAACCTCCATACTGTTTTCCATAGTGGCACTGCAGCTTCTTTCTTTCTTTCTTTTTGAATTTATTTATTTTATTTATATTTTTTTGGTTGCATTGGGTCTTTGTTGCTGTGCGCGGGCTTTCTCTAGTTGCAGCGAGCAGGGGCTACTCCTCGTTGTGGTGAACAGGCTTCTCCCTGTGGTGGCTTCTCTTGTTGCAGAGCACGGGCTCTTCAGTAGTTGTGGCTCGTGGGCTCTAGAGCGCAGGCCCCGCAGTTGTGGCGTACGGGCTTATTTGCCCTGTGGTATGTGGGATCTTCCCAGACCAGGGCTCGAACCCGTGTCCTCTGCATTGGCAGGCAGATTCTTAACCACTGCGCCACCAGGGAAGCCCTGCAGCTTCATTCTGAAGCCAGAGAGTATGATATCGAAGAGTGCAGGCTCTGGAATGAGGCTTCCAGGTTCATATCCCAGCTCTGCCACCTACTGGCTCTGTGCCTTGAGCAAGTTAGTCTCCTCTCTGTGCCTCAGTTTCCTCATCTGTACAGTGGGCATAGCAGCAACCCTCCTTGCTCAAAGAGGGAGTGGATGTGAAGTGCTAGAACACTACCTGGTGCTTCTATATTATTGTTACTGGAAGGTCCTCTTAGGTACTGGAGACACAGTGACCAAGACCTTCATGGCCCCCATCCTCATGGAATGAGCAAAAGAGGTGCGTACTTAGTCATTAGTTACACAGTGAGGGATTGATTTCATTGCAATTAAACCGAGAGTCATCATCTTTGTCCATCTCCATTCTGACTACTTGACTTCAGGCTGCTATCATCTCTGACGTGGTCAACTGCTGGGAAACGTTGTTCCAGGCGAAAGGCAGAATGTGATGCCAACATCCCTGGGGAAAGGTTGGTGGGGTGCAGGATGCTCACACGGTCTCAAAGCATCACGTCTCAGATTGCTGTTCGCCAAGGAGAAGAGATTCCTTTACTACGGAGGGAGCTAACAGTCACCACCTAAACACATTTAGACAAGACAGTAGCAGCTAAATCTGTCCACAGTACTGTGACCCTTCTTCCCGCCAAGAGATGGAGGGTCCCCATCTGCCTTTTAGAAAGGATTGCAGCAGCTGGCATGGGGCCAGATTGTACAGGAAGCGGGGAGGAGGAGGAGAGTTAGAAGGAGAAGTAGAAGCAGCAGCAGAAGAGGAAATGGGGAAGGAAGGAAAGAAGGGAAAGAAGAAAGGAAATAACCTCAGTCCTTGAGAAACAGGATGGAACCCAAGGGTTGCGGGACTGGTAACCAACGGGAAAATGAGGGGGCTTGGGCTCTCGGGCTAGGCAATGAGGGGGTTCCCTACTGTCGGGTTCAGTTTGCACAGAGAAGCACGGGACATGGCCATCAGCTGGATGGCAGGGGTGGGTGGGTGGGAGGCCTGGAAGGAAACAGTCCTATTGTGATGGAGCGAAAGCAAGCTCCCCAGAGACACAGAGAGAGTGCCCTGTGCCCCCTTGAGGTCTGTGATTTCTGTGATTCAGGTAAAACATGCCAGGCTGCCTGGGTGGTTTCCTTTCGCTGTGTTCAGCTGGCTTGGGGGGCAGATGGCAGAGTTTGGCAACGTGCCTACTGCGGATTGTGAGGGGCATGGGCTTTGAGGATGCTTGAAGGAAGTGACTCAAGGGATGAATGTGAGGAAAGGAAAGCAGGGTGGAGAGCAGAAACCGGTGGCCAGGGTGGACCCCTCATTCCTTCTGGAGAGCATCTTTGTCCTTCGCTTCACCAGGGCTTAATTTTTCATGGTTTTCCTTCCACTTCTCTGGTTCTTCTTTTTCAGTGTCCTCACTGATTGACTTCTCCTCAAATGCCTGCACTTTTCCGAGTGCAAATCTGGGCACCCCAACCTCATCCCCCCCGCCACCCCTTGACTCTCCTTTTCTGCCTGGGCTTCCTAAGCATTCTCACGCCTTCCAAAGTTTCGGTGACCAGATAACCTTCCTGATCCTGGTATCAGAAGCACTGTCATGACCTGTTGAAAAAAGCAGGTGGTCTGCATGCAGGTCAGGCAGTGGTGGGAGGCGGAGAGGACCCCAGGGGCAGCTTTATCCACCAACATGCCAGGGAGAGCATGGTGAGGATTTGACTTCTGAGACAGGTAGGTTTTCCTGAAGCCACAGCAGTGATTCCCAAACCAGGATGCACGCTGGGACCACCTGGGGAAGCTTTCAAACCAAACAATGCCCTTGTCATGGGCTTGTCAATTCATTCACAATCTCCAGGCATGAGATGTGCATTTCTCATCACACCATTCCGTTTAGGGCTGGTTGTGTAAAATTTGGTCACTCCAAGGGGAGAAACCATTGGAAGATGCTGTTTGCCACCCCTAACAATTTTTTTTTGTTTTTGCAATTATGTATAATCAACCTTAGGACAGCTCTAATTGTCACGTGGAATATTATTCATATTAATATTATTAAGGTGAGATATTTGGACGATGATTGGGAAATCTGAACATGGATTAACATTAGATCAAAGTCACTGAATGAGGGGCTTCCCTGGTGGCGCAGTGGTTGAGAGTCCACCTGCCGATGCAGGGGACACGGGTTCGTGCCCCGGTCCGGGAAGATCCCACATGCCGCGGAGCAGCTGGGCCCGTGAGCCATGGCTGTTGAGCCTGCGCGTCCGGAGCCTGTGCTCCGCAAGGGGAGAGGCCACAACAGTGAGAGGCCCGCGTACCGAAAAAAAAATAAAAATAAAAAATCACTGAATGAATCTTAATGTTGTGTGGATTTCTCCTCTGGCCAAGCCTAACCCAGACCATATATGGAAGGGAATTCTGAGAAATGTGGTTCCAGCTTAGCTAAGCTGTCACAGTATGAAGTCCCTCAGGCCCAGAGGGACATTTTTGTAAATGCCCATCAGATTGTGTCTCTCTTCGCATATAGCTCTTCAGTGGATTCTGTTGATTTCACATGCTACCCAAACTCCTTCCCAGGGCCCACCAGGCTCTGGTTGGCCCTCAGCCACTTCTTTAACCACATCAGTATCCTCAACTTGCTTGCCATAGCCACACGGGTCCTCTTTGAGCTCCTCAGATCTCTACTTGGTATAATGACCTCTGTACTTGAAGTTCCCTTTGCCTGGAATTCTTGCTCCAGACCTCTGCTTGACAGCCTGACTCTTAACCTTCAGGTCTCCATTCAAATGCCACCTCCTCTGAAAAGTCTTCATGGATCATGCGTCTAAGGCAGTTCTTTTCAAAATTCAAGGTACACATGAATCCCATGGGAATGTTGCTAAAATGCAACAATTCCTGCCTTAGGAGGTCTGGGATAGGGCCTGAGCTTCTGCAATTCTAACAAGCTGTTGATGCTGCTGGTCTGGGTACCGTGCTTTGAACAGCCAGGTTCTAAAGCACCCAGGCCCTCTCTATCACACTGTCGTGTTCATTTCTTTCATAGCTCTCATCTCATTTTGGAGTTAACTTGTTATCTCTTTCCTTGTTTATTGCTTGTCTTCTGCACAAGAACATAAATTCCATGAGACCAGGGAGATTGTCTGATTGTTTGCTGTGGTATTCTGGCACAGAGCAGGTGTTCAATATTTGTTAAATGTTTGACTGCAGGAGACTCAAAGATAAAAAGAGATGGTGTCCATCTAGAAGATACTGAAGGGCAAATGCACTTATAAGATGATGGAGGTGTGGCAGAGTACAGCAAAGACTTGCCTAGTGTTATTTTTTTTTTTTTTTTTTTTTTTTTTTTTTTTTTTTTTTGCTGTACGTGGGCCTCTCACTGTTGTGGCCTCTCCCATTGCGGAGCACAGGCTCCGGACGCGCAGGCTCAACGGCCATGGCCCACGGGCCCAACCGCTCCGCGGCATGTGGGATCCTCCCAGACCGGGGCACGAACCCGTGTCCCCTGCATCGGCAGGCGGACTCTCAACCACTGCGCCACCAGGGAAGCCCTCTAGTGTTATTTTTAATGATGGCCAATCCTAACCTTGATAATTGTTCTTTATTATTTTATGTGTCTCTTTTTACTTCTCCAACCTTATCTGACAACAATTGTGAAGTTGGAAAGGGTGTGTCTTAGTCCATTCAGGATGCTATAGCAAATATGCTACAAACTGGTGGCTTATAAACAATAAACATGTATTTCTCATAGTTCTAGAGGCTGGAAAGTCCAAGATCATGGTGCCGGCAGATTCAATGTCTGGTGATATTGCTTCCTCATAGACAGCTGGGTTTTTTTTTTTTTTTTTTTTTTTTTTTTTTTTTTTTTTTTTGCTATAACATCGCATGGCGGAAGGGGTGAGGGAGCTCTCTAGGGTCTCTTTTAAAAGGGTACTAATCCCATTCATGAGGGCTCCACCCCCATGATCTAATCGCGTCCAAACATGGATGAGCCTAGAGATTATCATACTAAGTGAAGTAAGCCAGACAGAGAAAGACAAATATACGATACTGCTTATATGTGGAGTCAATAAAAAGATACAAATGAACTTACATACAAAACAGAAAGAGACCCACAGACATAGAAAACAAACTTATGGTTACCAAAGGGGAAAGGAGAGGGATAAATCAGGAGTTTGGGATTAACATGTACACACTACTATATATAAAATAGATAATGAACAAGGACCTACTGTATAGCACAGGGAGCTATACTCAATATTTTGTAATAACCTACAAGGGAAAAGAATCTGAAGAAGAACATTTTATATATATATATATATATATATATATATATATATATATATATATATATATATATATATCTGCATCATTTTGCTGTACACCTGAAACTAACACAACATTGTAAATCAACTATACTTCAATAAAAAAATTTTAATAAAAAATCAATTAAAAGGGCACTAATCCCATTCATGAGGGCTCTACCCCCATGATCTAATCATATCTCAAAGATCCACCTCCTAATACCATCACATTGGGAGTTAGGTTTCAGCATATGAATTTAGGGGGGGACAAAAACATTAAGACCTAACAAGGTGGGACAATTTCTTGGGTCTTTGTCTATAATCTCCTTTGGTGCTTAGCTTACTGGAGATATAGTAGAGACTTAGGAAATACTTGGTTGAATCATTTATTCAGTAAAATGGCTGAATGTCAAACTTAAAAATAATTTAATAGCATGGCGGTTGTTGTTTACTGTCAAGGCAAGCGCCACCCAATTCTCCTTTAGTGCAATATGGCTGGCAGCTCCCCTCCCCTGCTCCCATCTGTTCAATTCATGTGAATACCCAGATACTCCCATACACAAACCTGGGGGAGAGGAAAAAGCATAGGTCCAGGAGTCAAGATAGCTGCATCTGGCCCTGTTTCTGCCACTGACTTGCTGTGTAACTTTAGGCAAGTCCCTTGCCCTCTCTGGGCCTCAATCTCCTGATCTGCGTATATTGAAAGGGTTGGACCAGATGACATCTCTGGTCCTGTCCAGTTCTACAACCTATTTCGCTTTCCTAAATTGAGGTGAGTTTTCTCTGGGGGTTTGGGGGGAATTCTGAGACTCCACCGGAGATAATGGGACAGGTCTTCAGGGTGGGAGGCCCTGACCCAGGGAGCTGACCCCCTCAGAGTCACACTGCCCCCACCCATGGGAACCAGCATTACCAGAAGAGTGCCCTGCCCTGTGGCCACCAAGTGGCACATTCACTAAGCACCAGAAGGAAAAAGGCTGCTCCAGGAGGCATCCAGGATTCAGGCACAAACACACCTCACTCCCCATCTCCTGTAGCAACTTCCACACAGCCATACTGGCCCGGCCTTCAAGGTGAGGCCTCAGTACCTTTGCTCCTGCCTTTTTCCCTGCCAGGACTGCCAGCCTCCCTCCTGGCTCTTTAATCATTCACATATGTTCAGCATATGTTAGGATTCAGTGAGGGCTTTCTTCCAAGTATTCCCATTTTCTCTTTGTGACCTCCAACACAGTGGGTCGCTGTCCTCAATCTGTGGGGCAGAAACTGAGGTTCGACTGAGGCCATATAGCTTGTGGGTTAGGCTGGGTTCAAATCCAGGTCTTTGGATCCTGACTCCTCCATTGATTCGATGAGTGTCTCTGTGCCTCAGTTTACTCATCTGGAAAACGGGGATAAGAATACTATCTGCCTCATAGGGTGCTTATAAGGATTCAAGTGAGTTCATATATGTAAAGGGCTTCAAACAGTGCCTGGCACATGGCAGGGATGCTGCTGCTTCTGATAAATATTTGATTCAGAGCTCATGCTCCTTCCACCATGGCATGTGGTCTCTGGCAAGAGGTTAGCATCCCCAGCTTCTAAGCCTGAGCTCACGTCCTACCTCGAAACTCACCCATCAGAGCATCTCCCATGCACCAGGCCCTGCGTTTGCTACCTTCACACACATGTTGCATGAATTCCTTTCATTGTAGAATTAAAATTGTAAAACATCATCTGCAGAAAATGTAATTTTATAATTGAAAATTTAATTTTAATTCACTGTTTACTTTTATTGACTCCATTTTAATCAAAATTTAGTAAAAAAGTATAATCTAATCACTAACATTTAAGTTTAATGTGACTACCGAATTTTAGTTTAACTTTCATCAATAATTTAATTTTTTTTTTCTTTTTTGCCTGCGTTGAGTCTTCGTCACCGCACGCGGACTTTTCTGTAGCTGTAGCGAGTGGGGGCTACTCTTGGTTGCGGCGCGCAAGCTTCTCATTGCGGTGGCTTCTCTTGTTGCAGAGCACAGTCTCTAGGTGTGTGGGCTTCAGTAGTTGTGGCACGTGGGCTCAGTAGTTGTGGCTCGCGGGCTCTAGAGCGCAGGCTCAGTAGTTGTGGCACACGGGCTTAGTTGCTCCGCGGCATGTGGGATCCTCCCAGACCAGGGCTCAAACCCGTGTCCCCTGCTTTGAATTTCAGTCTTTAAGATTTCACTAGTTTTTCCACTAATGTCCTTTTTCTGTTCCAGAATCATCCTATCCAAGTGCGTTTGTTTGTTTTTGTTTATTACAAACCTTGCCGCTTATGAATATTCTTGTGCACATCTCCTAGTGCATATGAGCAAGTTTCTCTACCGTCAATCCCTGGATTGCTGGGGCATGGGACACATCACATCTTTTATTTTATTCAATATCTTCAATTTGTACTCCACTGTGATTGTACCAAGTTTACCCATGACCAGTACTGTGAGTTCCCCTTGCTCTGCGTGATAGAAAAAATGTAACAATTTGCCAAACTGGTGGGTGTGACCTAATATCTGTGGTTTTAATTTGCATTAAAATCTTGCTACAATTAGGCCCCTTTTCCTATGTTTCCTCTCGTATGAAGCGCCTCTTCATATCTTTTATTTGTTCATTGGGCTGTCGCATTAACTTGTAGTCTTCTAAAATAATTTCTGAATGCTACTTCTTTGTGTTATGTGTTGCAAGGATCTTGTCTCTGTCCATAAAGTGATCAATGTTTGTCAAAGGACAGGAAAATGTCAGTTTCCTTCAGGAGCTTAAGTCCTGTTCTTTAAACTCTCATCTACCCATTGGCCAGGGTCCTCATTTCTTCCACCAAGAGATCACACTGCTGAAACTCAGTATTTTTTAGTGTTTGCTATATAAATGAAGAATCCCTCCTAAAACGAAGGCAGGTTTTTAATCCCTGTCTTTGCATAACCTACAAGGCCCTACATAATATGCCCCTAGTTTACGCTTTCCTTTACTCACATCGTTCTAACCACACTGGTCACTGCTGTTCAAACGGATCCCACCTCTTCCTGCCTCAGGGCCTTTGCACTTGCTCCTCCCCCAGATATTTTTATAGCTCCCTTCCTCATGGCTTTCCAGTCTCTGCTCAGTGTAACTTTGCCAGAGAGGCTTTTATTGACCTATAGAAAATAGAATCCTCGGACAGTCTCTACCTTCGTTCCTTACATTTTTCAAAAAGGATAACCACATTGCATTCTAAATGTATTTGCCTGTCCCCCACTAAAGGTATGCTTGCTGTTCAGTACCAAAGCCGTTAGCTGCATTGGGCTATGGAGCCTTTGAAATGTGGCTGGTCTGAACTGACATGTCCTGTAAATGTAAAATATACACCAGATTTTAAAGTCACCCCCAAAGTAAATTATCTCATTAAAAATTTTTGTATTGATTACCTGTTGAAATAACATTTAGGGTTAAATTGTATTATTAAAGTCCATTTCACTTTTTTTAACCTTTAAAAAATATGCCTACTAGGAAATGTAAAACTTTGTGACTGGCACTTGGGGCTTGCATTCTATTTCTACCAGACAGCGTTGCTCTAGAACATAAACCAGAGCAGGGCTGTTTGACTCATATACTGCGGTATTTCAGAACAAAACGGAAACTCCATAAACAATATTTGTTGAATGAAGGAATCCAAAAGTGGAATGCCAGTCCTTTTCCTCTCCTCTCTGCTCTACCTACCCCAGGTATCAATTTTTTAAAACATCAAAACTTTATTGGGATAGAAGTTACATGAAAGTCACCCATTTGAAGTGTAAAATACAAGGATTTTTAGTAAAGTCACCACGTTGTGCGGCCATTGCTACAACCCACTTTCAGAATATTTCCATCACCCCAGTCAGATCCCCTCGAGTTTGTTTACTAGTCGATACCCATTCCCGCCCCCAGGCAACCACAAATCTGCTGTCTCCATAGGTTTTCAGTGCGCAATTTCTAAGGAATGAATTCCCCTTCTAAGTCGTTCCACGGTTCAGACTTCTTGGCCGATCAGCACGCCCCCACCTTCCACCCCGGCCCATTGCTCTTCCCGGTTTCCTTCTGTCCGGCAGCACAGCTCAGGACATAGCCTGACCCACACGTGGTTCAGGGTTTGCTTAAAGAAAGGCGGAGCAGATCACGTCCCGCTTTGTGCTTCTGCAGCCCCACATCTTCCCAACCCACTGCCAGGAAGGCCTCGCTGGCCCCTCGGGAGCACGGGGGACTGCCTCACTAGGCCCCACGACAATGCGAGGGCGGCCCCTACTCTCAACCCCCTCCCCTGCATCGCGGGAGGCTGCAGCTCAGAGCGGCCCGCGGGGAGCCGCAGCTCCCCATGCTGCGTCCGAACGACGCTCTCAAGGAACAATGGCCGGAGCTGCCCGACTCTCGGCCTCGGTGTGTGGGTCGTGGGGGGCCGGCCCCTCCCCCCAAAGCTCCTTTCCCGCTGCCCCTTCACACTCTCCCGCCTTCAACCGCCCTCCTTCCCAAATGGCGACCAACCGCCTCCTTTCCCGCCCGCCACTGGTCACCTGACCACGCCAAGACCCGCCCCCCGAGTGGCCCCGCCCCTCGGCTGCGGCCTAAGAGCCTCAGAGCATGTGCGCGGGCGCCACGCGCCGGAAGCTCGGGCGGTGCGAGGCGGCCAGCGGCCACGCACGCGCGCCTGCGGTGCGGGTGAGTGGGCAGCCCCAGGAGCGGGCCCGGCTGCGCGTGCGCGCCCGGCCGGCCGGCGGGCGGCGAAGGGGAGGTGGCGGCTGCCGGCAGGCCCGCAAGGCACGAGGCCCGGCGCGCGAGACCCCAGGGTCGGGTAAAACCCGGTTGCTGCTGCCCCTGCCCCCCTCCCCTTCCTCCCTACCCCGTCCTTTCCCGCCCCTTCCTCATTCTTCAACCCCTCCCCCCTCTTAAAATCGAATTCGTTTATATTTCTTCTTCAGGGGGGCCCAATCTCCCTTCCGAGGGGCGCAGCAGGCGCGGCGGGTGCCCCTCGCACCGCGTCACGCACCTTCTGCATCCCCGCAGCCCCTTCCGCCTTGGAGAAGACTCTCCTTAGAGGCCCGGGCCGACTTTTCTTTCCTATCCCGCCCCCCCGCCCAGGCCCCAACTGCCCCCTCACAGCTCCCCAGCTCGCGCCGCGGGCCCCACCCGACCTCCGCACTTTCTGCATCTCGGCCTTGGATTCGCCCTCTGCTTTCTAGGCCCCTGGTGCTAAAATCTCCTTTCCTTCTGAAGAGACCCCCTCCCTTTAGGGGACCCAGATTTGTTTCCTTTTAGGATCTTCCAGCAAAACCCAAAAGCCCTCCCAGACTCCTTGATTACGCCCCTCCCGCTCCTTTTAGGAGCTTCCTCTAGCAAAGAAATTATTTTTTCTTTCCCAGATTTCTCCTCCATTGAGGATCACTTTCCAGCAAAAATTCTTTCTTCCCACCAAGAGTCCCCCTGTTTGGAAGATCTTTCCACTGATAACAAACCAGCTCAGTCCTTCCATTTTCTCTCTCGTCTAATATTTATTGTTCCAACCGCCTTCCCCAACTCTCCATCGAAAACCCCTTTTCCTCACCAGTTCCACCCCTATTAGGCTTCTCCCAGCAAAGCTCTCCAGGTTCCTTCCCAAGGGAGGAAAAATACGGAAAGAAAGAAGATAACTCCTCTAACAACAAAATCCCTTTTCCTACCTAGATCTCCCCAGTTCAGTGTTGCTTTCTTCTTTCTTCCCAAAATTGCCAATCTCCCCCAGTTTTACACCTGTGCCCTTGCTTTGGTGACCCAAGTTCTGATTGCCCCTTCCTTTCCACCACCTGCTTTCAGGGCAAAAGAAGTTGGATGAGTGTCCCGAATTTATTATCCAGCATTCCAGGAGGAAATATCTAATGGTCTGTCACCTGAACCCCCTTCACTGTGCGACCTAAACTGGGCCCTCCTGTTCCCTGGAGGTTCTTTCATTCACTCGCACTTCTCCTGGTGAGTTTCCTCCCTTTGCATTTGTCTGAGGACATCCACTTTGTCAGATGGATTCCTTTCTTTCGCAGAAGGGTTTCTCATCAATGCAAGGGTCTCTGTACCAATGGTGAAACCATTAGAAGTTGCTGCTTTGGGAGGTCAGATGAGGAAAAGGGTTATTTATTGTACATGTTGACTGCTCTGTAGGAATGCAGACATTTATTAGATTGGTGTATGTTTTATCATTTATTGCAAAGAAACCCTTTTTTTTCCTCTAGCTCAGCAACTTAGATACCTGCAGGGGATGGGCAGGTAAAGGCCCAGACTGGGAAACCTAAGATTGTGTTCCCCATCTAAGCGATGCCAGCCAGTGGAAATGGCCAAGTGGAAATGTCGGGGCAGTGTTGCCAGAACTTTTACTTTCTTTTTTTTTTTTTTCCAGAAGAAACCAGAACACTGTCTTTATGTGAAGCTTTTTGATCTTTAAATGTTGACAACCAATTTAATAAGTATTTAAGGACCTTTATTTAAATATTTAATATATTTATTAAAATTATTAAATTTTAAATTATTAAAGTATTTAAATATAAGTATTTAAAGAGCTTATTAAAGACCACACCAAGGTGTGGGAGCTTGCAAAACATGTTACTGGCCACCAGTTTGGAATTTTGGGTTTAGGTTAGACACATATACACACCTATTTGGGCCCATGCGTCCATGCTGGACTTTTTCTCTTGAGAGCAGCAGTTCTCAGACTTTTTTATCTTAGGACCCCTTTACACTTAAAAATTATTGAAGACCTCAGGGTCTTTTTGTGCATGTGAACTGTATCTGCTGATATTTGCTGTATTAAAAGTTTAAACATAAATTTAAAAAAATTAATTCATTTAAAAATAGCAATAGTAAACCCATTATATATTAACATAATTGACATTTTAATTAAAAAACTATATTTCAGAAGATAAAAAATTTAGCAAGAATAGTGGCATCGTTTTGGGGGGTGCTGCGTTCGGTCTTTGTTGCTGTGCGCAGGCTTTTCTCTAGTTCTGGTGAGCGGGGGCTGCTCTTCATTGCAGTGAACAGGCTTCTCATTGCAGTGGCTTCTCTTGTTGCAGAGCACGGGCTCTAGGCACATGGGCTTCAGTAGTTGTGGTTCACGGGTTTAGTTGCTCTGCGGCATGTGAGATCTTCCCGTACCAGGGCTGGAACCCGTGTCCCCTGCATTGTTAGGCGGATTCTTAACCACTGTGCCACCAGGGAAGTCCCGTTTTACATTTTTAGAGTCATCTGGAGTCTTATATCTGCTTCTGCATTCAGCCTTTTGAGATAAGTCCTGTAGCCCCTGGAAAGTTTCACTGAATAGGAAGGGCAGATAACATCTAAATATTGTTATGAAAATAATTTTGACCTCAGAGACTCCGTGAAAGACTCTCGAGGACCCCGGGGGTCCTCTCATTGTCCTCACTACGAAAATGTCTATTCTAGATTTTAACGATTGTCTGCATTTTCTGGTAGGAAGAGCTTGTGGAGTGAGAAACTTTGATGTCTCTTTTCCTCGTTTAGTTAATTCTATGTAAGAAGTCTCTCTGGCAAGTGCAATCATAGCCTTCTGATTCCTCTATGTCGTTCTGTTTCCCAGCATAAGCTTTATATCTGCTTTTTAAATGAGCGATCAGAAGAAATGAGTGAAACTTACGGTTAAAATTATATATTGGTTCCATGGCTAGAGGAGGAGTTTTCCTTGGTTGTTCAACTGAAGAATGTAAGTGCAGAGTATAGGGCAGGAATCCCAGCGTCAAGGGTGGAATCACAGCACAGTGAGTGGTTAAGGGTGAGGGCTTTGAAGTCAGACTTCCCAGGGTTGAATGCTAACCTTGATTTGGGACAAGTTACTTAACTTGTGTGGACTTTATTCACCTCATCCATAAAATAGGGTCAATAATATAGTTTATGCCTCAAAGGGATGTTGTGGGAATTAAATGAGTGATATATAAGTGATTGCAGTGATGCTTGAAACATGATAACGCTTTGGTAAATGTTTGCTGCTATTCTTAGTATTATGATGGTGGTTATTATGGGGGCCAGGCCGGAAGGTAAGTGGGGACTGTGGGACCTGGAGGCCATTGCCCCATCCAGAGATGGCCGTTGTCCCTCACTCTATCCTATTATTACCTATCCGGGAATATCAAATCTAATCATTTTCAAGAGAAGCCAGAAAGTCATATCTCTAGGTGTAATCTCCCCATTAAAAAAAATGTTGGTGGCTGATCCAATTTTTATTTATTTTTTATTTTTGGGGTATTCAGGCAATCTGATGCAATTTTTTTTCTTTTCTTTTTTTTTTTTGATCCAATTTTTAAAAACACTGTGTAGGTTAAACAAAAGAAGCCTGTAGTTTACAACAATGTTTGGAGTGGGAAAATAAGGAAAGAATTGGCATCGGCGGGGTAAAAGCTGCAAGTCTCTCCTACCTCCAAGCTCCCAACAACCTGATGTTACTGAGACATGATCACTGTCTCCCTGGTAACACTGATGCACAGAGAGGAAGAGAAGGTGGCTCTTGGTGGGGAGGGGGAGGTGGCAAAGCTGACACACCAACAGGTTAGGGCTGCTCAAAGAGGAAGAGAGGTGGCCCAATGGAATCCTGTCACTCATAAAGAAAGGGATGCTGAGAGCCTTCTTTGATCAGAGTTCTGTGACCAGCAAGATGCTATCAGAAGTATAGACACATAAGGTAGAGTCAAAGTCATCCTAGAGCTTATAGTCCGGGGGAAAATAGAAGAACCTGAAAGATAATTAAATTTTGAAGCCATTCAGGATGAGTGTTACATGGATTTTCAGACAAGTGCTTATCAGAGTTGAGAGGAGGGGGAAATAATCTCAGACTTAGTTATGTTGGGAGTATTCTCTGCAGTAGAGGGGGCGTTTCGGTGTTATTTGGAAGTGTTTCATTTGGTAAAGCCGAGTGAAGAGAAGGTGGTCAAGGGCAACGGCACAAATCAGTGTCATAAATTCAGATGTCTCGAGGGGCTGGGCAGGGCATATAGATGAGCGGTATGGCCAGGTGTGAGAGGTTAGGGAGTGGTGAGGACTGTGGCAAACTGGAGAGTGCATGCTGTGTCTAAAGGCGGCTGTGGCTTCTCAGCTCCAGCCAGTTGTTGCTTTGTGGACTCAGTGTTGACAGAGCATCAGATATTTTCCCCCAGGTTTTTAAACAGAATTTGGATAACCTTATTTTCAATGCAGTGTCCCAGGTGGTAGCCACAAGCCATTTGTAGCTAACTTAATTAAAATTAAATAAAATAAAGAACTTAGTTTGTCAGTTGCACTAGCTGCATTTCTAGCTGCTGATTAACTGCATGTGCTGAGTGGCTGTCATTGGACAATGCAGATTTAGAACATTTCCAGCAGCTCAGAAAGTTCTTTTGGACAGTGATACTCTGTCCAAAAAAACTCTGACAGATTTTTCAACTTGGTAACTAATTGAAAAATATTGAAATTTACTGCAGGCTGAGTAAAACATTTCTATAGAACAGGTAGATATTGAAATTGTTCTCTCCCTTCCCTCCAAACAAGGCCTCAGTAAATATTATTTACCTAATTGTGGATTTATGGCTGTGCTCTAGAATCTATGGTGGGTTACTTTCCCAAGAGGTTGTAGCATTTCACAGGAGAATCTCTTTCTCC
The DNA here is from genome assembly GCF_949752795.1 of Hyperoodon ampullatus. Taxonomy (NCBI): domain Eukaryota; kingdom Metazoa; phylum Chordata; class Mammalia; order Artiodactyla; family Ziphiidae; genus Hyperoodon; species Hyperoodon ampullatus. The sequence continues at coordinate 41,182,795 of NC_136931.1, forward strand.
TCCTACCCCACCAGTTGTGGAATGATAGGCCTTTTTATTATTTTTATTTTTGTTTATTTTATTTTATTTTTTTGCACTACGCAGGCCTCTCACTGCTGTGGCCTCTTCCGTTGCGGAGCACAGGCTCGGGACGCACAGGCTCAGCGGCCATGGCTCATGTGCCCAGCCGCTCCGTGGCATGTGGGATCCTCCCGGACTGGGGCACGAACCCGTGTCCCCTGCATCGGCAGGCAGACTGTCAACCACTGTGCCACCAGGGAAGCCCCGATAGGCCTTTTTCAAAAGAAAAAATAAATAAAATTGCTTTGGATCCCCAGTGTTGACTTAAACTGTTTTTTAAACTATTAAACAAGGCCTAAATGATGCTAAAATGAGGCACAAGTTCCTAAAGCTTACAGCTCTCGTGCCACCATACAGCCAAAGTCAATTTGCCAATCAAATAGAAACAAAGCAACCAAACTAATGTAACTCAAATTACAAACATTAATTTAATGAGAGGGCTGCTATTTTGCTGGAATTTAACGGCTTCCTTGAAACAAATACTTTGCAGACTGCCACACCGGGCCCTTTTGGGTTTAACAGGCCCTGTGGTATCTCAGATCTCCCATCCCTTTTTCAGTTTGAACTGCAGCAAAACCTCCACTTGTACCATGATGTCCACTGGCTTTAGTTGAGCCCAAAAGCGTTATGAGCTCAATCCACCTCTGTCCTCTTCTCATTAGCCTGCAGCAATTAAAGTACTCCTAGTCAGCCTTAGTGGCATTAGTGCAATCCTAAACAAAGCCCGGGCATTGAAACCAAATGGTAGTATTACTGGGTTATAAAGTGGTAATCCAATAATCCAGATATACAGATTTTCTTGTTTAGATTGTTCTCAAAACGAAAGCACAAAATTACAAAATTCTTGTAAAGAGTAGTTGGACGCTTGGGAATGTCTCCAGGGGACCAGAAACCCTGCCCTACAGGGACTAGCGGGGAGCTCTGTGCATAGAAGGTGCTAAAACTTGTTGAATTGAATTTATCTGTTGACAGAACAAGAGCAAGTTCAGTACTGGTTGAGCGGGGTGGGGGGGGGGGGGGGTTGCTTTACTATCTGGAAAAGGATGTAAATGTCAAAGCCCAGCCTTTGGACTTCTGGCGTGCCTGCCTGAGGTTGTAACCGGACCAGTTTGTTCTATGGACTGTAGGAGTATGTTGGAAGGAAGGCAATTTCGGCATTGGGGAAATCCCGAGACATAATCCTGTCTTCCACCCCGCCCCCATTGGCACCTTTTGTGTTTTCTAGTATAATTGGTGCAGTGCAGTCTACAGATTAATTTATAGGGAATCAGTATTGTGCAGCGGGTAAAAACACAAGCTCTAAAGTCAAGATATCTGGGTTTGGACTTCCCTGGTGGCGCAGTGGTTGAGCGTCCGCCTGCCGATGCAGGGGACATGGGTTCGTGCCCCGGTCCGGGAAGATCCCACATGCTGTGGAGTGGCTGGGCCCGTGAGCCATGGCCGCTGAGCCTGTGCGTCCAGAGCCTGTGCTCCGCAACGGGAGAGGCCACAACAGTGAGAGGCCCGCGTACTGCAAAAATAAATATATACAAAAAATAATAATAATCTGGGTTTAAGATCTGGTTCAACTACCTGTTAGTTGTGTGAGTGTGGACAAATGGTTTACCCTCTCAGAGTCCCTTTTCTTCTCTGCAAAGTGGGAGTAATGATAGAACCGACCTCGGGGTCGTTGTGAGGGGTGAGTGAATTAAGGCCCGAAGAGCACTTGGTGTGCTACCTGACAAGGAGAAAACGCTTACAGTTTTACTTTATAAGATGTTGCTTTATGTTACTTTTAAGTAATGCTTTATGTTTTATATTATTTGCTTGTTTTTATAGTTGGGAGGTGAAGGAGATGGGTTCTTTTCCCCTTGGAGTGCTGGGAACACTTTAGAGCAGCACTGTAGAAGAAACTTTGGAATTGGCAGAGAAATTCACTTTGCCTTAAAATATAAACTTCTGTCATCCACATTCCCTTGTCTGCAATTTAGAATTCCCAGAAGCTCTGAAAATGCTGAGGTGGCTCAGACCTCTTTGTGGCCACACCTGAACTCACATATTGCTCTTTCCTGTCTTTATTTATCCTGTTTACTCTGAGTTGTCAGGGTTTCAATGCAGAAAGAATGATTTGGTCACCAGGTGCTGCCCTGGACCCACTGGTGGTTACTTACAGTGTGGCGTATGCATTGATTTACCTTTCTGAATCCCTCGGATTGTGAATTCTTAAACTCACTTGGGTCCCAGAGTTCTGGTACAGGATTTCAGACCTGCACTGAACTTTAATTTGAGCCCCCTCAGTAGGCTACTTAACACAGACACACAGGTGGACACATAACGTGACACTCAGACGTTACACTTGCAGCTAGTCTATTCCATTGCAACATGAAAGGTTTAAAAACAGTCGAAACCTATGGCCTAGGAAACTAGCCCAAACTCCAGTTATTCTAGGATCCACTCGATTTATCAGTGAGTCGTCAAGCGTTTATTAAATGTCTCGCTATGGACAGAATTACGCGTGATAGCCCAGAATGGAAACAACCCGAATACTCATCAGCAGATGAATGGATGAAGAAAATGTGTTCTATCCACACAGTGGAATAGTGTTCATCCATAAAAGGGAATAAAGTGATGATATGTGCCCCAAGGGGGGGATCAAACTCGAAAATGCTATGCTTAGTGAAAGCAGCCAGACAGAAAAGGCTGCATATTGTTTGATGCCATTTATGTGAAATGGATGGCCCTCTCCATACTTTGCATACGTCATAACTTTTTGTTGAAAAACTGGACATTTTGAATAGTATAATATGGTACCTCTGGGAATCAGATTCTCCCCCGCACCTCCACCCCAGGCTTTGCTGTTGTCCAGTGTGGGTTCTAATTGTTTGTTCGTTTAGTGACTTCTCTAGGCTATTTTTAGAAAGACTGTATTTTTTGTCACGCGTGGTCAGTGAAGTCTCCCTTCTGAGATTTGACAGAGATTTCCTTAAGTGTCCAAAGAGACATTTGACAGAGATTTCCTTAAATGTTCAAAGCAAAACAAACAAACCCCACATCAAACAACTCACAGTCTCTGCAGTTGACATCTGGGTGAGTGTTGGGACAGGCCTTCAACATTCAGCAGGCAGCTTACAGCTTACATCGGGTCTTCATTGCTGTGCGCAGGCTTTCTCTAGTTGCGGCGAGCGGGGGCTACTCTTCATTGCAGTGCACGGGCTTCTCATTGCGGTGGCTTTTCTTGTTGCAGAGCGTGGGCTCCAGGCACGCGGGCTTCAGTAGTTGTGGCACGTGGGCTCAGTAGTTGTGGCACACGGGCTTAGTTGCTCCGCGACATGTGAGATCTTCCTGGACCAGGGATCGAACCCGTGTCCCCTGCATCGGCAGGCAGACTCCTAACCACTGCGCCACCAGGGAAGTCCAATAGCTCTTTGCTTTTTATTGCTGGATAATATCCCATTATATGATGTACCGCAGTTCGTTTATCCATTCTTCTGTTGAGAGACATCTTGGTTGCTTCCAGTTTTTGGCAGTTATGAATAAAGCTGCTATAAACATTTGTATGGACATAAGTTTTCAGCTTATTGGGGTGGATACCTAGAAGTGCGATGGCTGGATGGTATGGTAAGGCCCTGTTTATGTTTAGCTTTGTAAGAAACTGCCAGTGTGGAGCCCTTTCAGAGCCCTTGTTCCCCAAAGCATCTCACTCTCCAGCTTTTCTCCCTGGCTTTCAGTGCTGTCTGTTGTCGGCCTCAGTTAATATCCTTTGCCTCAGGCTGCAGTGACTGGTTGACTGCCTTGAATGTTTTTGACAAATGCCTTCCCCATGGCCACTCTCTGCTCTGAGCAAATTCTGAGTTAGACACAACTCAGAAGGCAACTCCCAAAGGCAACACCTTTTCATTAGACCTTCAGAAGCTATTTGACAGGTCAGGACAGACAGCCTCAGTTGTTTGAGAACAAGGTCCTGTCTGCTCCCTCCCACACCAGGAACCCACAAGAGAAGGGGGGTGCTGTCTTCAGAATCACTGCTGAGCTGGAGAGTGGGGAAGCGGGGGTGGTTCATTCACCTTTCTCTTGATAAGTGTTTGCTTGGTTGCTGTAAGCCTTACTATTTTCCACAGTTCAGACAAGGTAGATTGTTTTCACTGTTTCTGTGCTGGCATGGGTGGGAAGTTTTTAAATTAGTAATTCAAGCTTTTTACCCTTACAGGTCTTTTCAGATAGTCTGTTTCCTCGAGTCAGTTTTGGTAATTTATATCTTTCTAGAAATCTGTCCGTTTTTCTCTGAGTTGCCTAATTTGTTGGCATGCAGTTGTTCATAATATTCCTTTACAATCCTTTGAATTTTGTAAGATCATGAGTGATGTCCCTTCTTTAATTTCTGATTTTAATATTTTGATTCTTTTCTCTCTTTTTCTTTTTAGGATCAATTCTACTAGTTTACATGTTACATAGTTTATTCCTTTTCTCTGGCGGTTACGGTTAGATTCTTTGAGTGTGAATACTTAAAGTATGAAGTGAATCTTCATCTTTCTTTTTGTTTTTACTAAATGATTCAAAACCTGTGGTAGTGTTTGAGCCAAAGTGTACAAGGTACAGTCTTATGCCTTGTCTGGAAAAGTCTGTGTAGACTCTTGAATCCTGGTTTTCCTGTGCATTGAGTTCTGCGCTGACTCCTGCCTTTCCTCAGTCTGCAGGTGGTGGTAGTCCTTGTCTTCTAGCCTCGTTTCTGTTGAGAAGTTGTAAATGATCTGCCTGGTCTTCCTGGTAGTCTTTAGGGTTTTCTCTTGGTCTTTAGGGTTCTGCAGTTCTGCTTGTGTGTCGAGGAGTGAATTCATTTTTTTTTTGTCCTGCTCTGGCCTTGCAGTGCTTGTTCATGATTAACCATATACCTTCAAGAATCATATCTTTAAGTCTGGAGCCCTGTGTTTCCGCAGTTCTGGAAATCCCTCCTCCATCCTGAGGTACCATGTCTTCTCCATCCTCTTCTCTTCCCTTTCAGGACCCCTTTTAGGCATATGTTGGACTTTTGCATTTGCTTCTTCATTTGTATTTTCCATTTGTTTCTCCTTCTGCACTGAATTCTGGGGGAGAATTATCTTCAGATTGCTCTGCCCATTCATTATTTGTCTCTTCAGCACTGTTTATCTGCTGTTTAACCCTCCCAGTGAGTTTTAAATTTACAAGTCTTTCATTTCTAGAAGTTTCATTTGTTTCTTTTAAAAAATGTCCTTGCCCCTTGTGTCTTCTTCTTTTCTCTGCTAGGTTTTGTTGTCTCTCGTCCTGTTTTTAACTAGTTCTTGTGATGCTTTTCAAGGCTTGTGTGCAGTGTTTTTCTTTCATTTATTTAGTTTTCCTGTGGATGGCTTGGCTCTTCCAGGGTCCCAGGTCTCCCTTGCCTGTGAACTCAAGTCCCTGTTTCCTTTTCCATGTGTTTGTTACAACCTCAGGTCCCAGCCTCCAGGGTAGTGCTCTTTAAGAGAAATATAATATGAGCCATGTATATAATTTAAAATTTGCAAATAGCCACATTAAAAAATAAAGAGGTAGATGAAATTAATTTTAATAACATATTACATTTAAGCCAGTAGATCCGAAATATTATCATTTCAACATGTAATCAATATGAAAATGAATTATTTGGGGTACTAAGTCTTCCAAATCCAGTGTATTTGACACTCACAGCAGGTCTCAATTCGGGGCCACATTTCCAGTGTGTCATCACCATATGTGACTGGTGGCCACCATATTGGATGACAGTTCCAGGCCCTGTATTGGAGTCTGACTTTCCCCTTGGGCCAACTTGTGCTCGCACCTGTGGCTTTGAGTTTCCTCATTGTTGCTGGCACTTGGGGTCTTACCTGTCTCTTGAGCTTGACTCTGTATTAAAAATGGTCTTTTCTCATATCTCTATGTGTTTATAGTTGGAGAAAGAGGTCAGTTTAGTCCACCATGTTGCCAAAATCCTTTCATTTATTCCTTACAACAATCTTTTTTTTTCTTCTTCTTCTTCTTTTTTTAAATTTTTATAGGGGTATAGTTGATTTACAATGTTGTGTTAGTTTCAGGTGTACAGCAAAGTGAATCAGTTATACATATACATATATCAACTCTTTTTTGAGATTCGTTTCCCATATAGGCCATTACAGAGTATTGAGTAGAGTTACCTGTACTATACAGTAGGTTCTTATTAGTTATCTGTTTTATATATAGTAGTGTGTATGTCAATCCCAATCTCACAATTTATCCCTTCCCCCCACCATCCCCTGGTAAACATAAATTTGTTTTCTACATCCATGACTCTACTTCCGTTTTATAAATAAGTTCATTTGTATCCCCCTTTTTTTAGATTCCACATATAAGTGATATCCTATGATATTTGTCTTTCTGTGTCTGACTTACTTCACTCAGTATGACAATCTCTAGGTCCATCCACGTTGCTGCAAATGGCATTAGTTTGTTCTCTTTTATTGCTGAGTAATATTGCATTGCATATATGTACCACATCTTCTTTATCCATTCCTCTTTTGATGGACATTTCAGTTGCTTTTTCCTTACAACCATCTTATGATGGAGGTACTCTTACGCTCAGTTTACAGATGAGGAAACTAGGGCTCGTGGACCTTAAGTGACTTGCCCAAGGTCATGTGGCTGTTAAGTGGCCGAGAACAAACCCCCATACAGGTCTGTTTGAATTCCAAGTCCACGCTCTATCCACCATGTGTGTTGCCATCTCATAATTGTGATTCGTCCTCGTTCATTCTCAGGAAATAAACACCACCAAGAGTTCTCTCCTCCCTGACTCCTTACACAGCCTTGCTTGTCTAGAGAGTAGCTGTTGGCTGAGACCTGGTAGTGGAGAGCCATGGACCAGTGCAGCCTGGGGGACAAGGGCACCCTTCCATCCGAGATGCACCTCCCTTCGTTTCCCGAGAGCCAGGCGCTCAAATGCAGCGACACCCTCAACCGGGATCTGGGGCCTGGCTCACGAGACCTGCTGTACGACGGCCTGAGCCACTTGGACCTGAACCCCAGCCTCCTGATGCCTGACGTGCCCAGCGAGATGCTGGAGGACAACTTGGATGCCCTGTCCGTGTATTCAGGGAAGGACAGTGACTCCATGAAGCCGCTGGTGGAGTATGCAGATCCAGAATCTCAGACTGCCTTACAATAATACCCACTCTGCTTTCCCCCCAGAGTGCCAGCAGTAAGAAGCAAAAGAAGAAATGAAAGTAAAAGCACTTTGCAGGCTGGGAAGCACTGGACAGATGGTAGTGATTTTTACCAATACTGTTAGAATACCTTCCCACAGTCCATTGATGCAGTTCTAAGTCTTTCTCTTCCACAGCGGAGGAGCAAAGGGAGAACTAGTGGAACAGTCAGAGACGTTGGTTATATCACCTTTTGGTTTACCTTCAGACTTCCGCCATAGGATAAATTTGATTTTTGTTTTTAACCCACTTCATGGGTTCTTGGGTAAGTTGCTTAGACGAGTTGACTTAGAGCTCCTTCGTATTTATAATCACACCACACGCATGGAAGGCCACATCCGGAACAGCCCTGCAGAACAAATGTCAATGTTAATTGGGATCAGCAGCTCAAGAACTGTCCTGCATACTCGCTAGAATGAAAGACTGCCGAGGCCCGCACTCCACACAATGTAGACAAGCCGTTCGCCTTGTCCCCGTGTTGGAACCATGGCTAAATGTGAAATCCTAGAAACCAAGGCCATCCTTGGTATTGCAGGTGCTGGGCCAGGCCTGGTTACAGTAATTAAGGTTCTCAACCTGAACCACAGAAATTACCTAAAAATGCTGCTAGGGTGAGTACGTGTGCGTTTTGCTGGGCAGAGAAACTGTGATATTTCACCAGATTTTCATATGGGTCTGTGCCCCCCAGTGAATGTTACAAAGCATTAATCTAGTTCAATTTTTCCTAATTTGTTTTAAACTTGAGGATTTTTTTTTTTGGTTACCTTATTTAAAAAAATCCACTGAATGTTAAATTTTAACTCTTTACACTTCTCTAACTTAAATTCAGATTCATACAAATGGATATGCTTATATATTTTAATTAGAAAGTGATATATATTTATATAGAAAAGTTAGAAAATAAAGAAAAGTAATAAGAATTAAAATCCCCACCATGGCTCCCACACGTGGATTTTTAAAAAACGTAGGTGAGGCCACTAGGGTACACATGGTTTTGCAGAGATGTATTAAGTGTTTAATTCATTTGAAGTTTCTAAAACTTAGTGAGTCTGCTTTCTTATATGAAGGTAGACTATTCGGTTGTCATTGTAATGGTTATTCCATTGTATTGTCGGACCATATTCTTGCCTGATAGACTGTTACAGTGGATCTGTGAATAACTTTTCCATTGACTTTTCTCTTGGATGAGTTCTTCGCACATATTCCTCCGTGTAGGCTTGCTGGTCGGAGAACACACACAGTTCTAGAGCTTATGCACATGCTTTCTGGGAAGAGCAAGTGGCTTCCCGGGCCAGTGACTCAATGTGCCTGTTTTTCAGTGTCCCTGCCAATTTTTTTGAAACCACATTTTGTTCTCTAGTTTAACAGTTGCTTTAATAAGCATTTAATTAATTTATTTATTTTTAGAGAAAAACTTCTGTTTGTTTATTTAGGCTGCGTTGGGTCTTCGTTGCTGCACGCGGGCTTTCTCTATTTGTGGCGAGCGGGGGCTACTCTTCTTTGAGGTGTACGGGCTCTTCATCGCGGTGGCTTCTCGTTGCAGAGCACGGGCTCTAGGTGCACGGGCTTCAGTAATTGTGGCACGTGGGCTCAGTAGTTGTGGCTCGCGGGCTGTAGAGTGCAGGCTCAGTAGTTGTGGCGCACGGGCTTAGTTGCTCCACGGTATGTGGGATCTTCCCGGACCAGGACTCGAACCCGTGTCCCCTGCATTGGCGGGCGGATTCTTAACCACTGTGCCACCAAAGAGGTCCTAATGAGCATTTTATATGATTTGATTTTTATTTATTTATTTTAAATACTCATCTTTTTTTAAAAAAATTATTATTATTTATTTATTTGGTTGCACCAGGTGTTAGTTGTGGCAGGCGGGCTCCCTAGTTGTGGTATGTGAACTCTTAGTTGCCACATGCATATGGGATCTAGTTCCCTGACCAGGGATCGAACCCGGGCCCCCTGCATTGGGAGCGCGGAGTCTTATCCACTGTGCCACCAGGGAAGCCCTCTAATGAACATTTTAAAAGTAAGTTGTCAAGGCAAGGACTTTCCCACATGGGAGTCCTATTTTCCCTCATTTAAACTGTTAGAATCATTCGACCACTCAACACAGCAGCTTTTCGTATGAAGAAGATGTAGACCAGACAGGTTAAGTGACAAATGGCCAGAGACAGAGTTGGGATGAGAGTCGAGGTTCCTTTCTGCTGTGTCTCTCAATCTACATCTCAGCCACAGAGAATTAGCATTTGGAGTCCTTTAGTGCAGTATGCACGCCCTGACCTGTTGGATTCTTGGGTCCAGCCTCTGCTGCATCCTAGATGAAGGGCAGTTTTTAAACTTGCTATCACGTGAGGCAGTCTAATCCATCTTAAGGGGTAGAAAAATCTTCCATGATTCATCCATCCAACAGTTACTGTGTGCCTACGAGTACAGGAATGGGAATCCCAGGGGCTAGGAACACAGCAGCAAGCCTGCAGAGTTCTTAGGTCTTGTATCCACTGTCCTTACGTTTCTAGTGATTTAAAATCAGCTTCCCTATACTTTTTTTTACACATCTTTTTAATATAAATTTATTTATTTATTTATGGCTGCATTGGGTCTTTGTTGCTGCATGTGGGCTTTCTCTAGTTGCAGCAAGCGGGGGCTACTTTTCGTTGCGGTTCACGGGCTTCTCATTGAGGTGGCTTCTCTTGTTGCGGAGCACGGGCTTTGGGCATGTGGGCTTCAGTAGTTGTGGCTCGTGGGCTCTAGAGCGCAGGCTCAGTAGTTGTGGCGCATGGGCTTTGCTGCTCCGCAGCATGTGGGATCTTCCTGGACCAGGGCTCGACCCCATGCCCCTTGCATTGGCAGGCGGATTCTTAATCACTGCGCCACCAGGGAAGTCCCTCTCTTTACCTTTTATTCATCAAATCTAGCTCTGCCCCTTGTAGCAAGACAGAAGCAGTGTGCTCCCTCCTCCACATCCTGGCCCTTCAGCTACTTGAAGACATCTCCCTCTCCCACATGGACATTCCCAGCCTCTTCACCTGTTCCTCTGATGAGGTGATTCGTGGAAAAACCTTTTATCATTCACCCAAGAAGTACATAAACATGGAAAATTCAGATATACAGGAAAAGGAAAATTAAGTTGATCCATGATCCTACCAATCAATCCCATTCTGTTTGTTTGTATTCAAATTTATTTGTCCCTTCTAAAGACTAGATCATTCCGTTTTTCAGCAATCCTCTTGTTAGTAGCACAGCACTTAGTGGTATGGCATGAACATCCTTTCACGTCATCGGATATTTTCCTACAGTTTTATCTTAAATGCCTGCGCCATAGACCATTGAGACCAGAATGCAGTCACCCACCTGCCCTCGTGTCAGTTATTAGGTGGTTTCTCACATTTCACCAGGAAAAACAATGCTGCAGTTAACTCGCTTGCAGTTCACTGCAAGATCTCCGTTAATTTGTACAGATCTGCCTTAATTTCCTTAATTAAAAAACCCAGAGTGGAATTGGCTGGGAGAAAGGACTTAAACTTTTCTAAGATTTTGCATTGTGCATTTCTGGATTGCACTTGCAAGTGTGCTGTTGATGTTACCGTCATGAAGTCCTGCCTGTCGAGTGACTCTGTCGTGGAATCGCTCAGTGTGTTGCTGGCCCCTCCGTTACCCTCCAAGTGTGGCTTCAAGATTACGTGCTGCCCTGGAGGTGTGGCTTGACCAGGGTCCCTTCTCCCCCTCACCTGGTGCTAAGCCTGGTCTTCTCTGCGAGTGCGGCTGCTGAAGTTGGGGTTCTCGGCCAACTCCCTGAGTTGGACTCAGCTGCTGAAGTTGGTCCGAGGGTGGTAGAGTGCTTCCGCCCGGGCTCCGATGTCCCCGGATGTCATAACCTGTGCTTTCTCCCTCTGTCTAGACCTGGGGCTAGGCGTGTTCAAGGTGCCCAAAGAGGCTAACGAAGGAGGCAGGGCCACGTCTGGGAGCACAAGGAAAGGAAAGCGGCAGCACAGTTCCCCTCAGAACCCACTCCTGGACTGCAGCCTCTGCGGGAAGGTGTTCAGCAGCGCCAGTTCTCTCAGCAAGCACTACCTGATGCACAGCCAGGAGAGGAGCCACGTGTGCAAAATCTTCAGCAAGGCCTTTAAGCGTCAGGACCACCTGTATGTAGGAGTCTGGTCGGGATGTCTGTTCAGGGGGCTGCTGGGGGCTGGGCGTGTTCCTGGTTCTTTTGCATCCCCTCCCATCCACCTGCACCGCCCCCCACCGTCAGGTGTCCCAGGTGTGTGCAACGTGTTCTCCTCCCACGGCCAGTGTTTGTGGGGGGCAGGGCCTACACTGCCCCGGACAGCCCGCCCTCCCCAGCCTCCAGATTCACTGCAGTGAGGAGAGTGCCGCTGCGATTTGCAGACAGGATCCTTGTGCTTTAAAAACACACTCCAGAGGCTATTTTGTCATGGAGGGAGTTTGGCTAACTCTGTAGAGAAATTTTCAGAGTCCCTGGTAGGTGTCTGAGGAGAACAGATATGCACTCCATGAGGAATATACGTTGGGATAACACCAGGGCGTAAGGGGTTCTGAGATGCCTGTTTCTAGAACATGGCAATGGAGTGTTCACTCTTTTTTTTTCCTTAATTCCCCCTTTTATTAACTCAGTTTTTTTTTAAACTTGACTTTAAAAAGCAAGGTCATTGTAAGAGGAGCAGAATTCCATTTGTTCTTCATGTCTTAGAAATGATAAGCTTTTCTTGCTGCTGAGGGAGGAGAGACAGACTTTCAAACTGAGAGACTGGTACGTGGGAGAGGACGATCCCTTGCATGTTTACAGCTCGCCCAGCCTTTACTGAATCTTCGATGGATCCCGCTTTCATTGTATCGTCTCCCCTCTCGCCATTAAGGATGGGAAATGATTTACTCCTGTCACAAGCTGGTACCAGTTAGGGCTAGAAAGTGGGTCTCCGGATGCCCTCTCTGCTGCTTCCCTCAGATGGAGGCCAAGGGTCCACGTTTGGGAAAGGGTTTCATTATTTACTGGGTCCAATTGATTAGAACCATCCGGAGTAGGATTGTTGGGAACCCAGAGGGTGATTTACCCATTTGTTTATATTTATAATATATGAATGCAGGTACAAGTATGATGTAAATATAATACATACTTGCATTCTTTTATATTTGCAGAAATTATAGGCAAATTTGGCTTTTTCTTTTTCTTTTTTTTTTTGCTGTGGGGCTCCCAGGTCACTGTCTAGAGGACTCCTGTGGGAAGGCAGAGACTCCTTTGTTCAAGGAAGGATCATCCCCAAGTTAGCCTTTCCTCAAGTGCGTTCTCAGAACTCTGGTTCTCTGGTTCTTGGGGATGCTAAAAGGGTCTATTTAGAAAAATGGTTTTGTGGGCAAATAAGTTTGAGAGACATGGAAAGTTCAACAGATCTCTCTTTATCTGCTCTGTGGCTTTTCAGTTTGCTACTAGGAACCTCCAAGAAGTAAAGAGTGTTTTTTCCAAACTTATTTGCCAGCTGGGCCCAAGTCCTCAGGGAGCAACCCTGGAGACTGGTGTTCCTTAGGAACCCACTTTGGGGAACTCTGACTTGGCTCCCACTGATTTTTTAAATCTCAGATTAGGGGTTTGCTTAGGGGTGAGTGCAAGAGCTCCCCCTTCCAGACGCCTTTGGCCTTAGCAGGGGTCTTTCCTCATAGGGTCTGAGCACAGTTTCTGAGTTGCGATGCTGCTGCCCCCTGGGGACACGCCTGGGTTCCTGCAGTTAGTGACCCACGCCGAGACACCCGCTAACTTTCTCCTCATGTGATTCCAGGACTGGGCACACGCTCACTCACCAGAAGACCAAGCCCTTTGTGTGCAGTGCGCAGGACTGCAGCAAGAGCTACTGCGACTACCACTCCGTGCGCTGGCACTATGAGGTCCAGCACGGCCTGTGCATCCTCAAGGAGGCCCCCCCGGAGGAGGAGCCCTGCGGGAACTCACCCCACGCGCACGAGTTTGCCAACCAGCCCGCACCCGCGAGCCTGTGGTCCCTGGTGCCCCCGGAAGCCCCATCCCCCAGCTCCCTCTTGCCCAACCGAGACTTCCTGTGCTGTATCATGAGCAGCATCGTCTGACAGAAGATCCCTTCTCCCGGGCCCGCCCTGGGAGGGCCTTCAGACAGCGGCGAAGGGAGGAACACGGCCTGTTCCTCCCTGCCCTCGTCAGGGTCCTCCTTCTGTGGCCCAGCCAGCACCCCGGCGGCCCCAGAAGCCCTGGGCACTGAGGTTCCCTAGGAGCCCCGGCCCCCACGGAAGGAGCCCGGCACGGACGTGTTCACAGCCATCCACTCGTGGGCAGCGGAGAACAGCGGCCCAACGCAGCTGAGCCGGAGCTGCCCCTGCTCCAGCCCCCATCATCCCTGGAGGGCTGGCCCGAGGGCGCTCCCCTGCCCGCCTGCCTGCCTCTGTACCATAGCCAGACTGTCCCCGCCAGTTCCCAGCCATCAAGCCACAGTTTCCAGTGGCTCTGAAACCTGTCGGGCTGCCCTAAGAGCGAAGGAAACAGTATGTTTGTCATCCACAAGCCCTCTGCAGTTCTGTCCCGGTAGGGCTCCGAGCGTGGCCCCGGGCTCAGCAGCGACTCCCCTGCGGGGGAGCCCTCACCCAGCGGGGGCACCGGTGTGGAGGACACGCCGCCTTTCCCTCCCACGCTCCTGAAGGCACCAGGGGAGGCCTCGGGTGACCCCAGATATGTCAGCACCAGCGGGGAAGACGACTCCTGGGCTTCCAAGAGGCGCAAGTTCGACTGCGACTCCTCGTGGCAGAACCCTGGTGAGCCTGGCCCCCAGGACAGCCCAAAGTCCAGTGGCCTCCCGTCGCATGCCACACCGCTTTTCCGGCAGCTGTTCCTGAAGTCTCAGGAATCTCTGGTGAGCCACGAGCAGATGCAGGTGTTCCAGATGATCACCAAGTCCCAGCGGATCTCCTCCCACACCCAGGTGCCGCCGCCTCCTCCCAGCTTCCCACACCCGACGGCAAGCAAATTGCCCTGAAGTCACTGCAGGGCCCGTGGCCACAGTAGCCCCCGCCTATGGCGCCCACTGTTGACTCTCCATTCTGGCCCCATGAACCCTGAGTCAGAGGGATCCCTAACCCGCAGGAGAAAATCCAAACCTGCTTTCCCCACAGAGGCCTCCCCCAGCAGAGTGAGCCAGGACACAAAGGAAGACCAAAAGTGGCTGCTGCTCCACCTGCCCTCACAGCGTCGTCCCTGGACCCTCCTGGGAAGCCAGACATCTCCTCTCTGGCCAAGCAGTTGAGATCCTCGAAAGGGACCTTGGACCTGTGGGACATCTTCTCCCCCGGGGCCCTGCGTCAGACCCAGTTAGGAGGAGAGGAGCCATCCAGAGCCCAACTCCCAGGGAAGCAGGCTCAGGCTGAGAATGGCATGGATTCCGGGGCCACAAAAGGTGAAGAGGGCCCGGCCTGCTCCAAGGGCCGAGGATACAGGCTCATCTCTGGCAACTCCAGGGCCCAGTGCTTTTCAGGCTTCCGGAATGAGAAGGTGAAAATGGATATGTGCTGTGCGGCTTCTTCAAGCCAGGTAGCCATGGCCTCATTCTCGTCATCGGCCGGGCCTCCAGCGGATCCTCCCTGGGACTCCAAGTCCAAGCTGATGATATTCAACAGGATCCAGGTACCCGGGCCCTGTCACGGGACCTGACCATGCGGGAGGCAGAGTCTCGTCCTTACCTGTTTCCGTGTTTCTGACTTGTCCAGGCACTGTATATAACCTCAGCAAATCCTCAGATGCAGTTTGTTTACAGAGGGGGGAATGAAGGTCCAGAGAAGTGATGGTTCCTCTCATCACCCTCCACCCTGCAACACACACACACAAAACAGAACAGGGCTTTAGAGTTGTCAGAGACACTTTGCATCATGTTTCTTCACTAAACTTTTTCTATTTGCTTGCTTTCTGCCTTTCGCTTCCTTTTGGATTTGCCTCCTTCACTTCTTCAGAGAATGTAAAGGCAGAGCTCCTTTGCCCTTGATATTTGTACGTGAAATGCTGTGTCTATTCTGGTTGTGAATCACAGGTCCATAAGTCCGACTTGTCCCCTGCTGCAGGCCTGGCGCCGGTCCGCCCTTGTGGAGCAGCTTGGGCCTCCCACATCGTGCCCATGAGGTCCTGGGCGCAGAGAGCTTCGCCACGTCTCTTCGTGATGTTCCGAGGTCCAGCATCCTTCCTGTCACACCACAGCTACCTCCTCCTCTTTTTTTTTTCACAGCTTTAATATTCACGTGCCCTCTAATTCGCCATCTTGAAGTGCACCATCCAGTTTGTTTACAAGGTTGTGCACCCGTTGCCACTCTTTGCCAAAACACTTTCATCACCGCAAAAAGTAACCCAACACCCTTGGTTGTCACCCACAATCTCTCCATCCCTCCCAGCCCCTGGCAACCATGCATCTACCTTCTGTCTCCATGGATTTGCCTATTCTGGACACTTCATGTGATTGGAATCATAATGCTGCGTGGCCTTTTGTGTCTTTTGCTTCTTTCACTTCACATGATGTTCTCAGAGTTCCTTTGTGCTGTACAACGTGTCAGAACTTCACTCCTTTTTATCGCTGGTAAGTTGTTCATTGTATGGATACACCCTATTTTATTTATCCATTCATCAACTGATAGATATGTGGGTTGTTTTCACTTCTTGGCCATTGTGATAACGCTGCTATGAACATTTGTATACTGATTATTGTTCAAACATATGTTTTCATTTCTCTTGGGAAATACCTAGGAGCAGAATTGCTGGGCTATAGGGTAATTCTATTGTAGGAAGTGCCAGACTTTTCCAAAAAGCTGTGCTGTTTTATATCCCTACCCAGAGTGTATGAGGCCTCCAGTTTCTCTGCATCCTCACCAACACTTGTTATTGTCCAGTTGGTTCTTTTGATTACAGCCACCTTAGTGGGTGGGAAATGATAATCTTCTTTTTTTTTTTTTTTTTTTTTTTGCGGTACGCGGGCCTCTCACTGCTGTGGCCTCTCCCATTGTGGAGAACAGTCTCCAGATGTGCACTCTAAGCGGCCATGGCTTACGGGCCCAGCCACTCCGCGGCATGTGGGATCTTCCTGGACTGGGGCACGAACCTGTGTCCCCTGCATCGGCAGGCGGACTCTCAACCACTGCGCCACCAGGGAAGCCCAAAAGTATTTATTTATTTAGGCTGCACCGGGTCTTTGATGAGCACACGGGATCTTTCTTTTAGTTGCAGCACACAGGCTTCTTAGTTGTGGCATGTGGGATCTAGTTCCCTGACCAGGGATCGAACCTGGGCCCCGTGCTTTGGGAGAGCAGAGTCTTACCCACTGTGCCACCAGGGAAGTCCTGGAAATGATAATCTTATTATGGTTTAATTTGCATTTCCCTGATGGCTAATAATCCTGAGCATCTTTTAATGTGTTCATTGGCCATTTGTATATCCTCTTTGGATAAGTGTCTCTTCAGAGTCTTTGCCCATTTTTAAATTGGGTTGTGATTTTATTTTTGAGCTGTGAGAGTTCATTATGTATCACAGATACAGAAATATACATAGTCCCTTATCAGATACATGATTTGCAACTTCTTTCTCTTATTCTGTCCTTTCACTTCTTGATGATGTCCTTTGAAGCACAGAAGTTGTAAGTTTTGATGAAGTCCAATACGTCTGTGTTTTGTTTGGTTTTGGAGTCATCCAAGAAACCACTGCTTACTCCAGGGTCACCAAGAATTATACCTGTGTTTTCTTCCAAGTCTTATAGTTTTCACTCTTGCATCTCATTTCTGATATGTTGGCTCAGATGTATTTTCGTCTTCAGGGTGGAAATATCTACCGGCTCCCCCACCCGATGAAGGAGGAGAACATGGAGGGTGGCTGGTAAGTTCCGAAGCCCCTCGGGAATCCTCTGGTGGCTTTGTTGTGCTGGCCCTGGGTGAGCGAGCTCTGGATGCTTCACTCCTGAAGGGGCGAGCACCAGGTCACAGAGAATCGGGGGCATCATCTCCATTTCTTTAGGGTTCGTCCAAATCTGTCAGAGGATCAGTGTTTGGGGACGGAGTCCCATTCTCCCTTTCTTCCCCACAGGAACCAGCACAATGGTGGTCCCACAGACTGGGCAGAGCCAAGGAGCATTTTCGTCTGCAAGAATTGCAGCCAGATGTTTTATACCAAGAAAGGGCTGAGCAGCCACATGTGTTTTCACAGCGACCAGTGGCCGTCACCTCGAGGGAAGCAGGAGCCGCAGGTGAAGGGGCGGAAAGCTGCCATTCAACTCAGGATGGAGCCGTGCTCCTGCGGGGAGCCTGGCTGGGGGCCGGGAGTCAGGGCTGTGCTGCTCTGGAGGCGCCCCTTGCTCCCTACCTACTGTGTCTCTTAAAGGGCTGGCTCTTCTCTGTGTGTAGGTGTGTGGCATGGAGTTTTGCAAGCCACCAAGACAGGTGCTGAGGCCGGAGGGGGACAGACAGAGTTCCCCGGGAGGCAGGAAGTCCCTCGACAACATGACCGCAGCCCCTTTTGTGGTCCCTGTGTCGGTGCCTGTGGCTCTAGCGAACCATCCCCCGGGGAGCAAGGTGGGTGCACTTCCTTCCAGCTGCTTTCCAGCTGCCAGTGGGAGCTGTGAGTAAAGCACCCAAATCCTGACTCCAGAAGAGCTTGATTTGCATGTTCCTTCATCCATTCAACCTCCAGTGACCTTCCTTTGTGTCTGGCCCTGTGCTGGGCAGGGCTGGGGACAGTGCAACGATGACAACAGGCCTGTCCTCGTCTCCTGGGGCTCCCAGTCCAGTGGAGTAGATAGACCCATCCCCGGATACTGATGACCCACAACGGGCCGGGCTGGGAGTGGGAGCTGTAGGAGCCCCTGGGAAACCAGAGACCCTGCCTGAGGAAGGGGTTGTTGCAGCTGAGAGCTGGAGGATGAGGAGGGGTAAGATGGGCAGAGAGGAGGGCAGATTGCGTGGAGGTTAGAGAGAGTGTAGCAAGCTCAAGCCGTCGTCTCTTCAGCCTGTGCTGGAAGACCCCACCTGGAGACGTTCATGCTGGACTCGGAGACGGGGTGCATGGAGCCCACTGTTTGTCTCGCAGGAGCTGCTGTCATTTTGAGGGCAACAGGTTTTCTTTTTGTCATGCTGTTGCATCCATCTGGCCCCCACCCTTTAAGTGCCAGTCACTTTAACAACGGACATGAGTTTCCAAAATGGTCTGAGTGAAGGCCTCTCCTTGGGAGGTGTGGGTGCCTGAGAAGGCCCCAGCCTCAAACATTGCCCGGCTTAGGGTCCGGAGTCTGGCTCAGGCGTGGTGGCCCTGCCCGGCTTCCTGCGCTGAGGACTCTTTGCACGGCCATGCTGGGTGTGCGTCTGGCTGGTCAGTACCCTTTCCCACTCTCAGGCCATCTTGAGGACTGAGCTGTGGGGCTGGTGGCCTCAGGTGACCCCGTGGTTCTGAAGTCTCTTCTTCTCCAGGGACAGGAGAAGGACGGGGAAGAGAGAGACAGCAAGGAGAGCAGCCAACACAGGAAGCGGAAGAAGCTCCCACGGTCCAAGGCACTGCTCATCCCTCCTCCGCCCTCCATGTCGGGGGAGCCGGGCCCGGGAGGATGCCGCCAGAGCTGCCTGTGCTCGCCCATGTTCCTGGGGGACTGTCTCCTGAAGGGACTGTCCCAGTGCCCTGCCTACACGCCGCCCCCGATGCTCAGCCCCATCCGGGAGGGCTCTGGGCTGTATTTCAGCACTCTGTGTTCCACATCTGCCCGGGCCCGTCCCGACAGGCTCATCAGTGCCATGCTTGGTGAGTGAGCTTGATCACCCCATGATAGGCCTGCGGGGAGCGAGACCCCCGCCCCCTGTAGAATTTGGTCCAGCCATTCCCTCTGGCCTATGCTTGGGTCTGGTCTGGGGTTCCTGTTGCTGTTCAGAACTATCCCAGGACCATCTGGGACCAGCAGCCTTCTAGGTGCTTATAATTTTGTAGCCAAAAAGAGAATAGACGCAATTTAGCCTAACCACCATTCTGCCTGCCCTTTCGAGTAATTGTTTAAACAGCTTTATGGAGATATAATTCACATGCCATATGAATCACCCATTTAAAGTGTACAGTGATTTTTTAGTGTATTCTTAGGATTGTACACCCATCCCACAATCTAATTCTAGAGCATTTTCATCACCCCAGATGATTATATCCACGAGCGGTTACACACAGGCCCTGTAGCCCCCAGCTCCTCTGCCCTGGGCAACCACCAGTCTACCAACCTACTTTTTCTATGGGTCTCCCTATTCTGGACATTTCATATAATTGGGATCATACAATATGTGACATTCTGTGTCTAGTTTGTTCACTTAGAATAATGTTGTCAAGGTTCATCCATGTTGTACTATGCATCAGTGCTTCATTTCTTTTTATGGATGAATGATATTCCATTCTCTGGAGAGACAACATTTTATTTATCCATTCATCAGTTGAGGGGCATTTGGGTTGTTTTCGTCCTTTGGCTATTGCAAATAGTGCTGTTAAGAACATTTATGTATAAGTTGTTTTTGGACATAAGTCCTCATTTCTCTTGGGTATACAGGTCAGAGTGGAATTGCTGGGTCAAAGGGTAACTATGTCTAACCGTTTAAGGAACTGCCGGACTGTTTTCCAAAATGGCTGGGTCATTTTAAATTTCCACCAGCATTGTATGAAAGTTCCAGTTTCTCCACATCCTTGCTAACACTTATCTGTCTTTTTCATTATAACCATCCTAGTGGGTGTAAAGTGGTAGCTCATTGTGGGGTGTTTGTTTGTTTGTTTGTTTGTTTTGCGGTACGTGGGCCTCTCAGTGTTTGTTGCCTCGCCCTTTGTGGAGCACAGGCTCCAGATGCGCAGGCTCAGCGACCATGGCTCTCGGGCCCAGCCGCTCCGCAGCAAGCGGGATCCTCCCGGACTGGGCACGAACCTGCGTCCCCTGCATCAGCAGGCGGACTCTCAACCACTGCACCACCAGGGAAGCCCCCTCATTGTGGTTTTGTTTTACATTTCCCTGATGGTTAACGATGTTGAGCATCTTTCCATGTGCTTATTATCCATTTGTATATCTTCTCGGGAGAAATGTCTGTTCAGATCCTTCGCCCATTGTTTAAATTGAATTCTTATCTTTTTATTATTGAGTTGTCTCAGTTCCTTATATAGTCTGGATGCAAGCCCCTTATCAGATATATGATTTGCAAATTCTCTCCAATTTTGTGGGTTGTCCTTTCATTTTATTTATGATATGGTTTGCAGTACACAAGTTTTTAATTTTGATGAAGTCCAACTTATTCTTAGGCCTGCGATCAATCTTTAGTTAACTTTTATATACTGTATGAGGTAGGAATCCAAATTTATTCTTTTGCATGTGTGTATCAGTTCTTCCAGCACTTGAAAATACTGTTCTTTTCTCATTGAATTGTCTTGGTACTTTGTTTTGTTTTGTTTTCTTTTGCGGTACATGGGCCTCTAACTGTTGTGGCCTCTCCCGTTGCGCGTCACAGGCTCCGGACATGCAGGCTCAGTGGCCATGGCTCACGGACCCACCTGCTCCGCGGTATGTGGGATCTTCCCAGACCGGGGCACGAACCCATGTCCCCTGCATCGCGAGGCAGACTCTCAACCACTGCGCCACCAGGGAAGCCCTGTCTTGGTACCTTTGTGGAAAATCAGTTGACCATAAATGATTTGAGATTTTTCTTCTTTTTTAATACAGGCATTTTACAGCTGTAGATTGCCTTCTGAACATTGCTTTAGCTACATTTTGTAAGTTTTAGTATGTTGTGTTTTTATATTCATTCAGCTAAAGTATTTTCTAATTTATCATTCCACTTCTTGTTTAATACACTGACTATTAAAGAGTGTGTTGCTTAATTTTCACATATTTGTGAATTTTCCAAATTGCTGCCTTTTATTGATTTGTAATCTAATTCTCTTGTGGTCAGAGAACATACTTTGTTTCTTTTTCAATTTAATTTATTTAATTTTTTTTTTATTTGTTTGGCTGTGCTGTGCGGTTTGCAGGATCTTAGTTCCCCCACCAGGGATCGAACCCATCCCCCCTGTGGCGGAAGCGTGGAGTCCTAATGACTGGACCGCCAGGGAATTCCCTTAAACTTATTTTAAAATTTAAAATTTATTGAGGCATGTTATATGGGCTAGAATCCGGCCTGTCTTGAAGAATGTTCCATGTGAATTTGAGAAGAATGTATTCTACTGATGTTTGGTGGAATGCTGTATTTTGTCTGTTTTGTCTAGTTAGTTTCAATTTCCTTTTTGATCTTCTGCCTAGCTGCCCTATCCACTGTTGAAAGTATTGAAATCTCCAACTATTATTTTTTAATGGTTTATTTCACCCTTCAGTTCTGTCGTTTGTTGCTTGGTGTATTTTGGGGTCCTGTTTTTAGGTGTGTGTATGTTTGTAATTGTCACATCTTCCTCACGGCTTGACCTTTTACCATTATGATGTGATTGTGACTTCATTTGTCATTACTACAATAATTTTATCATTATCTCTGGTAATATTTTTTTGTTTTAAAGTCTAATGTGCCTGACATTAGTATAGTCATTCCATTCTCTTTTTTGGTTGTTGTTTTCTTGGTATATATTTTTCTCTTCTTTTACTTTCAGCCTATTTGTGTCTTTGAAAATAAAGCATGTTACCTCTAGACACCATTAGTTGGATCATGTGTTTTTTTATCCAGTCTTAGAATCTCTGCCTTTTGGCTTGGTTTGTTTAATGCATTCTTCTTTACTGTTATATTGATATGGTTGGATTTACATCTGCCATTTTGCTTTCTGTTTTCTATATGTTACATGTCTTTTTGTCCCTGTGTTCCTCCTTTCCTGCTTTCTTTTGTATTAAGAGAGTATTTTCTAGTGTAACATTTTATTTCCGTCAATTTTTCACTTTTTCTTAGTCATTTCTTAGTGGTTGCTCTAGGACTTAAAATATATGTCTTATCAGAATCTGTTAGGATGTGTAATAACTCACTAACAATGAAATATAGAAACACTGCTCCTATCTAGCTCTCTTCCTTCTAACTCTTTTGCTATTATATGTGAGAGACCCAGTAATACCTTACTGGTCATGTTTATTGCTTTATATACTTTTATTTCGTGTAAAAACACTGAGAGAATAAAGGAAAGCAAGCATGATTTATAGAGGTTGTTATATTAACCTTCTTATTTACCATTTCTGATCTCTTCATTTATTCTTGTGGATTTGAGTTCCTGTATGAGGTGATATTCCTTTACTCCAATGCAGCTGTGCTCCTTGTGCAGTTACTGTCACATATAGTATATTTCTATATGTTAGAGGCCCACAATACATATTGTTTTATGCAGTTATTTTTTAAGGCACTTAAGAAAAGAAAAGAAATATGTAATCATACTGATTTTTATAGTTACCCATATATTCTAGCGCTTCGCTTTTTTTTTTTTTTTTTTGGTTTGGATTCAAGTTACCATCTGATGTCATTTGGTTTCAATCTGAGGGACTTTCTTTACTATTTATTTTTATTAGGGATATATAATTCACATACCATACAATTCATCCCTTTAAAGTATAGAATTCAATGGTTTTTAGTATATTCACAGAGCTGTGCAACCATCACTACCATCAGTTTTCAGAAATTTTCATCATCCCCAAAAGAAGCCCTGTACTTATTAGCAGTCCCTCCTTTCCATCTTCCCCATCCCCAGCCATGGGTAACGACTAATCTACTTTGTCTCTATTGATGTGGCTATTCTGCATATTTCATATGAGTGGAATCATACAGTATGTGGTCCTTTATGAATGCCTTCTTTTAGTTAGCATGATGTTTTTAGGTTTCATCCACGTTGCACTATGTATCAGTACTTTGTTCCATTTTGCGGGGTGAATAATATTTCACCTTTAATATTTCTTGTAAGACAGGTCTGCCAGCAACAGGTATTCTCAGTTTTTATTTATCTGGGAGTGTCTTTATTTTACCTTCATTTTTGAAACATAATTTGCTGAATATAAGATATTTGGTTGACACTCTTTTACTTTCAGTAATTTGAATATATTATCCCATTGCCTTGTAACTTACATCATTTCTGTTAAGAAGTTAGCTGTTAATTTTACTGTAGTGCCCTTGTATGTAACAAATTGTTTTTCCCTTTTTGCTTTCAAGATCTTATCTTTATTTTTGCTTTCCAGATTTTGCCTATGTTATGTCTGGATGTAGATCTCTTTGTGTTAATCTTTCTTGGAGTTTATGGAGTTTGCTGGATATACATATTGTTTTTCATCAACTTTGGGAAATTTTCAGCCATTAATACTTTAAATATTCTGTCCCTTTCTCCCCTCTTTCTGGTACTCCCACTACATATATATTGTTGCATTTAATGACATCTCACATTTCTCTGACGCTCTCCTCACTTTCCTACATTTTTTTTCTCTCTGTTCTTCAGATTTCATAGTCTCCATTGTTCTATCTTCAGGTTTGCTGATCGTTTCTTCTGCCAGCTCAGATCTACTGTTGAGCCTTATTTTGGTTATTGTACTTTTTTAACCCCTGAATTATTTCCATTTGGTTCTTCTTTTTTTTCTTTTTTGACTACATCGCACAGCATGCAGGATCTTAGTTCCTCGACTAGGGATCAAACCCATGCCCCCTGCAGTGGAGGCGTGGAGTCTTAACCACTGGACCGCCAGGGAACTCCACATTTGTTTCTTTTTAAAAAAATAATTTCCATCTCTTCATGGCATTTTCTGTTTGATGAGAAATTTTTATTTTATCTTACTTTAATTCTTTAAGCATGGGAGCCAGGGGAAGAAGAAGCCCCCATTTCCTTGGCTGCGCCTACCTGGGTAGAGCTTCTGTTACAAAGAGCTGGGGGCTAGGTGGGTAAGGGAGTGGGCCATGGCTCCAGTGCCACAGACTCTCACTGTTCTTCCCAAGATTTAGTAGATTTTCTTGAATGAGTATTTCTTAAAATGCTGTATGCCTTTAGGACAACTTGCAGAGACTTTGGCTTACTGTTCTTTTTTTTTTTCTTAATGATTTTTATCAGTAAATTTGTTGTTTTGCCGAGTTCCTTACTCTACTTTTTCAGAAGTCTTATCCCCCTTCCATGCAATCTTTTTTTTTAATGCAGATATTTTAACAGCTTTATTGAGATATAACTAGCATACAAGAAACTGCACATCTGTAAAGTATAGTATTTTTTTTCTTTATAACATATTTAATCAGTTATACATATACATATGTTCCCATATCCCCTCCCTTTTGCGTCTCCCTCCCACCCTCCCTATCCCACCCCTCCAGGCGGTCACAAAGCACCGAGCTGATCTCCCTGTGCTATGCGGCTGCTTCCCACTAGCTATCTACCTTACGTTTGGTAGTGTGTATATGTCCATGCCGCTCTTTCAGTTTGTCACAGCTTACCCTTCCCCCTCCCCATATCCTCAAGTCCATTCTCTAGTAGGTCTGTGTCTTTATTCCTGTCTTACCCCTATGTTCTTCATGACATTTTTTTTTCTTAAATTCCATATATATGTGTCAGCATACAGTATTTGTCTTTCTCTTTCTGATTTACTTCACTCTGTATGACAGACTCTAGGTCCATCCACCTCATTACAAATAGCTCAATTTCATTTCTTTTTATGGCTGAGTAATATTCCATTGTATATATGTGCCACATCTTCTTTACCCATTCATCCGATGATGGACACTTAGGTTGTTTCCATCTCCGGGCTATTGTAAATAGGGCTGCTATGAACATTTTGGTACATGTCTCTTTTTGAATTATGGTTTTCTCAGGGTATATGCCCAGTAGTGGGATTGCTGGGTCATATGGTAGTTCTATTTGTAGTTTTTTAAGGAACCTCCATACCGTTCTCCATAGTGGCTGTACCAATTCACATTCCCACCAGCAGTGCAAGAGTGTTCCCTTTTTTCCATACCCTCTCCAGCATTTATTGTTTCTAGATTTTTTGATGATGGCCATTGTGACTGGTGTGAGATGATATCTCATTGTAGTTTTGGTTTGCATTTCTCTAATGAGTAAAGATGTTGAGCATCCTTTCATGTGTTTGTTGGCAGTCTTTATATCTTCTGTGGAGAAATGTCTATTTAGGTCTTCTGCCCATTTTTGGATTGGGCTGTTTGTTTTTTTGTTATTGAGCTGCATGAGCTGCTTATAAATTTTGGAGATTAATCCTTTGTCAGTTGCTTCATTTGCAAATATTTTCTCCCATTCTGAGGGTTGTCTTTTGGTCTTGTTTATGGTTTCCTTTGCTGTGCAAAAGCTTTGAAGTTTCATTAGGTCCCATGTGTTTATTTTTGTCTTTATTTCCATTTCTCTAGGAGGTGTGTCAAAAAGGATCTTGCTGTGATTTATGTCATAGAGTGTTCTGCCTATGTTTTCCTCTAAGAGTTTGATAGTGTCTGGCCTTACATTTAGGTCTTTAATCCATTTTGAGTTTATTTTTGTGTATGGTGTTAGGGAGTGATCTAATCTCATACTTTTACATGTCCCTGTCCAGTTTTCCCAGCACCACTTATTGAAGAGACTGTCCTTTCTCCACTGTACATTCCTGCCTCCTTTATCAAAGATAAGTTGACCATATGTCCGTGGGTTTATCTCTGGGCTTTCTATCCTGTTCCATTGTTCTATCTTTCTGTTTTTGTGCCAGTACCATACTGTCTTGATTACTGTAGCTTTGTAGTATAGTCTGAAGTCAGGGAGCCTGATTCCTCCAGCTCCGTTTTTCGTTCTCAAGATTGCTTTGGCTATTCGGGGTCTTTTGTGTTTCCATACAAATTTTGAAATTTTTTGTTCTAGTTCTGTGAAAAATGCCAGTGGTAGTTTGATAGGGATTGCATTGAATCTGTAGATTGCTTTGGGTAGTAGACTCATTTTCGCAATGTTGATTCTTCCAATCCAAGAAAATGGTACATCTCTCCATCTATTTGTATCATCTTTAATTTCTTTCATCAGTGTCTTATAATTTTCTGCATACAGGTCTTTTGTCTCCTTAGGTAGGTTTATTCCTAGATATTTTATTCTTTTTGTTGCAATTTTAAAGGGGAGTGTTTCCTTGATTTCACTTTCAGATTTTTCATCATTAGTATATAGGAATGCCAGAGATTTCTGTGCATTAATTTTGTATCCTGCAACTTTACCAAATTCATTGATGAGCGCTAGTAGTTTTCTGGTAGCATCTTTAGGATTCTCTATGTATAGTATCATGTCATCTGCAAACAGTGACAGCTTTACTTCTTCTTTTCCAATTTGGATTCCTTTTATTTCCTTTTCTTCTCTGATTGCTGTGGCTAAAACTTCCAAAACTAAGTTGAATAAGAGTGGTGAGAGTGGGCAACCTTGTCTTGTTCCTGATCTTAGTGGAAATGGTTTCAGTTTTTCACCATTGAGGATGATGCTGGCTGTGGGTTTGTCATATATGACCTTTATTATGTTGAGGAAAGTTCCATCTATGCCTACTTTCTGCAGGGTTTTTATCATAAATGGGTGTTGAATTTTGTCAAAAGCTTTCTCTGCATCTATTGAGATGATCATATGGTTTTTCTCCTTCAGTTTGTTAATATGGTGTATCACGTTGATTGATTTGCGTATATTGAAGAATCCTTGCATTCCTGGAATAAAGCCCATTTGATCATGGTGTATGATCCTTTTAATGTGCTGTTGGATTCTGTTTGCTAGTATTTTGTTGAGGATTTTTGCATCTATGTTCATCAGTGATATTGGCCTGTAGTTTTCTTTCTTTGTGACACCTTTGTCTGGTTTTGGTATCAAGGTGATGGTGGCCTCGTAAAATGAGTTTGCGAGTGTTCCTCCCTCTGCTGTATTTTGGAAGAGTTTGAGAAGGATAGGTGTTAGCTCTTCTCTAAATGCTTGATAGAATTCGCCTGTGAAGCCATCTGGTCCTGGGCTTTTGTTTGTTGGAAGATTTTTTATCACAGTTTCAATTTCAGTGCTTGTGATTGGTGTGTTCATATTTTCTATTTATTCCTGATTCAGTCTTGGCAGGTTGTTCATTTCTAAGAATTTGTCCATTTCTTCCAGGTTGTCCATTTTATTGGCATAGAGTTGCTTGTAGTAATCTCTCATGATCTTTTGTATTTCTGCAGTGTCAGTTGTTACTTCTCCTTTTTCATTTCTAATTCTATTGATTTGAGTCTTCTCCCTTTTTTTCTTGATGAGTCTGGCTAATGGTTTCTCAATTTTGTTTATCTTCTCAAAGAACCAGCTTTTAGTTTTATTGATCTTTGCTATCATTTCCTTCCTTTCTTTTTCATTTATTTCTGATCTGATTTTTATGATTTCTTTCCTTCTGCTAACTTTGGGATGTTTTTGTTCTTCTTTCTCTAATTGCTTTAGGTGCAAGGTTAGGTTGTTTATTCGAGATGTTTCCTATTTGTTAAGGTGGGATTGTATTGCTATAAACTTCCCTCTTAGATCTGCTTTTGCTGCATCCCATAGGTTTTGGGTCGTCGTGTCTCCATTGTCATTTGTTTCTAGGTATTTTTTTATTTCCTCTTTGATTTCTTCAGTGATCACTTCGTTATTAAGTAGTGTATTGTTTAGCCTCCATATGTTTGTATTTTTTACAGCTCTTTTCCTGTAATTGACATCTAGTCTCATAGCATTGTGGTCGGAAAAGATACTTGATACAATTTCAATTTTCTTAAATTTACCAAGGCTTGATTTGTGACCCAAGATATAATCTATCCTGGAGAATGTTCCATGAGCACTTGAGAAAAATGTGTATTCTGTTGTTTTTGGATGGAATGTCCTATAAATATCAATTAAGTCCATCTTGTTTAATGTATCATTTAAAGCTTGTGTTTCCTTATTTATTTCCATTTTGGATGATCTGTCCATTGGTGAAAGTGGGGTGTTAAAGTCCCCTACTATGATTGTGTTACTGTCGATTTCTCCTTTTATGGCTGTTAGTATTTGTCTTATGTATTGAGGTGCTCCTAGGTTTGGTGCATAAATATTTACAATTGTTGTATCTTCTTCTTGGATCGATCCCTTGATCATTATGTAGTGTCCTTCTTTGTCTCTTCTAGTAGTCTTTATTTTAAAGTCTATTTTTTCTGATATGAGAATTGCTACTCCAGCTTTCTTTTGGTTTCCATTTGCATGGAATATCTTTTTCCATCCCCTTACTTTCAGTCTGTATGTGTCTCTAGGTCTGAAGTGGGTCTCTTGTAGACAGCATATATATGGGTCTTGTGTTTGTATCCATTCAGCCAATCTGTGTCTTTTGGTGGGAGCATTTAGTCCATTTACATTTAAGGTAATTACCAATAAGTATGTTCCTATTCCCATTTTCTTAATTGTTTTGGGTTCGTTATTGTAGGTCTTTTCCTTCTGTTGTGTTTCTTGCCTAGAGAAGTTCCTTTAGCATTTGTTGTAAAGCTGGTTTGGTGGTGCTGAACTCTCTCAGCTTTTGCTTGTCTGTAAAGGTTTTCATTTCTCCATCAAATCCGAATGAGATCCTTGCTGGGTAGAGTAATCTTGTTTGCAGGTTTTTCTCCTTCATCACTTTAATTATGTCCTGCCACTCCCTTCTGGCTTGTAGAGTTTCTGCTGAGAGATCAGCTGTTATCCTGATGGGGATTCCCTTGTGTGTTATTTGTTGTTTTTGCCTTGCTGCTTTTCATATGATTTCTTTGTGTTTAATTTTTGACAGTTTGATTAATATGTGTCTTGGCGTATTTCTCCTTGGATTTGTTCTGCATGGGACTCTCTGTGCCTCCTGGACTTGATTAACTATTTCCTTTCCCATATTAGGGAAGTTTTCAACTATAATCTCTTCAAATATTTTCTCAGTCCCTTTCTTTTTCTCTTCTTCTTCTGGAACCCCTATAATTCGAATGTTGGTGCGTTTCATGTTGTCCCAGAGGTCTCTGAGACTGTCCTCTGTCCTTTTCATTCTTTTTTCTTTATTTTGCTCTGCAGCAGTTATTTCCACTATTTTATCTTCCACCTCACTTATCCGTTCTTCTGCCTCAGTTATTCTGCGATTGATCCCATCTAGAGTATTTTTTATTTCATTTATTGTGTTTTTAATCGATGCTTGATTCATCTTTAGCTCTTCTAGGTCCTTGTTAACTGTTTCTTGCATTTTGTCTATTCTATTTCCAAGATTTTGGATCTTGGAAATAGAATCTTGGATCATCTTTACCATCATTTTTCTGAATTCTTTTTCAGGTAGACTGCCTATTACCTCTTCATTTGTTAGGTCTTGTGGGTTTTTATCTTGCTCCTTCTCCTGCTGTGTGTTTTTCTGTCTTCTCATTTTGCTTATGTTACTGTGTTTGGGGTCTCCTTTTTGCAGGCTGCAGGTTCGTAGTTCCTGTTGTTTTTGGTGTCTGTCCCCAGTGGCTAATGTTGGTTTAGTGGGTTGTGTAGGCTTCCTGGTGGAGGGGACTAGTGCCTGTGTTCTGGTGGATGAGGCTGGATCTTGTCTTTCTGGTAGGCAGGTCCACATCTGGTGGTGTGTTTTGGGGTGTCTGCGGACTTTTTATGATTCTAGGCCACCTCTCTGCTAATGGGTGGTGTTGTGTTCCTGTCTTGCTAGTTGTTTGGCATAGAGTGTCCAGCACTGTAGCTTGCTGGTCGTTGAGTGAAGCTGGGTGCTGGTGTTGAGATGGAGATCTCTGAAAGATTTTCGCCGTTTGATATTATGTGGAGCTGGGAGGTCTCTTGTGGACCAGTGTCTTGAAGTTGGCTCTCCCACCTCAGAGGCACAGCACTGACTCCTGGCTCCTCAATTTGGGATGATTTGTTGTCTATTCATGTATTCCACAGATGCAGGGTACATCAAGTTGATTGTGGAGCTTTAATCCGCTGCTTCTGAGGCTGCTGGGAGAGGTTTCCCTTTCTCTTCTTTGTTCTCACAGCTCCTGGGTGTCAGCTTTGGATTTGGCCCCGCCTCTGCGTGTAGGTCGCCGGAGGGCGTCTGTTCTTCGCTCAGACAGGACAGGGTTAAAGGAGCAGCCTCTTCGGGTACTCTGGCTCACCCAGTCCGGGCGGGAGGGAGGGGCACGGAGTGCGGGGCGAGCCTTTTGGGAGGCCTGGGGTCTTCTGCCAGCGTTCAGTAGGTGTTCTGTAGGAGTTGTTCCACGTGTAGCTGTATTTCTGGTGTATCTGTGGGGAGGAAGGTGATCTCCACGTCTTACTCTTCCGCCATCTTACCCGGAAGTTCATAGATTCCTTTTCTATTCCATGCAATCTTTTTATTTTATTTTATTGTGATGTGAACAGTTAATCTGTGATCTGTTCTTTTAACAAAGATTTAAGTGTGCAATACAGTATTGTTGACTATAGGTACAATGTTATACAGCAGATGTCTAGAGCTTGATTAATTGAAACTTTATGCCCATTGATTAGTAACCTCCCATTTCCCACTGCCCCAACCCCTGGTAACCCCTATTCCACTCTTTGATTCTATCAATATGAATTCAACTACTTTAGGTACGTTATATAAG
The DNA here is from genome assembly GCF_949752795.1 of Hyperoodon ampullatus. Lineage (NCBI taxonomy): Eukaryota > Metazoa > Chordata > Mammalia > Artiodactyla > Ziphiidae > Hyperoodon > Hyperoodon ampullatus. Next base: position 41,213,535 of record NC_136931.1, read on the forward strand.
TGGAGTCATGCAGTATTTCTCTTTCTGTGACTGGCTTATGTCACTTAATATAATGTCCTCAATGGTCATCCATGTTGTTGCATATTGCAGAATTTCCTTTTAAGGCTAAATGGTATTTCATTGTATGTTTATGGCACATTTCCTTTATGTGCTCATCTGTCAGTGGACATTTAGGTTGTTTCCACATCTTGGCTATTATGAATGGTGCTGGAGTGAACATGGGAGTTCAGATATCTTTTTGAGGTCTTGACTGCAGTTCTTTTGGATGAATACCCAGAAGTGGGTTTTTGCTGCATGATATGGTAGTTCTACTTTTAATTTTTGAGGAAACTCCATACCATGCAATCTTTTTTTTGTAATGTTCAATTTTACATTGGATTAGAGTTGATTTACAATGTGTTACTTTCAGGTATACAGCAAAGTGATTTTGTTATACATATTCACATATCTATTCTTTTTTAGATTCTTTTCCCATATAGGTTATTACAGAGCATTGAGTATAGTTCCCTGTGCTATACAGTAGGTCCTTGTTGATTATCTATTTTATATACAGTAGTGTGGGTATACCATGCAATCTTGAAGAGTCTGCTTTTAGCTGCTCTAGAAAGGCAGGCAGAAAGGGCCTCATGGGTCAGTTGTAGCCAGTCTTCTTGAGGCTCTTCTTTGGGTGTTTTCCAGATCACATGGATGGCTCTTTTGGCATCTATGTGGTGAAGGCCAACAGCAAGATCAGCACTGAACCGTGAGTTGGAACAGACTTAGAACCTGAGGGTCCTTGCAATGTGGGGATGCTTTTACCCTCCTTGCGTTCCAGTGTCGGTTTTTCCCAAGGGATCCTTCATCACGGGAAAGTCAGGTCTAGATCCAGAGCCTCCCTAGGAGAGAAGTGGTGGATTTTTCCAGGCGTTTCCCCTATATTCCTTCTGTCCGGACATACCATAGTTGGATCTCTGGGGACAGAATGCCCAGCACCCTGGGGTTCTAGATAGAATTGATGATGGCACAATGAGATACTGTTTTGTAGCTTGGATGTTACCTTGGATACAGAAGAATGCCAGGTATCAGCACATACCTCCCCTGTCCTAGACCCCAAACGCCTGAAGCCAGAAATCTGGCGATAAAGCCAATTGGAGGAAGGAAGGAAGTATCCCTCAAGAGGTCTCTGGAATACCTGCGCATGTCTACTGGGCTGATGAGCACTCCCTGTGTCTGAGAGATGGCCAAAAGGTGGGTTCCACAGCCCTGCTGAGCAGGGCTCACCGCACATCTCTCTTGTATTTCCCATCTTGGTCACAGACATATGTCTTTATGTCCGTGTGTGTGGCCTCATTTCAGACACATCAACATAGGAAGCCAGTTTCAGGCTGAGATCCCAGAGCTCCAGGACACATCACTGGCTGGAAGTGACGAGCATGTAGCTACTCTGGTCTGGAAGCCATGGGGAGATGTGATGACCAACCCGAAGACACAGGATAGAGGTGGCTGAGACTTTGGGGCCAGGTTCCTGAGGGCCCTCCTCCATGTCCAAGGGGTTTCACCTCCCAGTTCTCACCTTGACCAAGAAACAGTGATCCCCAGGTGGGGATGGGGTGGGCAGAGCTGGCCTTCAGCGCAGGACTGCTTTGCTGTGCTGCAGTCCCTTGCCCCACCTCTCCTCTCACCCAGTAGCTGGGCAGGCCATCCAGAGCAGGTGCCAGGAGCAGGGTTTCTGCCCGTCCTCCTTGTCCCTCGCTTCCCTCAGCCTGCTTGTAACAGAGAGGTGAGGGAGATGGTGACAGGAGCCCCCCGCCCCATCTGTGCTGTTGGGGAGGTTTCCTCTCTGGCACTTGCTGACCCTCTGTGTCTCCTCTCCTTCCCGCTGCCGGGCTGCCTGCTGGGAACAGTGACCGAGCTCTGCAACGTGGCCTGCTCCGGCGTGATGCCGGGCGGGGGCACCAACCTGGAGCTCGCTCTGCACTGTCTGCATGAAGCCCAGGGCAACATCCAGGTGAGGTGCAGTCGAGGGTGGGCTCAGAGGAGCTGTGGGAAGCTCCCTGCTCTCTTAGGGCCAGGGGCTCTAGGCGCAAAACATGTGCCTTCTACTTGGGGCTTTGCAGCTCACGAGAACCAAAGGCTGGCCACCCACCCTTCTCCCTGGTCGCTTTGGGACTGGTGGTGTCCTTTTGAACGTAGGGGAAATGCACACATACGGGCTCAATCAGTTATTTATCTGGGGTGACAGCAGAGCACCAGCGTTCCTCCAGCGTTACCTCATCTCAGCACGGCACTGGGGAGGCGGTGCCTAGCAGAACCAACTCAGGGCCTGCATTAATCTGGTTTATTTACTGAACATTAACTTTTTGATTAAAAATGGTGTATGAAAACCTCTGATGCAACAGAAATGCCTCTGCCTTCTCCAAGTACCCTCCTCACAATCCTGAAGTTTAGAAAATGAAGAAGTCCAACTGTGTGTAGTGGGAGAGGAAGTCACGTCACCCAAGTTGGAGACCCAAGAGTCAGGGCTACATGGTGCTTTTTCTCAAGCTGAGAGGCAGTGGCTGGCACATGGTGGGTGCTCAGCAGAGTAATCAGCACACATTTAGTGGGTCCTCCTGCTACCTGGTGATGTCATGGTATCAGGCTGGGGCCAGCTCAGGGGCCCATTCTTGGTTTAATGCTCTGCTGCCACCATCTTGAAATTCTTAATAGTTTCTGAGCACAGGGCCCCGTGTTTCCATTTTGCGCTGGGTCCTGTAAACTGCATAGCTAGTCCTGACCGGGGTTACGCTGTTGAGCAAGACAAAAGCCCTCTCTTTGCAGGGCTTACCTTTTAGGAGAGTGAGCACATGAAATACATTTTTTAAAAGTGATAGATAATGATTAGTGCTATGAGGACCATAACATGGGGTAGGGTGGGGGCAGTGCCACTCCAAATGCTGCTCCCTGAAGAAATAAGGAGATTGTGCCAGAATAAGTCCACACACTGTTTCGTCATCAAGTAAATCTTGCTATGAAAAAGGTAACGTCAGCTGCACTCAACAGTCCGCTTAGTGCTGTAGGCAATGTGTCCCAAGTGGTTTACAGCTGGTGGCCAGTCCACAGACTGACCACACTTTGAGTCGCCCTGGGGTAGGGGTGGCTTTAGGGAGGGCTGCACATATTTTCTGAATGAATGAAAGAATGAAGGCGGGCCTCTACCTCATCTTCCCTCCCTTAGAGAGTTGCCCACCACTCCTCTCGTTCCAGGTTGCCCTGGAGACCCTCTTACTGAGAGGACCCCAGAAGCCACGGACTCACCCTCTTGCCAACTATCACTACACAGGTAACGAGCGTGGCTGCCCGTGTGGTTTTGGCCTGGCTGAGGCCCCTGCGAGCCAGTCAGTTTCCATGGCAAGCTCTGCACGTGCCTCCCGGAGTTCTCTTGGGCCTGCACCTGCCCTCCCAGAAGGGCCCGTCCTCTCTGGGGGACTCAGTGGGTGCTGTTCTCTAGTTGGATCCAACCTTCCCCTTTCCACTGGTTCCCTCGTGGGCTCTTCCTGGCCTTAAGGGGGGTGCCAGGTTGGGGTGGGCTCAGGTTCCGCAGCTGAGCACTCCAGCGTTGGACTCAGGCAACCGCGGCCCCACGCCTGCCCTTGGCAAGTATCTTAACCAGAGGAAGCCTCAAGTTGCTGCACCTGTCAAGTGGGGATGGTAATAGCCCCTACCTGCTAAGGTTTTTGTGAGGATTGTGTGAGATAAAGCAAGTAAGGGGCTTAGCAGAAATCTTGGCATATAATTGGTGTTCAGTGGCCTGAAAAAGGAGGGGAGTCTGCACTTCAGCCGTGGCTGTTGTCCCAGAAGGAGAAACATCCTTCCTCCTCTTGGCTGTTTCTCCAATAGGTTCGGATATCTGGACCTCCATGGAGAAGAGGCTCTTTAAGAAGGCGTTCTGTGCCTACAAGAAGGACTTCTACTTGATACACAAGATGGTAAGGCGAACATGGCAGGCTGGTATAGACAAGGCTCCTTCACACGGCCGAGACTCTAGAACTGCAGGGCCTGTCAGGGGCGATACTCTGCTCATGCTGTGAACAGTTGACAACTAAAATGCCATTGCTTTGAACAAACACAAACAGTACAGAAATGAATCCCATGTTCAAAATAAAGCCCTCCAGGCCCCTCCCCACAATCCTACTTCTGATTGCTAACCTGACAGGTATTTACTGCCCATACGGATTTTACACACCTATATGCACTTTCTCAAAAAAGGATGACATCATATAGTTAATATCCTGCTGATTATTTTGCTTTTTTTAAACTTGATGTACGCAAAATTGCACATAATCAAAGTGTAAGATTTAATGTTTTTGACATATTTATACACTTGTAAGACCACCACAATGATCAAGATAATGAAAATATCTGTCACCCCCAAAAGTTCCCTCCTGCCCATATGCAACCCTTCCTTCCAGCCACCCGGGTCTCTAGTCAACTCTTGTCTACTTTCTGTCACCTTCTGTCACTCTAAATTAGTTTGCATTTTCTAGAAGTTTATATAAATGGAATAATCATACAGCATGTGATCTGCTTTGTCTGGCTTCTTACACTCAACCTAATGATATTGAGATTCATCTATATTGTTGTGTGTACCCATAGTTCATCCCTTTACAGTTGAGGAGTATACCACTGTGTGGATGGACCACCGTTCATTTAATCATCCACTTGTTGGTGGTTTCCAGTTACTGATGATAAAGCTGCTCTGCACATTCACATACAAGTCTTTGCACGGACATGTACTGGGATTTTTTTTTTTTGTGTGGACACGGGGGTGGGATTATAAATACCTAGGAGGGCAATGAGGGTAACTTATAGTAGATGTATGTTTAACTTTTTAAGAAACTGCTAAACTGTTTTCCAAAGTGGCTATACCACTTCCCATTCCCACCAGCAGGTTATGAAAGGTAAAGTTGCTCCACACCCTCGTCGACACTTGCTATGCTAGGTCTCTTTAATTTTATCCATTCTAATGAGTGTACAGTAGCATCTGACTCCATTTTCCTACTGATGCTGAGCATCTTTGTGTTTTTTTGCTATATGTGCACCTTCTCTGGTGAGCTGCCTGTTCATATCTTTTGCCTCTGTTTTTATTGGAGTGTCTGTGTTTTTATTGAGCTGTAGGAGTTCTTATTTTGTTCTGAACACCACTCCTTTATCCAGATATACGCTTTGGAAATATTTTCTCCCAATATGCAATTTGTCAGTCTCCTAACAGTGTCTTTTGAAGAAATGTTTTTAATTTTGCTTAAGCATAACTTACTAGTTTCTCTTTTATACACTGTGCTTTTCGTGTTGTATCTAAGAAATCTTTGCCTAACCCAAAGTCACAAAGATTTTCCCCTATGTTTTCTTCTGGAGGTTTTCTAGTTTTAGGTTTTATTTCTAGATTTATGATCCATTGTAAGTTTATTTTTGTATGGGGTGCGAGGTGACTTCAGTTTTTGCATATGGATATTTATTCCAATACCTTTTGTTGGAAAGACCATACTTTCTCCACTCAGTTGCTTTTGTACCTTTGTTAAATATCAGCTGGCCATATATATGTGCATCTATTTCTGGACCCTGTATTCTGTTCCATTGATCTGTTTGTCTTTTATTAAGCTATTCCCATACTGTCTTTATTACTGTAGCTTTATTCTAAGTCTTGAAATCAGAAAATGTTAGTCCTTCAACTTTGTTATTCTTTTTCAAAGTTATTTTTTGTATTCTAGATCCTTTTTAATTCCCTATGAATTTTAGAAATAACTTGTCAATTTCAAAATAAAAATTCCTGCTAGGAACTTGATTGGTACTGTTTTTGACTCTATAGGTCAACTGGGGAGAGTTGTTACCTTAACAATATTGAGTCTTCTGACTCGTGAACAGGGTATATGTCTCTATTTCAATCTTTAATTTTTCAGCAATGTTTTGAAGTTTTTAGTGTACAGTTGTTGCATACTTTTTGTCAGATTTATTCCTAAGCGCTTGGTTTTTTTCTGTTTTTGTTTTTTGTATTTTTTTGTGGTATGCGGGCCTCTCACCATTGTGGCCTCTCCCGCCGTGGAGCACAGGCTCCGGACGCGCAGGCCCAGCGGCCATGGCTCACGGGCCCCGCCGCTCCATGGCACGTGGGATCCCTCCAGGACCGTTGCATGAACTCGTGTCCCTTGCATCGGCAGGCGGACTCTCAACCACTGCGCCACCAGGGAAGCCCAGTACTTGTGTTTTTTATGATGTTATAGAGTTGTTTTTTATTTCAGTTTCCAATGGTTTGTTGCTAGTATGTATAGAAATAAAATTGATTTTTATATTGATCTTGTGTTCTGAAATGTTGCCAAACTAACTTACTAGTTTTGGTAACTTTTTTGTGGATTCCACTGAATTTTCTACATAGACAGTCATATCATCTGCAAATAAAGACACTTTTATTTCTTCCTTTCCAACCTGGATGCCTTTACTTTTTTTCTTGCCTTTTTGCACTGTAGAACCACCAGTACAGTATTGAGTAGAAGTGGTGAGAGTGGAAATCCTTGTCTTGTTCATGATATTTGAGGGGAAACCACTCCACCGTTAGCTGTAGGGATTTTGTAGGTATCATTTATCAGGTTGAAGAGAAGTTCCTTCTATTCCTATTGTGCTGAGAGTTTACATCAGGAATGGACATTGTATTGTATCAAATGCTGTTTCTGCACCTATCAAGATGCTCATATGATTTTTCTTTTTTAAGTTTAATATGATGAATTACATTGATTTTAGATTGTTAAACCAACCTCACGTTTCTGGGATGAGCTCCACTTAGTCATGGTATATTGTCCTTTATATATATATATATGTATATATATATATATATATATATACATATATATATTGTTGGATTCTGTTCGTTAAAGTTTTGTTTAAAAATTTTCATCTATGTCCATGAGGGACATTGGTCTGTAGCCTTCTTTCCTTGTAATATCTTTGTCTGGCTTTGGTATCAGAGAAATGTTGAACTTACGGAATGAGTTGGGAAGTATTCCTTCCTCTTTAGTTTCTTGGAGGGCTCTGCCTAGCTGTCGCATAAGGCTATGAGGTATCCACCACGTAAGGACACTCTGCTTTAATTAGTCCCAGTCGGTAGACATGTGGCTCCACATGATGTCACAGTGAGCGTCCTCGTGTATACCTTTGTGTGCGTTTTCCTGGAGAGAAGCCTTCCTGGGCCAGCCTTGTTGCTCAGAGCGTGCAGAGCTTAGATGGTGGTGACTCTGCTGGCTTCTCTCTGAACTCCTTCATTCCCAGGAGGACTTTGTGATTCTCTGTCCCCCGTAGCAGAGGAGCATACCAAGCTCTAGGAGAGAGACGTTTCAGGAGGGCTTTCAAAAAGTGGCGGATGGCCCCATGGGGAGGGGATTTAGGGCGTCAAGGCCATCCTCACTGCTGCTCCTGAGGCACTGTCCTTAGCCGGCTTCTGTCTTCCTCCACTAGGTCCAGACAAAAACAGTAGCCCAGTGTGTCGAGTACTACTACACGCAGAAAATAATGATCAAGTTTGACTGTGGCCGAGCCCCAGTGCCAGAAAAGAGGGTCAAGAGAGAGCTGGATGAAGCAGACAGGACAGAAGCGAAGGTAGAGGGTCTCGGGGTAGGGCTTCAGGAGTTCAGCACGGATCTGGATGCCCGGTGCCCATCCAAGCTGGGTGGCAGTGGGGGCGTGCACCCCGCGACGTCTGGACGCTCTGGACACTGGCTTCTCCCTTAGAAGGGCGGCGGGGCGGTCAGCACCCTTTCATCACCTCTGCCCCCTGTGCAGGTCACTCGTAGCCCTCGGAGGAAACGCAGCCACCGTCCAACCCCCGAATTACAGAGGACTACTGTGAGTTACAGGAGGGAGTCCATCCCCAACTCCAGCCCAAACACCAGCTCGAAGCAGACCCCTGAGCTGCCGGGGAGCAGCAAGGGCCAAGGCTTCTTTCCCTGCCAGAAGTGTGAGAGGTACCGCCCTTTCCCTGGATGCTCCCACACCACCTGCCCTCAGCCCTCTGGGGTGCCCCCCTCAGAGCTACCCACCTCCCCCTGCTCTGACCCCTGTGTCCTCTGGTGCCTCCTCAGGGTGTTTGGCAAGATCAAGGGTCGGAATGCCCACATGAAGTGGCACCGGCTTCAGGACCACGTGGATCCCACCGTCAGGGCAAGGTGTCCCGTGGAGCCCTTCCAACTGTAGGAGGAGGAGGGCGAGCTAGGGGCTGGCATTGGCCCTCTGCGTGGGCAGCTAGTTGGGACGGGCACCTCCAGCCCTGTTGCGTCTCCTTTGTTAGGTTGTTTTTGTACGTTTTGAGTTGTATGTCTTATTAAATTGGGTTGTTAAGCAGCTGTCTTCTGGCTTCCCTGCCTGTTGATCCAGCGAAGGCTTTTGAGCCCCTGCCGCTCCCAGAAGCCACAGTGACTGAGTCCCTGCCCTGGAGGAGCCTCATACATTAATGCAGCCAGCATTTATCAAGCACCTGCTGTAGCTGTGCCAGACAATGCCCAGTCCACGTGATGGGGACATAGTGATGGAGGGACAGGCCCCTCCCCTCACAGAGCTTACATTTTAGGAGCGGGAAGGTAGCAGTGATAAAGCAGCAAAAAGGTGAGTTTAGATATCTATAGTGCATATGCTTTTGGCCGTAATAACAGAGGAGTCAGCGTAGGTTTAAGCTCTCAGGACACGTGGTGGTGCCAGTGGCTCCACGGTGAAGTCAAGGCCTGCCAGCAGTGGCCAGCGTCTGCAAGTCGGCTGCAGCAGCAGCAGCAAGAATCCCCTCTTGTATGCCGAGCACCCAAACCTTCGGAGGGTGCAGGGCAGAGAGCAGCTCCCTCCCTTCATTGTTCCCCTTTTTAAAAGTGAGGAAAGCTTGTAGCAGCGCCCAACAGAACGCCCCTCATGTCTCCTCGGCCAGAGCTGTAGCCCGTGCTCTTTCTAAACTGATCCGTGGCAGTGGAAAGGGAAGTGGCCACCGTTATCCCGGACCCTCAAGATTTCTCTCCAGGACAAAAGCATAAGTTGTGTTCCACCCAGTTCCAGGACTGGGGAGAACCAGTGTGCTCCCTCAAATTTGTTGTCACGCGATCCAAACTGGAATCCCATTTGCCAGGAAAAGAAGAGGAAGCAGAAATGGCCACTGAGGAGTCAGACCTTGTGTCCACCACAAAGTGACATGAGGAAAGTACAGAAGGGGGCCAAGTGCGAGGGAGTGACAGGGAGTGGCAGACGCTGGCAGGTGGATGGCGTGGGGGTGGGAAGTCACACTGAGGAGGCTGCTGAGGCTCAGACCCATTCCAGGCCATGGTGTGGCAAAGCACAGACTCTGCCACGGGAACCAGGGGAGGCTGTGCAAAGCTCTAGGTGCTGTGTGGGGGGCCGTGGGTGGCAAGATGGGAATCCCGGAGAGTAGCTGGAAGGCTCTCAGCGGAGATGGTGGCCTGGGCTGGAGTAGCAGTGAAGAGGCCAGAAGCGCAAGGGTTAGGGATCACGTTAGAAGAAGATTCAGACTTGCTGATGGGTCACACGGCACAGGGAGAGCTGGTAAGGAACAGGACAGGTGGAGGTTGGCAGGGCAGGTCGGTGTTTGAGCAACTGAGTAGATGCTATTAACTGAGATGAGGTAGAGGGACACCTCAGAGGATTGATGGCTTAAAGGCGTGATTGTGTCTGTAACTGTGTGCTGCCTTCGGAGGGCCTGGCTAGGGGAGCAGGGCAAATGGTGGTGTCAGGAGGCTTCACAGAAGGGCCAGGTTTCAGGTCAGTACATCTGAAAAGACGGGGAGGGAGGAGGAGCAGAGGAGGAAGTTGAGTTGGAAGCGGTGTGGGCACTGTGGTTGGGGAAAGGACTCTGGCATCAGATGAACCAGAATTTACAGCCTGGCTCTTCTTCCTTCTTTGCCACCTTGGGCAAGTCATTTTCCCTGTTTGAGTCTCAGTTTTCTCATTCTGTAACAGGGATGCAAAACGCCTACCCCCATGTATCTGGTTGGTTGGTTTGTTGTTAATGCCCTTGAACTGTTTTTTTTTTTTTTTTTTTTTGCTGTGTTGGGTCTTCGTTTCTGTGCGAGGGCTTCCTGTAGTTGCGGCGAGCGGGGGCCACCTTCATCGCGGTGCGCGGGCCTCTCACCATCACGGCCTCTCGTTGCGGAGCACAAGCTCCAGACGTGCAGGCTCAGTAGTTGTGGCTCACGGGCCTAGTTGCTCCGCGGCATGTGGGATCTTCCCAGACCAGGGCTCGAACCGGTGTTCCCTGCATTGGCAGGCAGATTCTCAACCACTGCACCACCAGGGAAGCCTTGATGAGAAAAATGTAAATCGGATATTGGCAGGTGCCCCGTACGACCTGAGCACTCATGCTGTTGCTGTCACCGTGTGGGTCCCACGCTCCATAACAAGTGAAGCCCGATGACAGTGGAAATGAAAGTCTCTGGCTTCATGGTCGGGTGGTATATTAGTTATCTATTGCTGTGTAAGAAATTAAGCTGAAACTTAACAGCTTTAAACAATTGGAAGCTTTTACAATAGTGCTGCTTAGAGGGACAGGGAACCCAAACTGTTTGTGGTTATCCAAACTCACCCCCATCTTATCTGCGGTCAGACTACAGTGGCAAGCACAAGTGGGTGGTCCAGAAGAATTTCTGAATGTAAGAAGAGAGTTGGGCAAAGGTTTCTTATGAATTACCTCCCCCCAGCCAAACTCCACCCCCAGAAAACAGTGTTTTCTCAACCCCAAATTATCTGCATCGTAATCATCTAGGGGTCCTGTGAAAAATGCAAATTCCTGTACCCCACCACACACTTTCCTAATCTGAATCATTGGAGGTAGGGCCCTGGAACTTAAATTTTTTAAAGAAACTTTCTTAGAAGACTAGTTTTTAGATATGCATAAAAATTGGGAAGATGGTATAGAGAATTTCCATATACCCCACACTCAGTTTCCCCTATTCTTATCTTACATTAGTATGGTACATTTGTTACCATTAATGAACCAATATTGCTATATTATTATTAACTAAAGTCCATGCTTCATTCAGATTTCATTAGTTTTTACCTCATGTCCCTCTTCTGTGCCAGGATCCTCCCAGGACACCACATTACATTTAGTTGTCACATCTCCTTAGGCTCCTCATGGCTGTGACAGTTTCCCAGACTTTCCTTGTTTTTGATGACAGTTATGAGAAGTCGTGGTCAGGTATTTTGGAGAATGTGCCTCAGCTGGGGTTTGTCTTATGTTTCTTATGATCCGAGGGGGAGGAAGACCACAGAAGTGAAGTGCCACTGTCCTCACATGGTATTCAGGGTGCACAGTATCAGTGTGACTTGCCACTGTTGACATTAACCTCCACCACCTGGCTGACAAGGTTTGTCATGTTTCTATGCTGTAAACTTAGTCCCCGCCCCCAATACTGTCATCTGTGGAAGGAAGTCACTGTGCACAGTTCATGCGTAAGGTGTGAAGAGTCATGCTTCAACTTCTTGAGGGCAGAATAGCCACACAAATTATTTGGAATCATGCACGGCCATTTATTTCTTTGTTCAGTCATTCATTTATATCAGCATGGGCTCACGGAGATTTTATAGACTGGATTATTATCCAGTGCTACTTTGTTACTCAAGTTGTTCCAGCTTTGACTATTGGGAGCTCTTTCAGTTGGCTCCTGTGTCTCTTTGACATACCCCATTTGTGTGTGTGTGTGTTTGTGTGTGAGATTGAGAGAGAGAGAGAACGAGCGAGCGAGCGAGAGAGAGAGAGAGAGAGACAACGAGATGGAGGCTGAGAGACTTCTGTTCTGGAACTACAAGATACTCTAAGCACATCCTGTATAATTTCCTGCCCAGTCCTAGAACCAGCCGTTTATCCATGGAGCCCTGGTTACTTTTATTGGAGAATAGTATTAAAAACTAAGATCTGGGCACTAGGTGTGTTTGAACCTGAATTTTGAACACAGTCTCACCAGCTATTTCTTAATGAAACCAGAGTTAGAGAACCTCTGCTCTCAGTTTTGACTGCCGTCACTCAAGTATCAGCATACCTCAGAGCTACTGCAGGTCCGGTTCCAGACCACCACAATAAGGCCAATCATAGGAGCTTTGTTTGTTTCTTTCCCATTGCCCATAAGTTATGTTTACACTATACTATAGTCTATTCAATGTGGAGTAGCATTTTACGTTAAAAAAAAAAAGTGGGGATTCCCTGTTGGCAAAGTAGTTGAGAATCTGCCTGCCAATGCAGGGGACCCAGGTTCGTGCCCCGGTCCTGGAAGATCCCACATGCCGCGGAGCGGCTGGGCCCGTGAGCCATGGCTGCTGAGCCTGCGCGTCCGGAGCCTGTGCTCCGCAACGGGAGAGGCCACAACAGTGAGGCCCGCGTACGACACACACACACACAAAAGTACATATGTTAATTTAAGAATACTGTATTGCAGACTTCCCTGGTGGCGCAGTGATTAAGAATCCACCTGCCAGTGAAGGGGACACAGGTTCGAGCCCTGGTCCAGGAAGCTCCCACATGCCGCTGAGCAACTAAGCTCATGCGCCCCAACTACTGAGCCTGCGCTCTAGAGCCTGCAAGCCAGAAGTACTGAGCCCGCGTGCCACAACTACTGAAGCCCGTGAGCCTAGAGCCCATGCTCCACAATAAGAGAAGCCACTGCAATGAGAAGCCCACACACCGCAACAAAGAGTAGCCCCCACTCGCCACAACTAGAGAAAGCTCACGCAGCAATCAAGACCCAATGCAGCCAAAAATAAATAAATAAATAAAAGAAATAAGAGAAAAAATCTTCAAGTATTTGGAAACTAAAGAACACTCTTCTAAAATAACTCATGGGTCAAAGAAAAAAAAATCAAAAATGAAATTATAAAAAAAAAACTAATTTACCCAAGGAGTACAGAAACATGGAAAATTCAGATATATAGGAAAAGGAAAATTAAGTTGATCCATGATGCTACCAATCAATCCCATTCTGTTTGTTTCTATTCAAATTTATTTTTCCCTTTTAAAGACTAGATCATTCCGTTTTTCAACAATCCTCTTGTTAGTGGCACAGCACTTAGTGGTACAGCATGAACATCCTTTCACATGAATGGATATTTTCCTACAGTTGTATCTTAAATGCCTGCGCCATAGACCATTGAGACCAGAATGCAGTCACCCACCTGCCCTCGTGTCAGTTATTAGGTGGTTTCTCACATTTCACCAGGAAAAACAATGGTACAGTTAACTCGCTTGCAGTTCACTGCAAGATCTCCGTTAATTTGTACAGATCTGCCTTAATTTCCTTAATTAAAAACCCAGAGTGGAATTGGCTGGGAGAAAGGACTTAAACTTTTCTAAGATTTTGCATTGTGCATTTCTGGATTGCACTTGCAAGTGTGCTGTTGATGTTACCGTCATGAAGTCCTGCCTGTCCAGTCACTCTGTCCTGGAAGATCTCAGACTGTTGCTGTCCCCTCCCTTACCCCCCAAGTGTGGCTTCAAGATTGGGTGCCGCCCTGGAGGTGTGGCTTGACCAGGGTCCCTTCTCCCCCTCACCTGGTGCTAAGCCTGGTTTTCTCTGCGAGTGAAGCTGCTGAAGTTGGGGTTCTCGGCCAACTCCCTGATTTGGACTCAGCTGCTGAAGTTGGTCCGAGGGTGGTAGAGTGCTTCCGCCCGGGCTCCGCTGTCCCCGGATCTCATAAGCTGTGCTTTCTCCCTCTGTCTAGACCTGGGGCTAGGCATGCTCAAGGTGCCCAAAGAGGCTAACAAAGGAGGCAGGGCCACGTCTGGGAGCACAAGGAAAGGAAAGCGGCAGCACAGTTCCCCTCAGAACCCACTCCTGGACTGCAGCCTCTGCGGGAAGGTGTTCAGCAGCGCCAGTTCTCTCAGCAAGCACTACCTGACGCACAGCCAGGAGAGGAGACACGTGTGCAAAATCTTCAGCAAGGCCTTTAAGCGTCAGGACCACCTGTATGTAGGAGTCTGGTTGGGATGTCTGTTCAGGGGGCTCTTGGGGGCTGGGCGTGTTCCTGGTTCTTTTGCATCCCCTCCCATCCACCTGCACCGCCCCCCATTGTCGGGTGTCCCAGGTGTGTGCGACCTGTGCTCCTCCCACGGCCAGTGTTTGGGGGGGGCAGGGCCTACACTGCCCCGGACAGCCCGCCCTCCCCAGCCTCCAGATTCACTGCAGTGAGGAGAGCGCCTCTGCGATTTGCAGACAGGACCCTTGTCCTTTAAAATCACACTCCAGAGGCAATTTTTTCATGGAGGGAGTTGGGCTAACTGTGTAGAGAAAGTTTCAGAGTCCCTGGTAGGTGTCTGAGGAGAACAGATATGCACTCCATGAGGAATATATGTTGGGATAACACCAGGGCGTGAGGGGTTCTGAAATGCCTGTTTCTAGAACATGGCAATGGAGTGTTCACTCTCTTTTTTCCTTTTTTAATTCCCCCTTTTATTAACTCAGTTTTTTTCAAAACTTGACTTTAAAAAGCAAGCTCAGTGTAAGAGGAGCAGAATTCCGTTTGTTCTTCATGTCTTAGAAATGATAAGCTTTTCTTGCTGCCGAGGGAGGAGAGACAGACTTTCAAACTGAGAGACTCGTAAGTGGGAGAAGACGATCCCTTGCATGTTTACAGCTCGCCCAGCCTTTACTGAGGCTTCGATGAATCCCGCTTTCATTGTGTCCTCTCCCCTCTCGCCATTAAGGATGGGAAATGATTTACTCCTGTCACAAGCTGGTACCAGTTAGGGCTAGAAAGTGGGTCTCCAGATGCCCTCTCTGCTGCTTCCCTCAGATGGAGGCCGAGGGTCCACGTTTGGGAAAGGGTTTCATTATTTACTGGGTCCCATTGATTAGAACCATCCGGAGTAGGATTGTTGGGAACCCAGAGGGTGATTTACCAATTTGTTTTTATTTATAATATATTAATGCAGGTATAAGTATGATGTAAATATAATACATACTTGCATTCTTTTATATTTGCAGAAATTATAGGCACATTTGGGTTTTTGTTGTTGTTGCTGTGGGGCTCCCAGGTAGCTGTCTAGAGGACTCCTGTGGGAAGGCAAAGACTCCTTTGTTCAAGGAAGGATCATCCCCAAGTTAGCATTTCCTCAAGTGCATTCTCAGAACTCTGGTTCTCTGATTCTCGGGGATGCTAAACGGGTCTATTTAAAAAAAAATGGTTTTGTGGGCAAATAAGTTGGAGAGACATGGAAAGTTCAACAGATATCTCTTTATCTGCTCTGTGGCTTTTCAGTTTGCTACTAGGAACCTCCAAGAAGTAAAGAGTGTTTTTTCCAAACTTATTTGCCAGCTGAGCCCAAGTCCTCAGGGAGCAACTCTGGAGACTGGTGTTCCTTAGGAACCCACTTTGGGGAACTCTGACTTGGCTCCCACTGATTTTTTTTTTTTTTTTTTTTTTTTGTTTTGTTTTTTTTTTTTTTGTTTTTTGCGGTACATGGGCCTCTCACTGTTGCGGCCTCTCCCGTTGTGGAGCACAGGCTCCAGACACACAGGCTCAGCGGCCATGGCTCACGGGCCCAGCCGCTCCACGGCATGTGGGCTCCTCCCAGACCGGGGCACGAACCCGTGTCCTCCGCATCGGCAGGCGGACGCTCAACCACTGCGCCACCAGGGAAGCCCTCCCACTGATTTTTTTAATCTCAGATTAGGGGTTTGCTTAGGGGTGAGGGCAAGAGCTCCCCCTTCCAGACGGCTTTGGCCGTATCAGGGGTCGTTCCTCATAGGGTCTGAGCACAGTTTCTGAGTTGCGATGCTGCTGCCCCCTGGGGACACGCCTGGGTTCCTGCAGTGGGTGACCCACTCCGAGACACCCACTAACTTTCTCCTCATGTGATTCCAGGACCGGGCACATGCTCACCCACCAGAAGACCAAGCCCTTTGTGTGCATTGAGCAGGGCTGCAGCAAGAGCTATTGCGACTACCGCTCCATGCACCGGCACTATGAGGTCCAGCACGGCCTGTGCATCCTCAAGGAGGCCCCCCCGGAGGAGGAGCCCTGCGGGAACTCACCCCACGCGCACGAGTTTGCCAACCAGCCCGCACCCGCGAGCCTGTGGTCCCTGGTGCCCCCGGAAGCCCCATCCCCCAGCTCCCTCTTGCCCAACCGAGACCTCCTGCGCTGTATCGTGAACAGCATCGTTTTCCAGAAGATCCCTTCTCCCAGGCCAGCCCCGGGAGGGCCTTCAGACAGCGGCGAAGGGAGGATCACGGCCTGTTCCTCCCTGCCCTCGTCAGGGTCCTCCTTCTGCGGCCCAGCCAGCACCCCGGCGGCCCCAGGAGCCCTGGGCACTGAGGTTCCCGAGGAGCCCTGGTCCCCACGGAAGGAGCCTGCCACGGACCTTTTCACAGCCATCCACTCGCATGCAGCGGAGAACAGCGGCCCCGACCCAGCCGAGCCGGAGCTGCCGCTGCTCCAGCCCCCATCATCCCTGGAGGGCTGGCCCGAGGGCGCTCCCCTGCCTGCCTGCCTGCCTCTGTTCCGTGGCCAGACTGTCCCCGCCAGTTCCGAGCCATCAGACCACAGTTTCCAGTGGCTCTGAAACCTGTCGGGCTGCCCTGAGAGCTAAGGAAACAGTATGTTTGTCGTCCACAAGCCCTCTGCAGTGCCGTCCCACGAGGGCTCCGGGCCTGCCCCGGGCTCAGCAACGACTCCCCTGCGGGGGAGCCCTCACCCAGCGGGGGCACCGTGTGGAGGACACGCCGCCTTTCCCTCCCATCCTCCTGAAGGCACCGATGGAAGCCTCGGGTGACCCCAGATATGCCAGCACGAGCCGGGAAGAGGACTCCTGGGCTTCCAAGAAGAGCAAGTTCGACTGTGACTCCTTGTCGTGGCAGAACCCTGGTGAGCCTGGCCCCCAGAACGGCCAGAAGTCCAGTGGCCTCCTGTTGGATGCCACGCCGCTCTTCCGGCAGCTCTTCCTGAAGTCTCAGGAGTCTCTGGTGAGGCACGAGCAGATGCAGGTGTTCCAGATGATCCCCAAGTCCCAGCGGATCTTCTCCCACACCCAGGTGGCTGCCGCCTCCTCCCAGCTTCCCACACCCGACGGCAAGCAAGTTGCCCTGAAGTCACTGCAGGGGCCGTGGCCACAGCAGCCCCCACCTATGGCGCCCACTGTTGACTCTCTCCATGCTGGCCCCGTGAACCCTGAGCCAGAGGGATCCCTAGCCCGCAGGAGAATATCCACACCCTCTTTCCCCACAGAGGCCTCCCCCAGCAGCGTGAGGTAGGACACAAAGGGAAGACCAAAAGTGGCTGCTGTTCCACCTGCCCTCACAGCGTCGTCCCTGGACCCTCCTGGGAACCCAGACATCTCCTCTCTGGCGAAGCAGTTGAGATCCTCGAGAGGGACCTTGGACCTGGGGGACATCTCCCCCGGGAGCCTGCGTCAGACCCAGTTAGGAGGGGAGGAGCCATCCAGAGCCCACCTCCCAGGGAAGCAGGCCGAGGCTGAGAATGGCGCGGCTTCCAGGGCCACAAAATGTGGAGAGGGCCCGGCCTGCTCCTGGGGCGGAGGCTACAGGCTCTTCTCTGGCAACTCCAGGGCCCAGCGCTTTTGCTTTTCAGGCTTCCAGAAGGAGAAGGTAAAAATGGATATGTGCTGTGTGGCTTCTCCAAGCCAGGTAGCCATGGCCTCGTTCTCGTTGTCAGCCAGGCCTCCAGCGGATGCCCCCTGGGACTCCAAGTCCAAGCTGATGATACTCAACAGGATCCAGGTACCAGGGCCCTCTCACGGGACCTAACCATGCAGGAGGCAGAGTCTCGTCCTTACCTGTGTCCGTGTTTCTGACTTGTCCAGGCACTGTATATAACCTCAGCAAATCGTCAGATGCAGTTTGTTTACAGAGGGGGGATTGAAGGTCCAGAGGGGTGATGGTTCCTCCCATCACCCTCCGCCCTGCAACACACACACACAAAACAGAGCAGGGCTTTAGAGTTGTCAGAGACACTTTGCATCATGTTTCTTCACTAAACTTTTTCTATTTGCTTGCTTTCTGCCTTTCGCTTCCTTTTGGATTTGCCTCCTTCACTTCTTCAGAGAATGTAAAGGCAGAGCTCCTTTGCCCTTGATATTTGTACGTGAAATGCTGTGTCTATTCTGGTTGTGAATCACAGGTCCACAAATCCGACTTGGCTCCTGCTGCAGGCCTGGCGCCGGTCTGCCCTTGTGGAGCAGCTTGTGTCCTCCCACATCGTGCCCACGAGGTCCTGGGCGCAGAGAGCTCGGCCATGTCTCTTCGTGATGTTCCGAGGTCCAGCATCCTTCCTGTCCCACCACAGCTACCTCCTCCTCTTTTTTTTTTTAATAGCTTTAATATTCACGTGCCTTCTAATTCGCCATCTTGAAGTGCACCGTTCAGTGGTTTTCAGTCTGTTTACAAGGTCATGCACCCATCGCCACTCTTGGCCAAAACACTTTCATCACCGCACAAAGAAACCCCACACCCTTGGTTGTCACCCACAATCTCTCCATCCCTCCCAGCCCCTGGCAACCATGCATCTACCTTCTGTCTCCATGGATTTGCCTATTCTGGACACTTCATGTGATTGGAATCAGAACGCTGCGTGGCCTTTTGTGTCTTTTGCTTCTTTCACTTCACATGATGTTCTCAGAGCTCCTCTGTGCTGTAGCACAGGTCAGAACTTCAGTCCTTTTTATCGCTGGTAACTTGTCCATTGTATGGATACACCATATTTTATTTATCCATTCATCAGCTGATAGATATTTGGGTTGTTTTCCCTTCTTGGCCATTGTGATAACGCTGCTATGAACATTTGTGTACAGATTATTGTTTAGACATATGTTTTCATTTCTCTTGGAAAATACCTAGGAGGGGAATTGCTGGGCTCTAGGGTAATTCTATTGGAGGAAGTGCCAGACTTTTCTAAAAAGCTGTGCTGTTTTATATTCCTACCCAGAGTGTATGAGGCCTGCAGTTTCTCTGCATCCTCACCAACACTTGTTATTGTCCAGTTGGTTCTTTTGATTACAGCCACCTTAGTGGGTGGGAAATGATAATTTTATTATGGTTTAATTTGCATTTCCCTGATGGCTAATAATCCTGAGCATCTTTTAATGTGTTTATTGGCCATTTGTATATCCTCTTTGGATAAGTGTCTCTTCAGAGTCTTTGCCCATTTTTAAATTGCGTTGTGATTTTATTTTTGAGCTGTGAGAGTTCATTAGGTATCACAGATACAGAAATATACATAGTCCCTTATCAGATACATGATTTGCAACTTCTTTCTCTTATTCTGTCTTTTCACTTCTTGACGATGTCCTTTGAAGCACAGAAGTTGTAAGTTTTGATGAAGTCCAACATTTCTGTCTTTTGTTTAGTTTTGGAGTCATCCAAGAAACCACTGCTTACTCCAGGGTCATCAAGAATTATACCTGTGTTTTCTTCCAAGACTTATAGTTTTCACTCTTGCATCTCATTTCTGATATGTTGGCTCAGATGTATTTTCGTCTTCAGGGTGGAAATATCTACCGGCTCCCCCACCCGATGAAGGAGGAGAACATGGCAGGTGGCTGGTAAGTTCCGAAACCCCTCGGGAATCCTCTGGTGGCTTTGATGTGCTGGCCCTGGGTGAGCGAGCTCTGGATGCTTCACTCCTGAAGGGGCGAGCACCAGGTCACGGAGAATCGGGGGCATCATCTCCATTTCTTTAGGATTCGTCCAAAGCTGTCTGTCAGAGGATCAGTGTTTGGGGACGGAGTCCCATTCTCCCTTTCTTCCCCACAGGAACCAGCACAATGGTGGTCCCACAGACTGGGCAGAGCGAAGGAGCACTTACGTCTGCAAGAATTGCAGCCAGATGTTTTATACTGAGAAAGGGCTGAGCAGCCACATGTGTTTTCACAGCGACCAGTGGCCGTCACCTCGAGGGAAGCAGGAGCCGCAGGTGAAGGGGCGGGAAGCTGCCATTCATCTCAGGATGGAGCCGTCCTCCTGTGGGGAGCCTGGCTGGGGGCCGGGAGTCAGGGCTGTGCTGCTCTAGAGGGGCCCCTTGCTCCCTATGTACTGTGTCTCTTAAAGGGCTGGCTCTTCTCTGTGTGTAGGTGTGTGGCATGGAGTTTTGCAAGTCACCAAGACAGGTGCTGAGGCCCGAGGGGGGAAGGCAGTGTTCCCCGGGAGGCAGGAAGTCCTTGGACACCATGACCGCAGCCCCTTTGGTGTTCCATGTGTCGGTGCCTGCGGCTCCAGCGAACTGTCCCCCGGGGAGCAAGGTGGGTGCACTTCCTTCCAGCTGCTTTCCAGCTTCCAGTGGGAGCTGTGAGAAAAACCCCCAAATCTTCACTCTAGAAGAGCTTGATTTGCGTGTTCATTCATCCATTCAACCTCTAGAACTTCCTTGTGTCTGGCCCTGTTCTGGGCAGGGCTGGGGACAGTGCAGCGACCACAACAAGCCTGCCCCCGTCTCCTGGGGCTCCCAGCCCAGCGGAGTAGATAGACCCATCCCCGGACACTGACGACCCAGAACGGGCCGGGCTGGGAGAGGGAGCTGTAGGAGCCCCGGGGGCACCAGAGACCCTGCCTGAGGAAGGGGGTGTTGCAGCTGAGAGCTGGAGGATGAGGAGGGGTAAGATGGGCAGAGAGGAGGGGAGATTGCGTGGAGGTAAGAGAGAGTGTAGCAAGCTCAAGCCGTCGTCTCTTCAGCCTGTGCTGGAAGACCCCACCTGGAGACGTTCATGCTGGAATCAGGTACGGGATGCATGGAGCCCACTGTTTGTCTCCCAGGAGCTGCTGTCATTTTGAGGGCAACAGGTGTTCCTTTTGTCATGCTGTTGCATCCGTCTGTCCCCCACACTTTAAGTGCCAGTCACTTTAACAACGGACATGAATTTCCAAAATGGTCTGAGTGAGGGCCTCTCCTTGGGAGGTGTGTGTGCCTGAGAAGGCCCCAGCCTCAAATATCGCCCGGCTTAGGGTCTGGAGTCTGGCTCTCGCGTGGTGGCCCTGCCTGGCTTCCTGCGCTGAGGACTCTGGCCACGGCCATGCTGGGTGTGCGTCTGGCTGGTCAGTACCCTTTCCCACTCTCAGGCCATCTTGAGGACTGAGCTGTGGGGCCGGTGGCCTCAGGTGACCCCTGTGGTTCTGAAGTCTCTTCTTCTCCAGGGACAGGAGAAGGACGGGGAAGAGAGAGACAGCAAGGAGAGCAGCCAACACAGGAAGCGGAAGAAGCTCCCACGGCCCAAGGCACTGCTCATCCCTCCTCCGCCCTCCATGTCGGGGGAGCCGGGCCCGGGAGGATGCCGCCAGAGCTGCCTGTGCTCGCCCGTGTTCCTGGTGGACCGTCTCCTGAAGGGACTGTCCCAGTGCTCTGCCTACACGCCGCCCCCGATGCTCAACCCCATCCGGGAGGGCTCTGGGCTGTATTTCAACACTCTCTGTTCCACATCTGCCCGGGCCCGTCCCGACAGGCTCATCAGCGCCATGCTTGGTGAGTGAGCTTGATCACCCCATGATAGGCCTGCGGGGGGCCAGACCCCCGCCCCCTGTAGAATTTGGTCCAGCCATTCCCTCTGGCCTTCGCTTGGGTCCGGTCTGGGGGTCCTGTTGCTGTTCAGAACTATCCCAGGACCATCTGGGCCCAGCAGCCTTCTAGGTGCTTATAATTTTGTAGCCAGAAAGAAAATAGATGCAATTTAGCCTAACTGCCGTTCTGCCTGCCCTTTCGAGTAATTGTTTAAAGTGCTTTGTTGAGATATAATTCACATGCCATATGAATCACCCATTTAAAGTGTACAGTGATTTTTTAGTGTATTCTTAGGATTGTACACCCATCCCACAATCTAATTCTAGAGCATTTTCATCACCCCAGATGATTATATCCACGAGCGGTTACACACAGGCCCTGTAGCCCCCAGCTCCTCTGCCCTGGGCAACCACCAGTCTACCAACCTACGTTTTCTATGGGTCCCCCTATTCTGGACATTTCATATAATTGGGATCATACAATATGTGACATTCTGTGTCTAGTTTGTTCACTTAGAATAATGTTGTCAAGGTTCATCCATGTTGTACTATGCATCAGTGCTTCATTTCTTTTTATGGATGAATGATATTCCATTCTCTGGAGAGACAACATTTTATTTATCCATTCATCAGTTGAGGGGCATTTGGGTTGTTTTCATCCTTTGGCTATTGCAAATAGTGCTGTTAAGAACATTTATGTATAAGTTGTTTTTGGACATAAGTCCTCATTTCTCTTGGGTATACAGGTCAGAGTGGAATTGCTGGGTCAAAGGGTAACTATGTCTAACCGTTTAAGGAACTGCCGGACTGTTTTCCAAAATGGCTGGGTCATATTAAATTTCCACCAGCATTGTATGAAAGTTCCAGTTTCTCCACATCCTTGCTAACACTTCTTATCTGTCTTTTTCATTATAACCATCCTAGTGGGTGTAAAGTGGTAGCTCATTGTGGGGTGTTTGTTTGTTTGTTTGTTTTGCACTACATGGGCCTCTCAGTGTTTGTGGCCTCGCCCGTTGTGGAGCACAGGCTCCGGATGTGCAGACTCAGCGACCATGGCTCTCGGGCCCAGCCGGTCCACAGCACGCGGGATCCTCCCGGACTGGGCACGAACCTGCGTCCCCTGCATCAGCAGGCGGACTCTCAACCACTGCGCCACCAGGGAAGCCCCCTCATTGTGGTTTTGATTTACATTTCCCTGATGGCTAATGATGTTGAGCATCTTTCCATGTGCTTCTTATCCATTTGAATATCTTCTCGGGAGAAATGTCTGTTCAGATCCTTTGTCCATTTTTTAAATTGAATTCTTATCTTTTTATTATTGAGTTGTCTCAGTTCCTTATATAGTGTGGATGCAAGCCCCTTATCAGATATATGATTTGCAAATTCTCTCCAATTTTGTGTGTTGTCCTTTCATTTTATTTATGATATGGTTTGCAGTACACAAGTTTTTAATTTTGATGAAGTCCAACTTAGGCCTGCGATCAATCTTTAGTTAACTTTTATATACTGTATGAGGTAGGAGTCCAAATTTATTCTCTTGCATGTATGCATCAGTTCTTCCAGCACTTGAAAATACTGTTCTTTTCTCATTGAATTGTCTTGGTACTTTGTTTTGTTTTGTTTTCTTTTGCGGTCCACGGGCCTCTCACTGTTGTGGCCTCTCCCGTTGCAGGGCACAGGCTCCGGACATGCAGGCTCAGTGGCCATGGCTCACGGACCCAGCTGCTCCGCGGCATGTGGGATCTTCCCAGACCGGGGCACGAACCCATGTCCCCTGCATCGCGAGGCAGACTCTCAACCACTGCGCCACCAGGGAAGCCCTGTCTTGGTACCTTTGTGGAAAATCAGTTGACCATAAATGATTTGAGATTTTTCTTCTTTTTTAATACAGGCATTTTACAGCTATAGATTTCCTTCTGAACATTGCTTTAGCTACATTTTGTAAGTTTTAGTATGTTGTGTTTTTATATTCATTCAGCTAAAGTATTTTCTAATTTATCATTCCACTTCTTGTTTAATACACTGACTATTAAAGAGTGTGTTGCTTTATTTTCACATATTTGTGAATTTTCCAAATTGCTGCCTTTTATTGATTTGTAATCTAATTCTCTTGTGGTCAGAGAACATACTTTGTATCTTTTTCAATTTAATTTATGTAATTTTTTTTTTTTTTTTGTCTGTGCTGTGTGGTTTGCAGGATCTTAGTTCCCCCACCAGGGATCGAACCCATCCCCCCTGCAGCAGAAGCGTGGAGTCCTAATGACTGGACCACCAGGGAATTCCCTTAAATTTATTTTAAAATTTTAAATTTATTGAGGCATGTTATATGGGCTAGGATCCAGAGTGTCTTGAAGAATGTCCCATGTGAATTTGAGAAGAATGTATTCTACTGATGTTTGGTGGAATGCTGTATTTTGTCTGTTTTGTCTAGTTAGTTTCAATTTCCTTTTTGATCTTCTGCCTAGCTGCCCTATCCACTGTTGAAAGTATTGAAATCTCCAACTATTATTTTTTAATGGTTTATTTCATCCTTCAGTTCTGTCGTTTGTTGCTTGCTGTATTTTGGGGTCCTGTTTTTAGGTGTGTATATGTTTGTAATTGTCACATCTTCCTCACGGCTTGACCTTTTATCATTATGATGTGATTGTGACTTCAGTTGTCATTATTACAATAATTTTATCACTACCTCTAGTAATATTTTTTTGTTTTAAAGTCTAATGTGCCTGACATTAGTATAGTCATTCCATTCTCTTTTTTGGTTGTTGTTTTCTTGGTATATATTTTTCTCTTCTTTTACTTTCAGCCTATTTGTGTCTTTGAAAATAAAGCATGTTACCTCTAGACACCATTAGTTGGATCATGTGTTTTTTTATCCAGTCTTAGAAACTCTGCCTTTTGGCTTGGTTTGTTTAATCCATTCTTGTTTAATGTTATATTGATATGGTTGGATTTACGTCTGCCATTTTGCTTTCTATTTTCTATATGTTACATGTCTTTTTGTCCCTGTGTTCCTCCTTTCCTGCTTTCTTTTGTATTAAGAGAGTATTTTCTAGTGTAACATTTTATTTCCATTAATTTTTCACTGTTTCTTAGTCATTCCTTAGTGGTTGCTCTAGGACTTAAAATATATGTCTTATCAGAATCTGTTAGGATGTGTAATAACTCACTAACAATGAAATATAGAAACACTGCTCCTATCTAGCTCTCTTCCTTCTAACTCTTTTGCTATTATATGTGAGAGACCCAGTAATACCTTACTGGTCATGTTTATAGCTTTATATACTTTTATTTCGTGTAAAAACACTGAGAGAATAAAGGAAAGCAAGCATGATTTATAGAGGTTGTTATATTAACCTTCTTATTTACCATTTCTGATCTCTTCATTTATTCTTGTGGATTTGAGTTACTGTCTGAGGTGATATTCCTTTGCTCCAATGCAGCTGTGCTCCTTGTGCAGTTACTGTCACATATATTTCTATATGTTAGAGGCCCACAATACATATTGTTTTATGAAGTTATTTTTTAAGGCACTTAAGAAAAGAAAAGAAATATGTAATCATAGTGATTTTTATAGTTACCCATATTTACTAGCGCTTTGCTTTTCTTTTTTTGGTTTGGATTCAAGTTACCATCTGATGTCATTTGCTTTCAATCTGAAGGACTTTCTTTAGTATTTATTTTAATTAGGGATATATAATTCACAAACCATACAATTCATCCCTTTAAAGTATAGAATTCAATGGCTTTTAGTATATTCACAGAGCTGTGCAACCATCACTACCATCAGTTTTCAGAAATTTTCATCATCCCCAAAAGAAGCCCTGTACTTATTAGCAGTCCCTCCTTTCCATCCTCCCCATCCCCAGCCATGGGTAATGACTAATCTACTTTGTCTCTATCGATGTGGCTATTCTGCATATTTCATATGAGTGGAATCCTACAGTATGTGGTCCTTTATGAATGCTTTCTTTTAGTTAGCATGATGTTTTTAGGTTACATCCACGTTGCACTATATATCAGTACTTTGTTCCATTTTGCGGGCTGAATAATATTTCACCTTTTATATTTCTTGTAAGACAGGTCTGCCAGCAACAGGTATTCTCAGTTTTTATTTATCTGGGAGTGTCTTTATTTTACCTTCATTTTTGAAACATAATTTGCTGAATATAAGATACTTGGTTGACACTCTTTTACTTTCAGTAATTTGAATATATTATCCCATTGCCTTGTAACCTACATTGTTTCTGTTAAGAAGTTAGCTGTTAATTTTACTGTAGTGCCCTTGTATGTAACAAATTGTTTTTCCCTTTTTGCTTTCAAGATCTTATCTTTATTTATGCTTTGCACATTTTGCCTATGTTATGTCTGGATATAGAGCTCTTTGTGTTTAATCTTTCTTGGAGTTTGTAGAGTTTGCTGGATATACATATTGTTTTTCATCAACTTTGGGAAATTTTCAGCCATTAATACGTTAAATATTCTGTCCCTTTCTCCCCTCTTTCTGTTACTCCCACTACATATATATTGTTGCATTTAATGACATCTCACATTTCTCTGAGGCTCTCTTCACTTTCCTACATATTTTTCTCTCTGTTCTTCAGATTTCATAGTCTCCTTTTTTGTATCTTCAGGTTTACTGATCGTTTCTTCTGCCAGCTCAGATCTACTGTTGAGCCTTATTTTGGTTATTGTACTTTTTTAACCTCTGAATTATTTCCATTTGGTTCTTCTTCTTCTTCTTCTTCTTCTTTTTTTTTGGCTGCATCGCACAGCATGCAGGATCTTAGTTCCTCAACTAGGGATCAAACCCGTGCCCCCTGCAGTGGAAGCGTGGAGTCTTAACCACTGGACCGCCAGGGAAGTCCACATTTGTTTCTATTTAAAAAATAATTTCCATCTCTTCCTGGCATTTTCTCTTTGATGAGAAATTTTTATTTTATCTTACTTTAATTCTTTAAGCATGGGAGCCAGGGGAAGAAGAAGCCCCCACCTCCTTGGCTGCACCTACCTGGGTAGAGCTTCCATTACAAAGAGCTGTGGGCTAGGTGGGTAAGGGAGTGGGCCATGGCTCCAGTGCCACAGACTGTCACTGTTCTTCCCAAGATTTAGTAGATTTTCTTGAATGAGTATTTCTTAAAATGCTGTATGCCTTTAGGACAACTTGCAGAGACTTTAGCTTACTGTTCTTTTTTTTTTTTTAATGATTTTTATCAGTAAATTTCTTGTTTTGCCGAGTTCCTTACTCTACTTTTTCAGAAGTCTTATCCCCCTTCCATGCAATCTTTTTATTTTCTTGTGATGTGAACAGTTAATCTGTGATCTGTCCTTTTAACAAATATTTAAGTGTGCAATAGAGTATTGTTGACTATAGGTACAATGTTATACAGCAGATTTCTAGAGCTTGATTAATTGAAACTTTATGCCCATTGATTAGTAACCTCCTGTTTCCCACTGCCCCAACCCCTGGTAACCCCTATTTTACACTCTTTGATTCTATCAATATGAATTCAACTAATTTAGGTATGTTATATAAGTGGAGTCATGCAGTATTTCTCTTTCTGTGAGTGGCTTATGTCACTTAGTATAATGTCCTCAATGGTCATCCATGTTGTTGCATATTGCAGAATTTCCTTTTAAGGCTAAATGGTATTTTATTGTATGTTTATGTCACATTTCCTTTATGTGCTCATTTGTCAGTGGACATTTAGGTTGTTTCCACATCTTGGCTATTATGAATAGTGCTGGAGTGAACATGGGAGTTCAGATTTCTTTTTGAGGTCTTGACTGCAGTTCTTTTGGATGAATACCCAGAAGTGGGTTTGCTGCATGATATGGTAGTTCTACTTTTAATTTTTGAGGAAACTCCATACCAGGCAATCTTTTTTTTTCTAATTTTCAATTTTATATTGGATTAGAGTTGATTTACAATGTTGTGTTAGTTTCAGGTATACAGCAATGTGATTTCATGATACATATTCACATATCTATTGTTTTTTAGATTCTTTTCCCATATAGGTTATTACAGAGCATTGAGAATAGTTCCCTGTGCTATACAGTAGGTCCTTGTTGATTATCTATTTTATATACAGTAGTGTGTGTATACCATTCAATCTTGAAGAGCCTGCTTTTAGCTGCTCTGGAAATGCAGGCAGAAAGGGCCTCATGGGTCAGTTGTAGCCAGTCTTCTTGAGGCTCTTCTTTGCGTGTTTTCCAGATCACATGGACGGCTCTTTTGGCATCAGTGTGGTGAAGGACAACAGCAAGATCAGCACTGAACCGTGAGTTGGAACAGACTTAGAACCTGAGGGTCCTTGCAATGTGGGGATGCTTGTACCCTCCTTGCATTCCAGTGTCGGTTTTTCCCAAAGGAGCCTTCATCACGGGAAAGTCAGGTCTAGATCCAGAGCCTCTCTAGGAGAGAAGTGGTGGATTTTTCCAGGTGTTTCCCCAATATTCCTTCTGTCCAGACATACCATAGTTGGATCTCTGGGGACAGAATGCCCAGCACCCTGGGGTTCTAGATAGAATTGGTGAGGCCGCAGTGAGATACTCTTTTGTAGCTTGGATGTTACCTTGGATACAGAAGAATGTCAGGTATCTGCACATACCTCCCCTGTCCTAGACCCCAAATGCCTGAAGCCAGAAATCTGGCAATAAAGCAAATTGAAGGAAGGAAGGAAGGATCCCTCAAGAGGTCTCTGGAATACCTGCGCGTGTCTACTGGGCTGATGAGCACTCCCTGTGTCTGAGAGATGGCCAAAAGGTGGGTTCCACAGCCCTGCTGAGCAGGGCTCACCGCACATCTTTCTTTTATTTCCCATCTTGGTCACACACATATGTCTTTTACGTCCATGTGTGTGGCCTCATTTCAGACACATCAACATAGGAAGCCGGTTTCAGGCTGAGATCCCAGAGCTCCAGGACAGATCACTGGCTGGAAGTGACGAGCATGTATCTACTCCGGTCTGGAAGCCATGAGGAGATGTGATGACCAACCTGAAGACGCAGGATAGAGGTGGCTGAGACTTTGGGGCCAGGTTCCCGAGGGCCCTCCTCCATGTCCAAGGGGTTTCTCCTCCCAGTTCTCACCTTGACCAAGAAGCAGTGATCCCCAGGCGGGGGTGGGGTGGGCAGAGCTGGCCTTCAGCGCAGGACTGCTTTGCTGTGCTGCAGTCCCTTGCCCCACCTCTCCTCTCACCCAGTAGCTGGGCAGGCCATCCAGAGCAGGTGCCAGGAGCAGGGTTTCTGCCCGTCCTCCTTGTCCCTCCCTTCCCTCAGCCTGCTTGTAACAGAGAGGTGAGGGAGATGGTGACAGGAGCCCCCTGCCGCATCTGTGCTGTTGGGGAGGTTTCCTCTCTGGCACTTGCTGACCCTCTGTGTCTCCTCTCCTTCCCGCTGCCGGGCTGCCTGCTGGGAACAGTGACCGAGCTCTGCAACATGGCCTGCTCCGGCGTGATGCCGGGCGGGGGCACCAACCTGGAGCTCGCTCTGCACTGCCTGCATGAAGCCCAGGGCAACATCCAGGTGAGGTGCAGTCGAGGGTGGGCTCAGAGGAGCTGTGGGAAGCTCCCTGCTCTCTTAGGGCCAGGGGCTCTAGGCACAAGACACGTGCCTTCTACTTGGGGCTTTGCAGCTTACGAGAACCAAAGGCTGGGCACACACCCTTCTCCCTGGTCGCTTTGAGATTGGTGGTGTCCTTTTGAACGTAGGGGAAATGCACACATACGGGCTCAGTCAGTTATTTATCTGGGGTGACAGGAGAGCACCAGGGTTCCTCCAGCATTACCTCACTCAGCGCGGCACTGGGGAGGCCGTGCCTAGCAGAACCAACTCAGGGCCTGCATTAATCTGGTTTATTTACTGAACATTAACTTTTTGATTAAAAATGGTGTATGAAAACATGTGATGCAACAGAAATGCCTCTGCCTTCTCCAAGGACCCTCCTCACAATCCTGAAGTTTAGAAAATGAAGAAGTCCTACTGTGTGTAGTGGGAGAGGAAGTCACGTCACCCGAGTTGGAGACCCAAGAGTCAGGGCTACATGGTGCTCTTTCTGGAGCTGAGAGGCAGTGGCTGGCACATGGTGGGTGCTCAGCAGAGTAATCAGCACACATTTACTGGGTCCACCTGCTACCTGGTGATGTCATGGTATCAGGCTGGGGCCAGCTCAGGGGCCCATTCTTGGTTTAATGCTCTGCTGTCACCATCTTGAAATTCTTAATAGTTTCTGAGCACAGCGTCCCATGTTTCCATTTTGCGCTGGGTTCTGCAAACTGCATAGCTAGTCCTGACCGGGGTTACGCTGTTGAGCAAGACAAATGCCCTCTCTTTGCAGGGCTTACATTTTAGGAGAGTGAACACATGAAATACATTTTTTTAAAGTGATAGATAATGATTAGTTCTATGAGGACCATAAAATGGGGTAGGGTGGGGGCAGTGCCACTCCAAATGCTGCTCCCTGAAGAAATAAGGAGCTTGTGCCAGAATAAGTCCACACACTGTTTCGTCATGAAGTAAATCTTGCTATGAAAAAGGTAACATCAGCTGCACTCAACAGTCCTCTTAGTGCTGTAGGCAATGTGTCCCAAGTGGTTCACAGCGGGTGGCCAGTCCACAGACTGACCACACTTTGAGTCGCCCTGGGGTAGGGGTGGCTTTAGGGAGGGCTGCACATATTTTCTGAATGAATGAAAGAATGAAGGCGGGCCTCTACCTCATCTTCCCTCCCTCAGACAGTTGCCCACCACTCCTCTCATTCCAGGTTGCCCTGGAGACCCTCTTACTGAGAGGACCCCAGAAGTCACGGACTCACCCTCTCGCCAACTATCATTACACAGGTAACGAGCGTGGCTGCCCACGTGGTTTTGGCCTGGCTGAGGTGCCTGCGAGCCAGTCAGTTTCCATGGCAAGCTCTGCACGTGCCTCCCGGAGTTCTCTTGGGGCCTGCACCTGCCCTCCCAGAAGGGCCCGTCCTCTCTGGGGGACTCAGTGGGTGCTGTTCTCTAGTTGGATCCAACCTTCCCCTTTCCACTGGTTCCCTCGTGGGCTCTTCCTGGCCAGAAGGGGGGTGCCAGGTTGGGGTGGGCTCAGGTTCCGCAGTTGAGCACTCCAGCGTTGGAATCAGGCAACCAGGGGCCCACGCCTGCCCTTGGCAAGTCTCTTAACCAGAGGAAGCCTCAAGTTGCTGCACCTGTCAAGTGGGGATGGTAATAGCCCCTACCTGCTAAGGTTTTTGTGAGGATTGTGTGAGATAAAGCAAGTAAGGGGCTTAGCAGAAATCTTGGCATATAATTGGCGCTCGGTGGCCTGAAAAAGGAGGGGAGTCTGCACTTCAGCCGTGGCTGTGGTCCCAGAAGGAGAAACAGCCTTCCTCCTCTTGGCTCTTTCTCCAATAGGTTCGGACATCTGGACCTCCATGGAGAAGAGGCTCTTTAAGAAGGCGTTCTCTGCCTACAAGAAGGACTTCTACTTGATACACAAGATGGTAAGGCGAACATGGCAGGCTGGTGTAGACAAGGCTCCTTCTCACGGCTGAGGCGCTAGAACTGCAGGGCCTGTCAGGGGCGATACTCTGCTCATGCTGTGAACAGTTGACAACTGAAATGCCATTGCTTTGAACAACCCCAAACAGTACAGAAATGAATCCCATGTTCAAAATAAAGCCCTCCAGGCCCCTCCCCACAATCCTACTTCTGATTGATAACCTGACAGGTATTTACTGCCCATACGGTTTTTACACACCTATATGCACTTTCCCAAAGAAAGATGACATCATATACTTAATATCCTGCTGATTATTTTCCTCTTTTTTTAACTTGATGTACGCAAAATTGCACATAATCAAAGTGTAAGATTTAATGTTTTTGACATATTTATACACTTGTAAGACCACCACCATGATCAAGATAATGAAAATATCTGTCACCCCCAAAAGTTCCCTCCTGCCCCTTTGCAACCCTTCCTTCCTGCCACCCGGGTCCCTAGTCAACTCTTGTCTACTTTCTGTCACTCTAAATTAGTTTGCATTTTCTAGAGGTTTATATAAATGGAATAATCATACAGCATGTGATCTGCTTTGTCTGGCTTCTTACACTCAACCTAATGATTTTCAGATTCATCCATGTTGTCGTGTGTACCCATAGTTCATCCCTTTATTGTTGAGGAGTATACCACTGTGTGGACGGACCACCGTTCATTTAATCATCCACCTGTTGGCGGTTTCCAGTTACTGATGACTACAGATAAAGCTGCTCTGAACATTCACGTACAAGTCTTTGTATGGACATGTACTGGGTTCTTTGTTTTTTGCAAAGATGGGGGTGGGATTATAAATACCTAGGAGGGGAATGAGGATAACTTATAATAGATGTATGTTTAACTTTTTAAGAAACTGTCAAACTGTTTTCCAAAGTGGCTATACCACTTCCCATTCCCACCAGCAGGTTATGAAAGGTCCAGTTGCTCCACACCCTCGTCGACACTTGGTATGCTAAGTCTCTTTAATTTTAGCCATTCTAATTAGTGTACAGTAGCATCTGACTCCATTTTCCTAATGACTAATGATGCTGAGCATCTTTGTGTTTTTTTTCTATATGTGCACCTTCTCTGGTGAGCTGTGTGTTCATATCTTTTGCCTCTGTTTTTATTGGAGTGTCTGTGTTTTTATTGAGCTGTAGGAATTCTTATTTTGTTCTGAACACCAGTCCTTTATCCAGATATATGCTTTGGAAATATTTTCTCCCAATATGCAATTTGTCAGTCTCCTAACAGTGTCTTTTGAAGAAAAGTTTTTAATTTTGCTTAAGCCTAACTTACTAGTTTCTCTTTTATAGACTGTGCTTCTCGTGTTGTATCTAAGAAATCTTTGCCTAACCCAAAGTCACAAAGATTTTCCCCTATGTTTTCTTCTGGAGGTTTTATAGTTTTAGGTTTTATTTCTAGATTTATGATCCATTGTAAGTTTATTTTTGTATTTGGTGCAAGGTGAGTTCATTTTTTGCATATGGATGTTTATTGTTCCAATACCTTTTGTTGGAAAGACCATACTTTCTCCACTCAGTTGCTTTTGTACCTTTGTTAAATATCCGTTGGCCATATATATATGCATCTACTTCTGGACGCTGTATTGTGTTCCATTGATCTGTTTGTCTTTTATTAAGCTATTCCCATACTGTGTTTATTACTGTAGCTTTATTCTAAGTCTTGAAATCAGAAAATGTTAGTCCTTCAACTTTGTTATTCTTTTTCAAAGTTATTTTTTGTATTCTAGATCCTTTCTATTTCCCTATGAATTTTAGAAATAACTTGTCAATTTCAAAATAAAAATTCCTGCTAGGAACTTGATTGGTACTGTTTTTGACTCTATAGGTCAACTGGGGAGAGTTGTTACCTTAACAATATTGAGTCTTCTGACTCGTGAACAGGGTATATGTCTCTATTTCAATCTTTAATTTTTCAGCAATGTTTTGAAGTTTTTAGTGTACAGTTGTTGCATACTTTTTGTCAGATTTATTCCTAAGCGCTTGGTTTTTTTCTGTTTTTGTTGGGTTTTTTTTTTTTTTTGCGGTACCCGGGCCTCTCACCATTGTGGCCTCTCCCGCCGCGGAGCACAGGCTCCGGACGCGCAGGCCCAGTGGCCATGGCTCATGGGCCCTGCCGCTCCATGGCACGTGGGATCCTCAAGGACCGGGGCAGGAACTCGTGTCCCTTGCATCGGCAGGCGGACTCTCAACCACTACGCCACCAAGGAAGCCCAGTACTTGTGTTTTTTATGATGTTATAGAATTGTTTTTTATTTCAGTTTCCAATGGTTTGTTGCTAGTATGTATAGAAACAAAGTTGATTTTTATATTGATCTTGTGTTCTGAATTGTTGCCAAACTAACTTACTAGTTTTGGTAACTTTTTTGTGGATTCCACTGAATTTTCTACATAGACAGTCATATCATCTGCCAATAAAGACACTTTTATTTCTTCCTTTCCAACCTGGATGCCTTTACTTTTTTTCTTGCCTTTTTGCACTGTAGAACCACCAGTACAGTATTGAGTAGAAGTGGTGAGAGTGGAAATCCTTGTGTTGTTCATGATATTTGAGGGGAAACCACTCCACCGTTAGCTGTAGGGATTTTGTAGGTATCATTTATCAGGTTGAAGAGAAGTTCCTTCTATTCCTATTGTGCTGAGAGTTTCCATCAGGAATGGACATTGGATTGTATCAAATGCTGTTTCTGCACCTATCAAGATGCTCATATGATTTTTCTTTTTTAAGTTTAATATGAT
Organism: Hyperoodon ampullatus; assembly: GCF_949752795.1. Classification (NCBI taxonomy): domain Eukaryota; kingdom Metazoa; phylum Chordata; class Mammalia; order Artiodactyla; family Ziphiidae; genus Hyperoodon; species Hyperoodon ampullatus. Next base: position 41,247,298 of record NC_136931.1, read on the forward strand.
GAATTACATTGATTTTAGATTGTTAAACCAACCTCACGTTTCTGGGATGAGCTCCACGTAGTCATGGTATATTGTCCTTTATATATATGTATGTATATATATATATATATATATATATATATATATATATATATATACTTGGATTCTGTTTCTTAAAGTTTTGTTTAAAATTTTTCATCTATGTTCATGAGGGACATTGGTCTGTAGCTTTCTTTCCTTGTAATATCTTTGTCTGGCTTTGGTATCAGAGAAATGTTGAACTTACGGAATGAGTTGGGAAGTGTTCCTTCCTCTTCAGTTTTTTGGAGGGCTCTGCCTAGCTGTCACATAAGGCTATGAGGTATCCACCACGTAAGGACACTCTGCTTTAATTAGTCCCTGTCGGTAGACATGTGGCTCCACATGATGTCACAGTGAGCATCCTCGTGTGTACCTTTGTGTGCGTTTTCCTGGAGAGAAGCCTTCCTGGGCCACCCTTGTTGCTCAGATCGTGCAGAGCTTAGATGGTGGTGACTCTGGTGGCTTCTCTCTGAACTCCTTCATCCCCAGGAGGACTTTGTGATTCTCTGTCCCCCGTAGCAGAGGAGCATACCAAGCCGTAGGGGAGAGACGTTTCAGGAGGGCTTTCAAAAAGTGGCGGCTGGCCCCATGGGGAGGGGATTTAGGGCGTCAAGACCATACTCACTGCTGCTCCTGAGGCACTGTCCTTAGCCGGCTTCTGTCTTCCTCCACTAGGTCCAGACAAAAACAGTAGCCCAGTGTGTCGAGTACTACTACACGCAGAAAATAATGATCAAGTTTGACTGTGGCCGAGCCCCAGTGCCGGAAAAGAGGGTCAAGAGAGAGCTGGGTGAAGCAGACAGGACAGAAGCGAAGGTAGAGGGTCTCAGGGTAGGGCTTCAGGAGTTCAGCACGGATCTGGATGCCCTGTACACATCTAATCTGGGTGGCGGTGGGGGGGGTGCACCCCGCGACGTCTGGACGCTCTGGACACCTCCTTCTCCCTTAGAAGGGCGGCGGGGTGGTCAGCATCCTTTCATCACCTCTGCCCCCTGTGCAGGTCACTCGTAGCCCTCGGAGGAAATGCAGCCACCGTCCAACCCCCGAATTACAGAGGACTACTGAGAGTTACAGGAGGGAGTCCATCCCCAACTCCAGCCCAAACACCAGCTCGAAGTGGACCCCTGAGCTGCCGGGGAGCAGGAAGGTCCAGGGCTTCTTTCCCTCCCGGGAGTGTGAGAGGTACCGCCCTTTCCCTGGATGCTCCCACAGCGCCTGCACTCAGCCCTCTGGGGTGCACCCCTCAGGGCTACCCGCCTCCCCCTGCCCTGACCCCTGTGTCCTCTGGTGCCTCCTCAGGGTGTTTGGCAAGATCAAGGGTCGGAATGCCCACATGAAGTGGCACCGGCTTCAGGACCACGTGGATCCCACCGTCAGGGCAAGGTGTCCCGTGGAGCCCTTCCAACTGTAGGAGGAGGAGGGCGAGCTAGGGTCTGGCATTGGCCCTCTGCGTGGGCAGCTAGTTGGGACGGGCACCTCCAGCCCTGTTGCGTCTCCTTTGTTAGGTTGTTTTTGTACGTTTTTCCTTGTATATATTATTAAATTGGTTTCATAAGCAGCTGTCTTCTGGCTTCCCTGCCTGTTGATCCAGCAAAGGCTTTTGAGCCCCTGCCACTCCCAGAAGCCACAGTGACTGAGTCCCTGCCCTGGAGGAGCCTCATACATTAATGCAGCCAGCATTTATCAAGCACCTGCTGTAGCTGTGCCAGACAATGCCCAGTCCATGTGATGGGGACATAGTGATGGAGGGACAGGCCCCTCCCCTCACAGAGCTTACGTTTTAGGAGCGGGAAGGTAGCAGTGATAAAGCAGCAAAAAGGTGAGTTTAGATACCTATAGTGCATATGCTTTTGGCCGTAATAACAGAGGAGTCAGCGTAGGTTTAAGCTCTCAGGACACGTGGTGGTGCCAGTGGCTCCACGGTGAAATCAAGGCCTGCCAGCAGTGGCCAGCGTCTGCAAGTCGGCTGCAGCAGCAGCAGCAAGAATCCCCTCTTGTACGCCAAGCACCCAAACCTTCGGAGGGTGCAGGGCAGAGAGCAGCTCCCTCTCTTCCTTGTTCCCCTTTTTAAAAGTGAGGAAAGCTTGTAGCAGCGCCCAACAGAACGCCCCTCATGTCTCCTCGGCCAGAACTGTAGCCCGTGCTCTTCCTAAACTGATCCGTGGCAGTGGAAAGGGAAGTGGCTACCGTTATCCCGGACCCTCAAGATTTCTCTCCAGGACAAAAGCAGAAGTTGTGTTCCCCCCTGGTTTTCCCCAGTTCCAGCACTGGGGAGAATCAGTGTGTTCCCTCCAATTTTTTGTCACCCGATCCAAACTGGAATCCCATTTGCCAGGAAAAGAAGAGGAAGCAGAAACGGCCACTGGGGAGTCAGACCTTGTGTTCACCACAAAGCAACATGAGGAAAGTACAGCAGGGGGCCAAGTCCGAGGGAGTGACAGGCAGTGGCAGACGCTGGCAGGTGGATGGCGTGGGGGTGGGAAGTCACACTGAGGAGGCTGCTGAGGCTGAGACCACTTCCAGGCCACGGTGCGGCAAAGCACAGACTCTGCCACGGGAACCAGGGGAGGCTGTGCAAAGTTCTAGCTGCTGTGTGGCGTCCGTGGGCGGCAAGACGAGAATCCTGGAGAGTAGCTGGAAGGCTCTCAGCGGAGATGGTGGCCTGGGCTGGAGTAGCAGTGAAGAGGCCAGAAGCAGAAGGATTAGGGATCACGTTAGAAGTAGATTCAGACTTGCTGATGGGTCACACGTCACAGGGAGAGCTGGTAAGGAAAAGGACAGATGGAGGTTGGCAGGGCAGGTTGGGGTTTGAGCAACTGAGTAGATGCTGTTAACTGAGATGAGGAAGAGGGACACCTCAGAGGACTGATGGCTTAAAGGCGTGATTGTATCTGTAACTGTGTGCTGCCTTCGGAGGGACTGGCTAGGGGAGCAGGGAAACGGTGGTGTCAGGAGGCTTCACAGAAGGGCCAGGTTTCAGCTCAGTACATCTGAAAAGACGGGGAGGGAGGAGGAGCAGAGGCGGAAGTTGTGTTGGAGGCGGTGCGGGCACTGTGGTTGGGGAAAGGACTCTGGCGTCAGATGAACCAGAATTTACAGCCTGGCTCTTCTTCCTTCTTTGCCAACTTGGCCAAGTCATTTTCCCTGTTTGCGTCTCAGTTTTCTCATTCTGTAACAGGGATGCAAAACGCCTACCCACATATAACTGGTTGGTTTGTTTGTTTTTAAAGCCCTTTAATTTGTTTTTTTGTTGTGTTTTTTTTTTTTTTTTTTTTTTTTGCTGTGTTGGGTCTTCGTTTCTGTGCGAGGGCTTTCTCTAGTTGCGGCGAGCGGGGGCCACTCTTCATCGCGGTGCGCGGGCCTCTCACCGTCACGGCCTCTCGTTGCGGAGCACAAGCTCCAGACGCGCAGGCTCAGTAGTTGTGGCTCACGGGCCTAGTTGCTCCACGGCATGTGGGATCTTCCCAGACCAGGGCTCGAACCCGTGTCCCCTGCATTGGCAGGCAGATTCTCAACCACTGCGCCACCAGGGAAGCCTTGATGAGAAAAATGTAAATCGGATATTGGCAGGTGCCCCGTATGACCTGAGCACTCATTCTGTTGCTGTCACCATGTGGGTCCCACGCTCCATAACAAGTGAAGCCCGATGACACTGGAAATGAGAGTGTCTGGCTTCATGGTCGAGTGGTATATAAGTTATCTATTGCTGCATAAGAAATTAAGCTGAAACTTAACAGCTTTAAACAAATGGAAACTTTTACAATAGTGCTGCTTAGAGGGGCAGGGAACCCAAACTGTTTGTGGTTATCCAAACTCACCCCCATCTTACCTGCGGTCAGAATACAGTGGCAACCACAAGTGGGTGGTCCAGAAGAATTTCTGAATGTAAGAAGAGAGTTGGGCAAAGGTTTCTTGTGAATTACCTCCCCCCATACAAACTCCACCCCCAGAAAACAGTGTTTTCTCAACCCCAAATTATCTGCATCGTAATCATCTAGGGGTCCTGTAAAAAATGCATATTCCTGTACCCCACCACAGACTTTCCTAATCTGAATCATTGGAGGTAGGGCCCTGGAACTTAAATTTTTTAAAGAAACGTTCTTAGAAGACTAGTTTTTAGATATGCATAAAAGTTGGGAAGATGGTATAGAGAATTTCCATATACCCCACACTCAGTTTCCCCTATTCTTATCTTACATGAGTATGGTACATTTGTTACCATTAATGAACCAATATTGCTATATTATTATTAACTAAAGTCCATGCTTCATTCAGATTTCATTAGTTTTTACCTCATGTCCCTCTTCTGTGCCAGGATCCTCCCAGGACACCACATTACATTTAGTTGTCACATCTCCTTAGGCTCCTCATGGCTGTGACAGTTTCCCAGACTTTCCTTGTTTTTGATGACAGTTATGAGAAATCGTGGTCAGGTATTTTGGGGAATGTGCCTCAGCTGGGGTTTGTCTTATGTTTCTTATGATCCGAGGGGGAGGAAGACCACAGAAGTGAAGTGCCACTGTCCTCACATGGTATTCAGGGTGCACAGTATCAGTGTGACTTGCCACTGTTGACATTAACCTCCACCACCTGGCTGACAATGTTTGTCATGTTTCTATGCTGTAAACTTAGTCCCCACCCCCAATACTGTCATCTGTGGAAGGAAGTCACTGTGCACAGTTCATGCATAAGGTGTGAAGAGTCATGCTTCAACTTCTTGAGGGCAGAATAGCCACACAAATTATTTGGAATCATGCACGGCCATTTATTTCTTTGTTCAGTCATTCATTTACATCAGCATGGGCTCACGGAGATTTTATAGACTGGGTTATTATCCAGTGCTACTTTGTTACTCAAGTTGTTCCAGCTTTGACTATTGGGAGCTCTTTCAGTTGGCTCCTGTGTCTCTTTGACATACCCCATTTGTGTGTGTGTGTGTGTGTGTATGAGAGAGAGAGAGAGACAACGAGATGGATGCTGAGAGACTTCTGTTCTGGAACTACAAGATACTCTAAGCACATCCTGTATAATTTCCTGCCCAGTCCTAGAACCAGCCGTTTATCCAAGGAGCCCTGGTTACCTTTATTGGAGAACAGTATTAAAAACTAGGATCTGGGCACTAGGTGTGTTTGAACCTGAATTTTGAACACAGTCTCACCAGCTATTTCTTAATGAAACCAGAGTTAGAGAACCTCTGATCTCAGTTTTGACTCCCATCACTCAAGTATCAGCATACCTCAGAGGTACTGCAGGTCCGGTTCCAGAACACCACAATAAGGCCAATCATAGGAGTTTTGTTTGTTTCTTTCCCAGTGCCCATAAATTATGTTTACACTATACTATATTCTATTCAGTGTGGAGTAGCATTATGTGTTAAAAAAAAAAAAGAAAAAAGTGGGGCTTCCCTCTTGGCGAAGTAGTTGAGAGTCTCCCTGCCGATGCAGGGGACATGGGTTCGTGCCCCGGTCCTGGAAGATCGCACATGCCGCGGAGCAGCTGGGCCCGTGAGCCATGGCCGCTGAGCCTGCGCGTCCGGAGCCTGTGCTCCACAACGGGAGAGGCCACAACAGTGAGAGGCCCGTGTACCACACACACACACACACGCGCACACAAAAGTACATATCTTAATTTAAGAATACTTTATTGCAGACTTCCCTGGTGGCTCAGTGATTAATAATCCGCCGGCCAATGCAGGGGACACAGGTTCGAGCCCTGGCCCAGGAAGCTCCCACATGCCGCGGAGCAACTAAGCTCATGGGCCCCAACTACTGAGCCTGCGCTCTAGAACCCGCAAGCCACAAGTACTGAGCTCGCGTGCCACAACTCCTGAAGCCCACGAGCCTAGAGCCCATGCTCCGCAATAAGAGAAGCCACTGCTTTGAGAAGCCGATGCACCGCAACAAAGAGTAGCCCCCACTCGCCACAACTAGAGAAAGCTCGTGCAGCAATGAAGACCCAATGCAGCCAAAGATAAATAAATAAATAAAAGAAATAAGAGAAAAATGTCTTCAAGTATTTGGAAACTAAAAAACACTCTTCTAAAATAACTCATGGCTCAAAGAAAAAAAATCAAAAATGAAATTATAAAAACAAAACTGCTACTCATATACGCAAGGAGTACAGAAACATGTAAAATTCAGATATACAGGAAAAAGAAAATTAAGTTGATCCATGATCCTACCAATCAATCCCATTCTGTTTGTTTCTATTCAAGTTTATTTTTCCCTTTTAAAGACTAGATCATTCCGTTTTTCAACAATCCTCTTGTTAGTGGCACAGCACTTAGTGGTACAGCATGAACACCCTTTCACATCAATGGATATTTTCCTACAGTTGTATCTTAAATGCCTGAGCCATAGACCATTGAGATCAGAATACAGTCACCCACCTGCCCTCGTGTCAGTTATTAGGTGGTTTCTCACATTTCACCAGGAAAAACAATGCTACAGTTAACTCCCTTGCAGTTAACTGCAAGATCTCTGTTAATTCTACAGATCTGCGTTAATTTCCTTAATTAAAAAACCAGAGTGGAATTGGCTGGGAGAAAGGACTTAAACTTTTCTAAGATTTTGCATTGTGCATTTCTGGATTGCACTTGCAAGTGTGCTGTTGATGTTACCGTCATGAAGTCCTGCCTGTCGAGTGACTCTGTCGTGGAATCGCTCAGTGTGTTGCTGGCCCCTCCGTTACCCTCCAAGTGTGGCTTCAAGATTACGTGCTGCCCTGGAGGTGTGGCTTGACCAGGGTCCCTTCTCCCCCTCACCTGGTGCTAAGCCTGGTTTTCTCTGCGAGTGAAGCTGCTGAAGTTGGGGTTCTCGGCCAACTCCCTGATTTGGACTCAGCTGCTGAAGTTGGTCCGAGGGTGGTAGAGTGCTTCTGCCCGGGCTCCTATGTCCCCGGATGTCATAACCTGTGCTTTCTCCCTCTGACTAGACCTGGGGCTAGGCGTGCTCAAGGTGCCCAAAGAGGCTAAAAAAGGAGGCAGGGCCACGTCTGGGAGCACAAGGAAAGGAAAGCGGCAGCACAGTTCCCCTCAGAACCCACTCCTGGACTGCAGCCTCTGCGGGAAGGTGTTCAGCAGCGCCAGTTCTCTCAGCAAGCACTACCTGACGCACAGCCAGGAGAGGAGACACGTGTGCAAAATCTTCAGCAAGGCCTTTAAGCGTCAGGACCACCTGTATGTAGGAGTCTGGTCGGCACGTCTGTTCAGGGGGCTGCTGGGGGCAGGGCATGTTCCTGGTTCTTTTGCATCCCCTCCCATCCACCTGCACCGCCCCCACCGTCGGGTGTCCCAGGTGTGTGCGACCTGTGCTCCTCCCACGGCCAGTGTTTGTGGGGGCAGGGCCTACTCTGACCCGGACAGCCCGCCCTCCCCAGCCTCCAGATTCACTCCAGTGAGGAGAGCGCCTCAGCGATTTGCAGACAGGACCCATGTGCTTTAAAAACACACTCCAGAGGCAATTTTGTCATGGAGGGAGTTGGGCTAACTGTGTAGAGAAAGTTTCAGAGTCCCTGGTAGGTGTCTGAGCAGAACAGATATGCACTCCATGAGGAATATATGTTGGGATAACACCAGGGCGTGAGGGGTTCTGAAATGCCTGTTTCTAGAACATGGCAATGCAGTGTTCAGTCTCTTTTTTCCTCTTTTAATTCCACCTTTTATTAACTCGAGTTTTTTTAAAACTTGACTTTAAAAAGCAAGCTCAGTGTAAGAGGAGCAGAATTCCGTTTGTTCTTCATGTCTTAGAAATGATAAGCTTTTCTTGCTGCCGAGGGAGGAGAGACAGACTTTCAAACTGAGAGACTCGTAAGTGGGAGAGGACGATCCCTTGCATGTTTACAGCTCGCCCGGCCTTTACTGAGGCTTCGATGGATCCCGCTTTCATTGTATCCTCTCCCCTCTCGCCATTAAGGATGGGAAATGATTTACTCCTGTCACAAGCTGGTAACAGTTAGGGCTAGAAAGTGGGTCTCCAGATGCCCTCTCTGCTGCTTCCCTCAGATGGAGGCCAAGGGTCCACGTTTGGGAAAGGGTTTCATTATTTACTGGGTTCCATTGATTAGAACCATCCGGAGTAGGATTGTTGGGACCCCAGAGGGTGACTTACCCATTTGTTTATATTTATAATATATTAATGCAGGTATAAGTATGATGTAAATATAATACATACTTCCATTCGTTTATATTTGCAGAAATTATAGGCAAATTTGGCTTTTTGTTGTTGTTGCTGTGGGGCTCCCAGGTAGCTGTCTAGAGGACTCCTGTGGGAAGGCAAAGACTCCTTTGTTCAAGGAAGGATCATTCCCAAGTTAGCGTTTCCTTAAGTTTGTTCTCAGAACTCTGGTTCTCTGCTTCTCGGGGGTGCTAAAAGGGTCTATTTTAAAAAAATGGTTTTGTGGGCAAATAAGTCTGAGACATGGAAAGTTCAACAGATCTCTCTTTATCTGCTCTGTGGCTTTTCAGTTTGCTACTAGGAACCTCCAAGAAGTAAACAGTGTTTTTTCCAAACTTATTTGCCAGCTGAGTCCAAGTCCTCAGGGAGCAACTCTGGAGATTGGTGTTCCTTAGGAACCCACTTTGGGGAACTGTGACTTGGCTCCCACTGATTTTTTAAATCTCAGATTAGGGGTTTGCTTAGGGGTGAGGGCAAGAGCTCCCCCTTCCAGACGGCTTTGGCCTTAGCAGGGGTCTTTCCTCATAGGGTCTGAGCACAGTTTCTGAGTTGCGATGCTGCTGCCCCCTGGGGACACGCCTGGGTTCCTGCAGTGGGTGACCCACGCCGAGACACCCACTAACTTTCTCCTCATGTGATTCCAGGACCGGGCACATGCTCACCCACCAGAAGTCCAAGCCCTTTGTGTGCATTGAGCAGGGCTGCAGCAAGAGCTACTGCGACTACCGCTCCGTGCGCCGGCACTATGAGGTCCAGCACGGCCTGTGCATCCTCAAGGAGGTCCCCCCAGAGAAAGAGCCCTGCGGGAACTCAAACCAAGCGCACGAGGTGGCCAGCCAGCCCGCACCCGCGAGCCTGTGGTCCCTGGTGCCCCCGGAAGCCCCATCCCACAGCTCCCTCTTGCCCAACCGAGACCTCCTGCGCTGTATCGTGAGCAGCATCGTCTGCCTGAAGATCCCTTCTCCCAGGCCAGCCCCGCGAGCGCCTTCAGACAGCGGCGAAGGGAGGATCACGGCCTGTTCCTCCCTGCCCTCGTCAGGGTCCTCCTTCTGGGGCCCAGCCAGCACCCCAGCGGCCCCAGGAGCCCTGGGCACTGAGGTTCCCGAGGAGCCCTGGCCCCCACGGAAGGAGCCTGCCACGGACGTGTTCACGGCCATCCACTCGCATGCAGCGGAGAACAGCGGCCCAACCCAGCTGAGCCGGAGCTGCCTCTGCTCCAGCCCCCATCATCCCTGGAGGGCTGGCCCGAGGGCGCTCCCCTGCCTGCCTGCCTGCCTCTGTTCCGTGGCCAGACTGTCCCCGCCAGTTCCCAGCCATCAGACCACAGTTTCCAGTGGCTCCGAAACCTGTCGGGCTGCCTTAAGAGCTAAGGAAACAGTATGTTTGTCGTCCACAAGCCCTCTGCAGTGCCGTCCCGGGAGGGATCCCCACCTGCCCCGGGCTCAGCAGCGACTCCCCTGTGGGGGAGCCCTCACCGAGCTGGGCCACCAGTGTGGAGGATACGCCGCCTTTCCCTCTCATGCTCCTGAAAGCGCCGATGGAAGCCTCGGGTGACCCCAGATATGCAGGCACTATTCAGGAGGAGGACTGCTGGGCTTCCAAGAAGAGCAAGTTCGACTGCGACTCCTTCTCGTGGCAGAACCCTGGTGAGCCTGGCCCCCAGAACGGCCCGAAGTCCAGTGACCTCCCGTCGGATGCCACGCCGCTCTTCTGGCAGCCTTTCCTGAAGTCTCAGGAGTCTCTGGTGAGGCACGAGCAGATGCAGGTGTTCCAGATGATCACCAAGTCCCAGCGGATCTTCTCCCACACCCAGGTGGCCGCCGCCTCCTCCCAACTTCCCACACCCGACGGCAAGCAAGTTGCCCTGAAGTCACTGCAGGGGCCGTGGCCACAGCAGCCCCCACCTATGGCGCCCACTGTTGACTCTCTCCATGCTGGCCCCGTGAACCCTGAGCCAGAGGGATCCTTAGCCCACAGGAGAAAATCCACACCCTCTTTCCCCACAGAGGCCTCCCCCAGCAGCGTGAGCCAGGACCGAAAGGGAAGACCAAAAGTGGCTGCTGCTCCACCTTCCCTCACAGCGTCGTCCCTGGACCCTCCTGGGAAGCCAGACATCTCCTCTCTGGCCAAGCAGTTGAGATCCTCGAAAGGGACCCTGGACCTGGGGGACAACTCCCTTGGGAGCCTGCGTCAGACCCAGTTAGCAGGGGAGGAGCCATCCAGAGCCCACCTCCCAGGGAAGCAGGCCCAGGCTGAGAATGGCACGGCTTCCGGGGCCACAAAAGGTGGAGAGGGCCCGGCCTGCTCCTGGGGCGGAGGCTACAGGCTCTTCTCTGGCAACTCCAGGGCCCAGCGCTTTTCAGGCTTCCAGAAGGAGAAGGTAAAAATGGATATGTGCTGTGTGGCTTCTCCAAGCCAGGTAGCCATGGCCTCGTTCTCGTCGTCAGCGAGACTTCCAGCGGATGCCCCCTGGGACTCCAAGTCCAAGCTGACGATATTCAACAGGATCCAGGCACCAGGGCCCTCTCACGGGACCTAACCATGTGGGAGGCAGAGTCTCGTCCTTACCTGTGTCCGTGTTTCTGACTTGTCCAGGCACTGTATATAACCTCAGCAAATCGTCAGATGCAGTTTGTTTACAGAGGGGGGATTGAAGGTCCAGAGGGGTGATGGTTCCTCCCATCACCCTCCACCCTGCAAAACACACGCACAAAACAGAACAGAGCTTTAGAGTTGTCAGAGACACTTTGCGTCATGTTTCTTCACTAAACTTTTTCTATTTGCTTTCTTTCTGCCTTTTGCTTCCTTTCGGATTTGCCTCCTTCACTTCTTCAGAGAATGAAAGGCAGAGCTCCTTTGTCGTTGATATTTGTACGTGAAATACTCTGTCTTTTCTGGTTGTGAACCACAGGTCCACAAGTCCGACTTGGCCCCTGCTGCAGGCCTGGCGCCGGTCCGCCCTTGTGGAGCAGCTTGGGTCTTCCCATATCGTGCCCACGAGGTCCTGGGCACAGAGAGCTTGGCCACGTCTCTTCGTGATGTTCCGAGGTCCAGCATCCTTCCTGTCACAGTACAGCTACCTCCTCCTCTTTTTTTTTAATAGCTTTAATATTCACGTGCCTTCTAATTCGCCATCTTGAAGTGCACCGTTCAGTGGTTTTCAGTCTGTTTACAAGGTCATGCACCCATCGCCACTCTTGGCCAAAACACTTTCATCACCGCAGAAAGAAACCCCACACCCTTGGTTGTCACCCACAATCTCTCCATCCCTCCCAGCCCCTGGCAACCATGCATCTACCTTCTGTCTCCATGGATTTGCCTATTCTGGACACTTCATGTGATTGGAATCAGAACGCTGCGTGCCCTTTTGTGTCTTTTGCTTCTTTCACTTCACATGATGTCCTCAGAGCTCCTCTGTGCTGTAGCACAGGTCAGAACTTCAGTCCTTTTTATCGCTGGTAACTTGTCCATTGTATGGATACACCATATTTTATTTATCCATTCATCAGCTGATAGATATTTGGGTTGTTTTCCCTTCTTGGCCATTGTGAATACACGCTGCTATGAACATTTGTGTACAGATTATTGTTTAGACATATGTTTTCATTTCTCTTGGGAAATACCTAGGAGGGGAATTGCTGGGCTCTAGGGTAATTCTATTGGAGGAAGTGCCAGACTTTTCCAAAAAGCTGTGCTGTTTTATATTCCTACCCAGAGTGTATGAGGCCTGCAGTTTCTCTGCATCCTCACCAACACTTGTTATTGTCCAGTTGGTTCTTTTGATTACAGCCACCTTAGTGGGTGGGAAATGATAATTTTATTATGGTTTAATTTGCATTTCCCTGATGGCTAATAATCCTGAGCATCTTTTAATGTGTTTATTGGCCATTTGTATATCCTCTTTGGATAAGTGTCTCTTCAGAGTCTTTGCCCATTTTCAAATTGCGTTGTGATTTTATTTTTGAGCTGTGAGAGTTCATTATGTATCACAGGTACAGATATATACATAGTCCCTTATCAGATACATGATTTGCAACTTCTTTCTCATATTCTGTCTTTTCACTTCTTGATGATGTCCTTTGAAGCACAGAAGTTGTACGTTTTGATGAAGTCCAATATGTCTGTCTTTTGTTTGGTTTTGGAGTCATCCAAGAAACCACTGCTTACTCCAGGGTCACCAAAAATTATACCTGTGTTTTCTTCCAAGTCTTATAGTTTTCACTCTTGCATCTCATTTCTGATACGTTGGCTCAGATGTATTTTTGTCTTCAGGGTGGAAATATCTACCGACTCCCCCACCTGATGAAGGAGGAGAACATGGCAGGTGGCTGGTAAGTTCCGAAGCCCCTCGGAAATCCTCTGGTGGCTTTGGTGTGCTGGCCCTGGGTGAGCGAGCTCTGGATGCTTCACTCCTGAAGGGGCGAGCACCAGGTCACGGGGAATCTGGGGCATCATCTCCATTTCTTTATGGTTCGTCCAAAGCTGCCAGAGGATCAGTGTTTGGGGACTGAGTCCTATTCTCCCTTTCTTCCCCACAGGAACCAGCACAATTGTCCTCCCACAGACTGGGCAGAGCCAAGGAGCATTTACGTCTGCAAGAATTGCAGCCAGATGTTTTATACCGAGAGAGGGCTGAGCAGCCACATGTGTTTTCACAGTGACCAGTGGCCGTTACCTCGAGGGAAGCAGGAGCCACAGGTGAAGGGGCGGGAGGCTGCCATTCATCTCAGGATGGAGCCGTCCTCCTGCGGGGAGCCTGGCTGGGGGCCAGGAGTCAGGGCTGTGCTGCTCTGGAGGGGCCTCTTGCTCCCTACCTACTCTGTCTCTTAAAGGGCTTGCTCTTCTCTGTGTGTAGGTGTGTGGCATGGAGTTTTGCAAGCCACCAAGACAGGTGCTGAGGCCTGAGGAAGACAGGCAGAGTTCCGCGGGAGCCAGCAAGTTCTTGGGCAACATGACCGCAGCCCGTTTGGTGGTCCCTGTGTCGGTGCCTGTGGCTCCAGAGAACCATCCCCCGGGGAGCAAGGTGGGTGCACTTCCTTCCAGCTGCTTTCCAGCTGCCAGTGGGAGCTGTGAGAAAAGCACCCAAATCCTGACTCCAGAAGAGCTTGATGTGCGTGTTCATTCATCCATTCAACCTCCAGTGAACTTCCTTTGTGTCTGGCCCTGTTCTGGGCAGGGCTGGGGACACTGCAGCGACCACAAGAGGCCTGCCCCCATCTCCTGGGGCTCCCAGCCCAGCGGAGTAGATAGACCCATCCCCGGACACTGACGACCCAGAACGGGCCCGGCTGGGAGAGGGAGCTGTAGGAGCCCCGGGGGCACCCGAGACCCTGCCTGAGGAAGGGGGCTTTGCAGCTGAGAGCTGGAGGATGAGGAGGGGTAAGATGGGCAGAGAGGAGGGGAGATTGTGTGGAGGTAAGAGAGAGTGTAGCAAGCTCAAGCTGTCGTCTCTTCAGCCTGTGCTGGAAGACCCCACCTGGAGATGTTCATGCCGGACTCGGGGACGGGGTGCATGGAGCCCACTGTTTGTTTCCCAGGAGCTGCTGTCGTTTTGAGGGCAACAGTTTTTCCTTTTGTCATGCTGTGGCATCCGTCTGGCCCCTACACTTTAAGTGCCAGTCACTTTAACAACGGACATGAGTTTCCAAAATGGTCTGAGTGAGGGCCTCTCCTTGGGGGGTGTGGGTGCCTGAGAAGGCCCCAGCGTCAAATGTCACCCGGCTTAGTGTCTGGTGCCTGGCTCAGGCATGGTGGCCCTGCCGGGCTTCCTGCGCTGAGGACTCTGGGCACGGCCATGCTGGGTGTGCGTCTGGCTGGTCAGTACCCTTTCCCACTCTCAGGCCATCTTGAGGACTGAGCTGTTGGGCCGGTGGCCTCAGGTGACCCCCGTGGTTCTGAAGTCTCTTCTTCTCCAGGGACAGGAGAAGGACGGGGAAAAGAGAGACTGCAAGGAGAGCAGCCAACACAGGAAGCGGAAGAAGCTCCCACGGCCCAAGGCACTGCTCATCCCTCCTCCGCCCTCCATGTCTGGGGAGCCGGGCCCGGGAGGATGCCGCCAGAGCTGCCTGCGCTCGCCCATGTTTCTGGTGGACCGCCTCCTGAAGGGACTGTCCCAGTGCCCTCCCTACACGCCGCCTCTGATGCTCAGCCACATTCGGGAGTGCTCTGGGCTGTATTTCAACACTCTCTGTTCCACATCTGCCCGGGCCCATCCTGACAGGCTGATCAGCACCATGCTTGGTGAGTGAGGTTGATCACCCCATGATGAGCCTGCGGAGGGCCAGACCCCCGCCCCCTGTAGAATTTGGTCCAGCCATTCTCTCTGGCCTATGCGGGGGTCTGGTCTGGGGGTCCCGTTGCTGTTCAGAACTATCCCAGGACCATCTGGGACCAGCAGCCTTCTAGGTGCTTATAATTTTGTAGCCAGAAAGAAAATAGACGCCATTTAGCCTAACCACTCTTCTGCCTGCCCTTTCGAGTAATTGTTTAAACAGCTTTATTGAGATATAATTCACATGCCATATGAATCACCCATTTAAAGTGTACAGTGTTTTTTTTAGTGTATTCTTAGGATTGTACACCCATCCCACAATCTAATTCTAGAGCATTTTCATCACCCCAGATGATTATATCCACGAGCAGTTACACACAGGCCCTGTAGCCCCCAACTCCTCAGCCCTGGGCAACCACCAGTCTACCAACCTACTTTTTCTATGGGTCTCCCTATTCTGGACATTTCATATAATTGGAATTATAAAATACGTGACATTCTCTGTCTAGTTTGTTCACTTAGAATAATGTTGTCAAGGTTCATCTTGTAGTATGCATCAGTGCTTCATTTCTTTTCATAGATGAATGATATTCCATTGTCTGGATAGACGACATTTTATTTATCCATTCATCAGTTGAGGGGCATTTGGGTTGTTTTCGTCCTTTGGCTATTGCAAATAGTGCTGTTAAGAACATTTATGTATAAGTTTTTGTTGGACATAAGTCCTCATTTCTCTTGGGTATATAACTCAGAGTGGAATTGCTGGGTCAAAGGGTAACTATGTGTGACCATTTAAGGAACTGCCAGACTGTTTTTCAAAATGGCCGGGTCATTTTAAATTTCCACCAGCATTATATGATAGTTCCAGTTTCTCCACATCCTTACTAACACTTCTTTTTTTTTTTAACTTTGAGGAAAGACTGTTTTTTATTTTTATTTTTATGTTTATTTTTTATTTATTTATTTTATTAGTTTCTGCTTTATAACAAGGTGAATCAGTCATACATATACATCTTTTCCCACATCCCTTCCCTCTTGTGTCTCCGTCCCTCCTACCCTCCCTATCCCACCCCTCCAGGCGGTCACACAGCACCGAGCTGCTCTCCCTGTGCTATGCGGCTGCTTCCCACTATCTATCTACCTTACGTTTGGTACTGTATATTTGTCCATGCCTCTCTTTCGCTTTGTCTCAGCTTCCCCTTCCCGCTCCCCATAACCTCAAGTCCATTCTCAAGTAGGTCTGTGTCTTTATTCCTGTTTTACCCCTAGGTTCTTCATGACATTTTTTTTTCTTAAATTCCATATATATGTGTCAGCATACAGTGTTTGTCTTTCTCTTTCTGACTTACTTCACTCTGTATGACAGACTCTAGGTCCATCCACCTCATTACAAATAGCTCAATTTCATTTCTTTTTATGGCTGAGTAATATTCCATTGTATATATGTGCCACATCTTCTTTACCCATGCATCCAATGATAGACACTTAGGTTGTTTCCATCTCCGGGCTATTGTAAATAGGGTTGCTATGAACATTTTGGTACATGTCTCTTTTTGAATTACGGTTTCCTCAGGGTATATGCCTAGTAGTGGGATTGCGGGATCATATTGTAGTTCTACTTTTAGTTTTTTAAGGAACCTCCATACTGTTCTCCATAGTGGCTGTACAATCCACATTCCCACCAGCAGTGCAAGAGTGTTCCCTTTTCTCCACACCCTCTCCACCATTTATGGTTTCTAGATTTCTTGATGATGGCCATTCTGACGGGTGTGAGATGATATCTCATTGTAGTTTTGATTTGCATTTCTCTAATGATTAATGATGTTGAGCATTCTTTCATGTGTTTGTTGGCAGTCTGTGTATCTTCTTTGGAGAAATGCCTGTTTAAGTCTTCTGCCCATTTTTGGATTGGGTTGTTTGTTTTTTTGCTATTGAGCTGCGTGAGCTGCTTATAAATTTTGGAGATTAGTGCTTTGTCACTTGCTTCATTTGCAAATATTTTCTCCCATTCTGAGGGTTGTCTTTTGGTCTTGTTTATGGTTTCCTTTGCTGTGCAAAAGCTTTGAAGTTTCATTAGGTCCCATTTGTTTATCTTTGTTTTTAGTTCCATTTCTCTAGGAGGTGGGTCCAAAAGGATCTTGCTGTGATTTATGTCATAGAGTGTTCTGCCTATGTTTTCCTCTAAGAGTTTGATAGTTTCTGGCCTTACATTTAGGTCTTTAATCCATTTTGAGCTTATTTTTGTGTATGGTGTTAGGGAATGATCTTATCTCATACTTTTACATGTCCCTGTCGAGTTTTCCCAGCACCACTTATTGAAGAGGCTGTCCTTTCTCCACTGTACATTCCTGCCTCCTTTATCAAAGATAAGTTGACCATATGTCCGTGGGTTTATCTCTGGGCTTTCTATCCTGTTCCATTGTTCTATCTTTCTGTTTTTGTGCCAGTACCACACTGTCTTGATTACTGTCGCTTTGTAGTATAGTCTGAAGTCAGGGAGCCTGATTCCTCCAGCTCCGTTTTTCGTTCTCAAGATTGCTTTGGCTATTCGGGGTCTTTTGTTTTTCCAAACAAATTTTGAAATTTTTTGCTCTAGTTCTGTGAAAAATGCCAGTGGTAGTTTGATAGGGATTGCATTGAATCTGTAGATTGCTTTGGGTAGTAGACTCATTTTCACAATATTGATTCTTCCAATCCAGGAGCATGGTATATCTCTCCATCTATTTGTATCATCTTTAATTTCTTTCATCAGTGTCTTATAATTTTCTGCATACAGGCCTTTTGTCTCCTTAGGTAGGTTTATTCCTAGATATTTTATTCTTTTTGTTGCAATGGTAAATGGGAGTGTTTTCTTGATTTCACTTTCAGATTTTTCATCATTAGTGTACAGGAATGCCAGAGATTTCTGTGCATTAATTTTGTATCCTGCTACTTTACCAAATTCATTGGTGAGCTCTAGTAGTTTTCTGGTAGCATCTTTAGGATTCTCTATGTATAGTATCATGTCATCTTCAAACAGTGACATCTTTAATTCTTCTTTTCCAATTTGGATTCCTTTTATTTCCTTTTCTTCTCTGATTGCTGTGGCTAAAACTTCCAAAACTAAGTTGAATAAGAGTGGTGAGAGTGGGCAACCTTGTCTTGTTCCTGATCTTAGTGGAAATGGTTTCAGTTTTTCACCATTGAGGATGATGTTGGCTGTGGGTTGGTCATATATGGCCTTTATTATGTTGAGGAAAGTTCCCTCTATGCCTACTTTCTGCAGGGTTTTTATCATAAATGGGTGTTGAATTTTGTCAAAAGCTTTCTCTGCATCTATTGAGATGATCATATGGTTTTTCTCCTTCAACTTGTTAATATGGTGTATCACATTGATTGATTTGCGTATATTGAAGAATCCTTGCATTCCTGGAATAAAGCCCACTTGATCATGGTGTATGATCCTTTTAATGTGCTGTTGGATTCTGTTTGCTAGTATTTTGTTGAGGATTTTTTTTTTTTTTTTTTTTTTTTTTTTTTATTTTTTATTTTTTGCTTTATCACAAATTTAATCAGTTATATGTATACATATGTTCCCATATCCCCTCCCTTTTGCGTCTCCCTCCCACCCTCCCTATCCCACCCCTCCAGGCGGTCACAAAGCACCGAGCTGATCTCCCTGTGCTATGCGGCTGCTTCCCACTAGCTATCTACCTTACGTTTGGTAGTGTATATATGTCCATGCCGCTCTTTCACTTTGTCACAGCTTACCCTTCCCCCTCCCCATATCCTCAAGTCCATTCTCTAGTAGGTCTGTGTCTTTATTCCTGTCTTACCCCTATGTTCTTCATGACCTTTTTCTTAAATTCCATATATATGTGTCAGCATACAGTATTTGTCTTTCTCTTTCTGACTTACTTCACTCTGTATGACAGACTCTAGGTCCATCCACCTCATTACAAATAGTTCAATTTCATTTCTTTTTATGGCTGAGTAATATTCCATTGTATGTATGTGCCACATCTTCTTTACCCATTCATCCAATGATGGACACTTAGGTTGTTTCCATCTCCGGGCTATTGTAAATAGGGCTGCTATGAACATTTTGGTACATGTCTCTTTTTGAATTATGGTTTTCTCAGGGTATATGCCCAGTAGTGGGATTGCAGGGTCATATGGTAGTTCTATTTGTAGTTTTTTAAGGAACCTCCATACCGTTCTCCATAGTGGCTGTACCAATTCACATTCCCACCAGCAGTGCAAGAGTGTTCCCTTTTTTCCACACCCTCTCCAGCATTTATTGTTTCTAGATTTTTTGATGATGGCCATTCTGACTGGTGTGAGATGATATCTCATTGTAGTTTTGATTTGCATTTCTCTAATTAGTAAAGATGTTGAGCATCCTTTCATGTGTTTTTTGGCAGTCTGTATATCTTCTGTGGAGAAATGTCTATTTAGGTCTTCTGCCCATTTTTGGATTGGGTTGTTTGTTTTTTTGTTATTGAGCTGCATGAGCTGCTTATAAATTTTGGAGATTAATCCTTTGTCAGTTGCTTCATTTGCAAATATTTTCTCCCATTCTGAGGGTTGTCTTTTGGTCTTGTTTATGGTTTCCTTTGCTGTGCAAAAGCTTTTAAGTTTCATTAGGTCCCATGTGTTTATTTTTGTCTTTATTTCCATTTCTCTAGGAGGTGGGTCAAAAAGGATCTTGCTGTGATTTATGTCATAGAGTGTTCTGCCTATGTTGTCCTCTAAGAGTTTGATAGTGTCTGGCCTTACATTTAGGTCTTTAATCCATTTTGAGCTTATTTTTGTGTATGGTGTTAGGGAGTGATCGAATCTCATACTTTTACATGTCCCTGTCCAGTTTTCCCAACACCACTTATTGAAGAGACTGTCCTTTCTCCACTGTACATTCCTGCCTCCTTTATCAAAGATAAGGTGACCATATGTCCGTGGGTTTATCTCTGGGCTTTCTATCCTGTTCCATTGATCTATCTTTCTGTTTCTGTGCCAGTACCATACTGTCTTGATTACTGCAGCTTTGTAGTATAGTCTGAAGTCAGGGAGCCTGATTCCTCCAGCTCCATTTTTCGTTCTCAAGATTGCTTTGGCTATTCGGGGTCTTTTGTGTTTCCATACAAATTGTGAAATTTTTTGTTCTAGTTCTGTGAAAAATGCCAGTGGTATTTTGATAGGGATTGCATTGAATCTGTAGATTGCTTTGGGTAGTAGAGTCATTTTCACAATGTTGATTCTTCCAATCCAAGAACATGGTACATCTCTCCATCTATTTGTATCATCTTTAATTTCTTTCATCAGTGTCTTATAATTTTCTGCATACAGGTCTTTTGTCTCCTTAGGTAGGTTTATTCCTAGATATTTTATTCTTTTTGTTGCAATGGTAAATGGGAGTGTTTCCTTGATTTCACTTTCAGATTTTTCATCATTAGTATATAGGAATGCCAGAGATTTCTGTGCATTAATTTTGTATCCTGCAACTTTACCAAATTCATTGATTAGCTCTAGTAGTTTTCTGGTAGCATCTTTAGGATTCTCTATGTATACTATCATGTCATCTGCAAACAGTGACAGCTTTACTTCTTCTTTTCCAATTTGGATTCCTTTTATTTGCTTTTCTTCTCTGATTGCTGTGGCTAAAACTTCCAAAACTATGTTGAATAAGAGTGGTGAGAGTGGGCAACCTTGTCTTGTTCCTGATCTTAGTGGAAATGGTTTCAGTTTTTCACCATTGAGGACGATGCTGGCTGTGGGTTTGTCATATATGGCCTTTATTATGTTGAGGAAAGTTCCCTCTATGCCTACTTTCTGCAGGGTTTTTATCATGAATGGGTGTTGAATTTTGTCGAAAGCTTTCTCTGCATCTATTGAGATGATCATATGGTTTTTCTCCTTCAATTTGTTAATATGGTGTATCACGTTGATTGATTTGCGTATATTGAAGAATCCTTGCATTCCTGGGATAAACCCCACTTGATCATGGTGTATGATCCTTTTAATGTGCTGTTGGATTCTGTTTGCTAGTATTTTGTTGAGGATTTTTGCATCTATGTTCATCAGTGATATTGGCCTGTAGTTTTCTTTCTTTGTGACATCCTTGCCTGGTTTTGGTATCAAGGTGATGGTGGCCTCGTAGAATGAGTTTGGGAGTGCTCCTCCCTCTGCTGTATTTTGGAAGAATTTGAGAAGGATAGGTGTTAGCTCTTCTCTAAATGTTTGATAGAATTCACCTGTGAAGCCATCTGGTCCTGGACTTTTGTTTGTTGGAAGATTTTTAATCACAGTTTCAATTTCAGTGCTTGTGATTGGTCTATTCATATTTTCTATTTCTTCCTGATTCAGTCTTGGCAGGTTGTGCATTTCTAAGAAGTTGTCCATTTCTTCCAGGTTGTCCATTTTATTGGCATAGAGTTGCTTGTAGTAATCTCTCATGATCTTTTGTATTTCTGCAGTGTCAGTTGTTACTTCTCCTTTTTCATTTCTAATTCTATTGATTTGAGTCTTCTCCCTTTTTTTCTTGATGAGTCTGGCTAATGGTTTCTCAATTTTGTTTATCTTCTCAAAGAACCAGCTTTTAGTTTTATTGATGTTTGCTATCGTTTCCTTCATTTCTTTTCCATTTATTTCTGATCTGATCTTTATTATTTCTTTCCTTCTGCTAACTGTTGGGGTTTTTTGTTCTTCTTTCTCTAATTGCTTTAGTTGCAGGGTCAGGTTGTTTACCCGAGATGTTTCCTGTTTCTTAAGGTGGGATTGTATTGCTATAAACTTCCCCCTTAGAACTGCTTTTGCTGCGTCCCATAGGTTTTGGGTCGTCGTGTCTCCATTGTCATTTGTTTCTAGGTATTTTTTTATTTCCTCTTTGATTTCTTCAGTGATCACTTCGTTATTGAGTAGTGTATTGTTCAGCCTCCATGTGTTTCTATTTTTTACAGATCTTTTCCTGTAATTGACGTCTAGTCTCATAGCATTGTGGTCGGAAAAGATACTTGATACAATTTCAATTTTCTTAAATTTACCAAGGCTTGATTTGTGACCCAAGATATGATCTATCCCGGAGAATATTCCATGAGCACTTGAGAAAAATGTGTATTCTGTTGTTTTTGGATGGAATGTCCTATAAATATCAATTAAGTCCATCTTGTTTAATGTATAATTTAAAGCTTGTGTTTCCTTATTTATTTTCATTTTGGATGATCTGTCCATTGGTGAAAGTGGGGTGTTAAAGTCCCCTCCTATGAGTGTGTTACTGTCGATTTCCCCTTTTATGGCTGTTAGTATTTGCCTTATGTATTGAGGTGCTCCTATGTTGGGTGCATAAGTATTTACAATTGTTCTATCTTCTTCTTGGATTGATCCCTTTGTCATTATGTAGTGTCCTTCATTGTCTCTTTAATAGTCTTTATTTTAAAGTCTATTTCGTCTGATATAAGAATTGCTACTCCAGCTTTCTTTTGATTTCCATTTGCATGGAATATCTTTTTCCATCCCCTTACTTTCAATCTGTATGTGTCTCTAGGTCTGAAGTGGGTCTCTTGTAGACAGCATATATATGAGTCTTGTTTTTGTATCCATTCAGCCAATCTGTGTCTTTTGGTGGGAGCATTACTCCATTTACATTTAAGGTAGTTATCGATATGTATGTTCCTATTCCCATTTCCTTAATTGTTTTGGGTTCGTTATTGTAGGTCTTTTCCTTCTGTTGTGTTTCTTGCCTAGAGAAGTTGCTTTAGCATTTGCTGTAAAGCTGGTTTGGTGGTGCTGAACTCTCTCAGCTTTTGCTTGTCTGTAAAGGTTTTAATTTCTCCATCAAATCTGAATGAGATCCTTGCTGGGTAGAGTAATCTTTGTTGCAGGTTTCTCTCCTTCATCACTTTAATTATGTCCTGCCACTCCCTTCTGGCTTGTAGAGTTTCTGCTGAGAGATCAGCTGTTAACCTGATGGGTATTCCCTTGTGTGTTATTTGTTGTTTTTGCCTTACTGCTTTTCATATGATTTCTTTGTGTTTAACTTTTGACAATTTGATTAATATGTGTCTTGGCGTATTTCTCCTTGGATTTATTCTGTATGGGACTCTCTGTGCCTCCTTGACTTGATTAACTATTTCCTTTCCCATATTAGGGAAGTTTTCAACTATAATCTCTTCAAATATTTTCTCAGTCCCTTTCTTTTCCTCTTCTTCTTCTGGAACCCCTATAATTCGAATGTTGGTGCATTTCATGTTGTCCCAGAGGTCTCTGAGACTGTCCTCTGTTCTTTTCATTCTTTTTTCTTTATTTTTCTCTGCAGCAGTTATTTCCACTATTTTATCTTCCATGTCACTTATCCGATCTTCTGCCTCAGTTATTCTGCTATTGATCCCATGTAGAGAATTTTTTATTTCATTTATTGTGTTTTTAATCGATGCTTGATTCATCTTTAGTTCTTCTAGGTCCTTGTTAACTGTTTCTTGCATTTTGTCTATTCTATTTCCAAGATCCAAAATCTTGGAAATAGAATCTTGGATCATCTTTACTATCATTATTCTGAATTCTTTTTCACGTAGACTGCCTATTACCTCTTCGTTTGTTAGGTCTCGTAGGTTTTTATCTTGCTCCTTCACCTGCTGTGTGTTTTTCTGTCTTCTCATTTTGCTTATCTTGCTATTTTTGGGGTCTCCTTTTTGCAGGCTGCAGATTCGTAGTTCCCGTTGTTTTTGGTGTCTGTCCCCAGTGGCTATGCTTGTTTCAGTAGGTTGTGTAGGCTTCCTGGTGGGCTAGGCTAGTGCCTGTGTTCTGGTGGTTGAGGCTCGATCTTGTCTTTCTGGTGGACAGGTCCACGTCTGGTTGTGTGTTTTGGGGGTGCCTATGGCCTTATTATGATTTTAGGCAGTCTCTCTGCTAATGGGTGGGGTTGTGTTCCTGTCTTGCTAGTTGCTTGGCATAGGGTGACCAGCACTGTAGCTTGCTGATCGTTGACTGAAGCTGGGTGCTGGTGTTGAGATGGAGATCTCTGGGAGATTTTCGCCGCTTGATATTATGTGGAGCTGGGAGGTCTCTTGTGGACCCGTGTCCTGAAGTTGGCTCTCCCACTTCAGAGGCACAGCACTGACTCCTTGTTGCAGCACGAAGAGCCTTTCTTCTACCTGGCTGGCAGTCCAGTGGTTAAGACTCCACAATTCCACTGCAGGGGGCGCAGGTTAGATCCTCTTTGCTCACACGTCATGTCCTTGTGGAGGGCTGTGGCTGCTGCTCTGTGGCATCCTCACTCCAGAACTCAAGCCACCATCTGAAGCACTGCCTCTCCTTACTAACACTTCTTATCTGTCTTTTTTATTATAACTATTCTAGTGGGTGTAAAGTGGTAGCTCATTGTGGGATGTTTGTTTGTTTGTTTGTTTTGAGGTACATGGGCCTCTCACCGTTTGTGGCCTCGCCCATTGTGGAGCACAGGCTCTGGATGCGCAGGCTCAGCGGCCATGGCTCATGGGCCCAGCCGCTCCGCGGCACGTGGGATCCTCCCGGACCGGGGCATGAACCTGCGTCCCCTGCATCGGCAGGCGGACTCTCAACCACTGCTCCACCAGGGAAGCCCCCTCATTGTGGTTTTGATTTACATTTCCCTGATGGCTTATGATGTTGAGCATCTTTCCATGTGCTTCTTATCCATTTGAATATCTTCTCAGGAGAAATGTCTATTCAGATCCTTTGCCCATTTTTTT
The DNA here is from genome assembly GCF_949752795.1 of Hyperoodon ampullatus. Taxonomy (NCBI): domain Eukaryota; kingdom Metazoa; phylum Chordata; class Mammalia; order Artiodactyla; family Ziphiidae; genus Hyperoodon; species Hyperoodon ampullatus. Next base: position 41,271,504 of record NC_136931.1, read on the forward strand.
AAATTGAATTCTTATCTTTTTATTATTGAGTTGTCTCAGTTCCTTATATAGTCTGGACGCAAGCCCCTTATCAGATATATGATTTGCAACTTCTCTCCCATTTTGTGGGTTGTCTTTTCTTTTTATTTATGATATGGTTTGCAGTACACAAGTTTTTAATTTTGATGAAGTCCAACTTATTTTTCAGCCTGCGATCAATCTTTAGTTAACTTTTATATACTGTATGAGGTAGGAGTCCAAATTCATTCTTTTGCTTGTATGTATCAGTTCTTCCAGCACTTGAAAATACTGTTCTTTTCTCATTGAATTGTCTGGGTACATTTTTTTGTTTTGTTTAGTTTTGTTTTGCTGTACGCGGGCCTCTCACTGTTGTCGCCTCTCCTGTTGCAGAGCACAGTCTCCGGACGCGCAGGATCAGTGGCCATGGCTCACGGGTCCAGCTGCTCCGTGTCATGTGGGACCTTCCTAGACTGGGGCCCGAACCCATGTCCCCTGCATCGGCAGGCGGACTCTCAACAACTGCACCACCAGGGAAGCCCTGTCTTGGTACCTTTGTGGAAAACCAGTTGACCATAAATGATTTGAGATTTTTCCTTTTTTTTTTTTTTTTTTGCGGTACGCGGGCCCCTCACTGCCGCGGCCTCTCCCATTGCGGAGCACAGGCTCCGGACGCGCAGGCTCAGCGGCCATGGGTCACGGGCCCAGCCGCTCCACGGCATGTGGGATCTTCCCGGACCGGGGCACGAACCCGCGTCCCCTGCATTGGCAGGGGGACTCCCAACCACTGAGCCACCCTTTTCTTCTTTTTTAATACAGACATTTTACAGCTATAGATTTCCTTCTGAACATTGCTTTAGCTACATTTTGCAAGTTTTAGTACGTTGTGTTTTTATATTCATTCAGCTAAAGTATTTTCTAATTTATCATTTCTCGTCTTGTTTAATACACTGATTATTAAAGAGTGTGTTGCTTAATTTTCACATATTTGTTAATTTTCCCAATTGCGGCCCTTTATTGATTTGTAATCTAATTCTCTTGTGGTCAGAGAACATACTTTTTTTCTTTTTAAGTTTAATTTATTTAAGTTATTTTTATTTTTTTGGCTGTGCTGTGCGGTTTGCAGGATCTTAGTTCCCCCACCAGGGATTGAACCCATGCCCCCTGCAGTGGAAGTGTGGAGTCCTAATGACTTGACCGCAAGGGAATTCCCTTAAATTTATTTTAAAATTTAAAATTTATTGAGGCATGTTGTATGGGCTAGAATCCGGTCTGTCTTGAAGAATGTTCCATGTGAATTTGAGAAGAATGTATTCTACTGATGTTTGGTAGAATGCTGTATTTTGTCTGTTTTGTCTAGTTAGTTTCAATTTCCTTGTTGATCTTCTGCCCAGTTGCCCTATCCACTGTTGAACGTATTGAAATCTCCAACTATTATTTTTTAATGGTTTATTTCATCCTTCAGTTCTGTCGTTTGTTGCTTCGTGTATTTTGGGGGTCTGTTTTTAGGTGTGTATATGTTTGTAATTGTCACATCTTCCTCATGGCTTGACCTTTTATCATTAGGATGTGATTGTGACATCATTTGTCATTATTACAATAATTTTATCATTATCTCTAGTAATATTTTTTGTTTTAAAGTCTAATGTGCCTGACATTAGTATAGCCATTCCATTCTCTTTTTTGGTTGTTGTTTTCTTGGTATATATTTTTCTCTTCTTTTATTTTCAGCCTATTTGTGTCTTTGAAAATAAAGCATTATACCTCTAGACACCATTAGTTGGGTCATGTGTTTTTTTAGCCAGTCTTACAAACTCTGCCTTTTGGCTTGGTTTGTTTAATCCATTCTTGTTTAATGTTATATTGATATGGTTGGATTTACATCTGCCATTTTGCTTTTTATTTTCTATATGTTACATGTCTTTTGCTCCCTCTGTTCCTCCTTTCCTGCTTTCTTTTGTATTAAGTGAGTATTTTCTAGTGTGACATTTTAATTCCTTTAATTTTTCACTGTTTCTTAGTCATTTCTTAGTGGTTGCTCTAGGACTTAAAATATATGTCTTATCAGAATCTGTTAGGATGTGTAACAACTCACTAACAATGAAATATAGAAACACTGCTCCTATCTAGCTCTGTTCCTTCTCTTTTGCTATTATATGTGAGAGACCCATTAATACCTTACTGGTCATGTTTATTGCTTTATATAATTTTATTTCATGTAAAAACACTGAGAGAATAAAGGAAAGCAAGCATGATTTATAGAGGTTGTTATATTAACCTTCTTATTTACCATTTCTGATCTCTTCATTTATTCTTGTGGATTTGAGTTACTGTCTGAGGTGATATTCCTTTACTCCAATGCAGCTGTGCTCCTTGTGCAGTTACTGTCACATATATTATATTTCTATATGTTACAGGCCCACAATCCATATTGTTTTATGCTGTTATTTTTTAAGGCACTTAAGGAAAGAAATATGTAATCATACTGATTTTTATACTTACCCATATTTACTAGCACTTCGCTTTTTTTTTTGTTTGTTTGTTTGGATTCAAGTTACCATCTGATGTCATTTGCTTTCAATCTGAAGGACTTTCTTTAGTATTTATTATTATTAGGGATAGATAATTCACATACCATACAATTCATCCCTTTAAAGTATAGAATTCAGTGGTTTTTAGTATATTCACAGAGCTGTGCAACCATCACTACCATCAGTTTTCAGAAATTTTCATCATCCCCAAAAGAAGCCCTGTACTTATTAGCAGTCCCTCCTTTCCATCCTCCCCATCCCCAGCCATGGGTAACGACTAATCTACTTTGTCTCTATCGATTTGGCTATTCTGCATATTTCCTATGAGTGGAATCATACAGTATGTGGTCCTTTATGAATGCCTTCTTTTAGTTAGCATGATGTTTTTAGGTTTCATCCACGTTGCACTATGTATCAGTACTTTGTTCCTTTTTGTGGACAGAATACTATTTCACCTTTAATATTTCTTGTAAGACAGGTCTGCCAGCAACAGGTATTCTCAGTTTTTATTTATCTGGGAGTGTCTTTATTTTACCTTCATTTTTGAAAGATAATTTGCTGAATATAAGATACTTGGTTGACACTCTTTTACTTTCAATAATTTGAATATATTATCCGATTGCCTTGTAACCTACATCGTTTCTGTTAAGAAGTTAGCTGTTAATTTTACTGTAGTGCCCTTGTATGTAACAAATTGTTTTTCCCTTTTTGCTTTCAAGATCTTATCTTTATTTTTGCTTTCCACATTTTGCTATGATATGTCTGGATGTAGAGCTCTTTGTGTTAATCTTTCTTAGAGTTTATAGAGTTTGCTGGATATACATATTGTTTTTCCTCAACTTCGGGAAATTTCCAACCATTAATACTTTAAATATTCTGTCCCTTTCTCCCCTCTTTCTGTTACTCCCACTACATATATATTGTTGCATTTAATGACATCTCACATTTCTCTCAGGCTCTCTTCACTTTCCTATATTTTTTTTTCTCTCTGTTCTTCAGATTTCAGTCTCCATTGTTCTATCTTCAGGTTTGCTGATCATTTCTTCTGCCAGCTCAGATCTACTGTTGAGCCTTATTTTGGTTATTGTACTATTTTAACCCCTTAATTATTTCCATTTGGTTCTTCTTTTTTTTCTTTTTTGGCTACATCGCACAGCATGCAGGATCTTAGTTCCTCGACTAGGGATCAAACCCATGCCCCCTGCAGTGGAGGCGTGGAGTCTTAACCACTGGACAGCCAGGGAAGTCCACATTTGTTTCTTTTTTAAAAAATAATTTCAATCTCTTCATGGCATTTTCTCTTTGATGAGAAATTTTTATTTTATCTTACTTTAAGCATGGGAGACAGGGGAAAAAGCCCCCATCTCTGTGGCTGCACCTACATGGGTAGAGCTTCCATTACAAAGAGCTGGGGCTTTGTGGGCAAGGGAGTGGGCCATGGCTCCAGTGCCACAGACTCTCACTGTTCTTCCCAAGATGTAGTAGATTTTCTTGAATGAGTATTTCTTAAAATGCTGTATGCCTTTAGGACAACTTGCAGAGACTTTAGCTTACTGTTCTTTTTTTTTTTTTTAATGATTTTTATCAGTAAATTTGTTGTTTTGCCGAGTTCCTTACTCTATATTTTCAGAAGTCTTATCCCCCTTCCATGCAATCTTTTTATTTTATTGTGATGTGAACAGTTAATCTGTGATCTGTCCTTTTAACAAATATTTAAGTGTGCAATGCAGTATTGTTGACTATAGGTACAATGTTATACAGCAGATGTCTAGAGCTTGATTAATTGAAACTTTATGCCCATTGATTAGTAACCTCCCATTTCCCACTCCCCCAACTCCTGGTAACCCCTATTCCACTCTTTGATTCTATCAATATGAATTCAACTACTTTAGGTACGTTATATAAGTGGAGTCATGCAGTATTTCTCTTCTGTGACTGGCTTATGTCACTTAGTATAATGTCCTCAATGGTCATCCATGTTGTTGCATATTGCAGAATTTCCTTTTAAGGCTTAATGATATTTCATTGTATGTTTATGTCACATTTCCTTTATGTGCTCATCTGTCAGTGGACATTTAGGTTGTTTCCACATCTTGGGTAATATGAATGCTGCTGGAGTGAACATGGGAGTTCAGATATCTTTTTGAGGTCTTGACTGCGGTTCTTTTGGATGAATACCCAGAAGTGGGTTTGCTGCATGATATGGTAGTTCTACTTTTAATTTTTGAGGAAACTCCATACCATGCAATCTTTTTTTTGTAATTTTCAATTTTACATTGGATTAGAGTTGATTTACAATGTGTTAGTTTCAGGTATACAGCAAAGTGATTTTGTTATACATATTCACATATCTATTCTTCTTTAGATTCTTTTCCCATATAGGTTATTACAGAGCATTGAGTATAGTTCCCTGTGCTATACAGTAGGTCCTTGTTGATTATCTATTTTATATACAGTAGTGTGGGTATACCATGCAATCTTGAAGAGCCTGCTTTTAGCTGCTCTAGAAAGGCAGGCAGAAAGGGCCTCATGGGTCAGTTGTAGCCAGACTTTTGAGGCTCTTCTTTGGGTGTTTTCCAGATCACATGGATGGCTCTTTTGGCATCTATGTGGTGAAGGCCAACAGCAAGATCAGCACTGAACCGTGAGTTGGAACAGACTTAGAACCTGAGGGTCCTTGCAACGTGGGGAATATTTTACCCTCCTTGCATTCCAGTGTCGGTTTTTCCCAAGGGAGCCTTCATCACGGGAAAGTCAGGTCTAGACCCAGAACCTCTCTAGGAGAGAAATGGTGGATTTTTCCAGGCGTTTCCCCAATATTCCTTCTGTCCAAACATGCCATAGTTGGATCTCTGTGGACAGAATGCCCAGCACCCTGGGATTCTAGATAGAATTGATGATGGCACAATGAGATACTCTTTTGTAGCTTGGATGTTACCTTGGATACAGAAGAATGCTAGGTATCAGCATATACCTCCCCTGTCCTAGACCCCAAACGCCTGAAGCCAGAAATCTGGTGATAAAGCCAATTGGAGGAAGGAAGGAAGTATCCCTCAAGAGGTCTCTGGAATACCTGCACATGTCTACTGGGCTGATGAGCACTCCCTGTGTCTGAGAGATGGCCAAAAGGTGGGTTCCACAGCCCTGCTGAGCAAGGCTCACTGCACATCTCTCTTGTATTTCCCATCTTGGTCACACACATGTGTCTTTATGTCCGTGTGTGTGGCCTCATTTCAGACACATCAACATAGGAAGCCGGTTTCAGGCTGAGATCCCAGAGCTCCAGGACACATCACTGGCTGGAAGTGACGAACATGTAGCTACTCTGGTCTGGAAGCCATGGGGAGATGTGATGACCAACCCGAAGACGCAGGATAGAGGTGGCTGAGACTTTGGGGCCAGGTTCCCGAGGGCCCTCCTCCATGTCCAAGGGGTTTCTCCTCCCAGTTCTCACTTTGACCAAGAGGCAGTGATCCCCAGGTGGGGGTGGGGTGGGCAGAGCTGGCCTTCAGCGCAGGACTGCTTTGCTGTGCTGCAGTCCCTTGCCCCACCTCTCCTCTCACCCAGTAGCTGGGCAGGCCATCCAGAGCAGGTGCCAGGAGCAGGGTTTCTGCCCGTCCTCCTTGTCCCTCGCTTCCCTCAGCCTGCTTGTAACAGAGAGGTGAGGGAGATGGTGACAGGAGCCCCCCGCCCCATCTGTGCTGTTGGGGAGGTTTCCTCTCTGGCACTTGCTGACCCTCTGTGTCTCCTCTCCTTCCCGCTGCCGGGCTGCCTGCTGGGAACAGTGACCGAGCTCTGCAACGTGGCCTGCTCCGGCGTGATGCCGGGCGGGGGCACCAACCTGGAGCTCGCTCTGCACTGTCTGCATGAAGCCCAGGGCAACATCCAGGTGAGGTGCAGTCGAGGGTGGGCTCAGAGGAGCTGTGGGAAGCTCCCTGCTCTCTTAGGGCCAGGGGCTCTAGGCGCAAAACATGTGCCTTCTACTTGGGGCTTTGCAGCTCACGAGAACCAAAGGCTGGCCACCCACCCTTCTCCCTGGTCGCTTTGGGACTGGTGGTGTCCTTTTGAACGTAGGGGAAATGCACACATACGGGCTCAATAAGTTATTTATCTGGGGTGACAGCAGAGCACCAGGGTTCCTCCAGCATTACCTCATCTCAGCGCGGCACGGGGGAGGCGGTGCCTAGCAGAGCCAACTCAGGGCCTGCATTAATCTGGTTCATTTACTGAACAGTGACTTTTTGATTAAAAATGGTGTATGAAAACCTCTGATGCAACAGAAATGCCTCTGCCTCCTCCAAGGACCCTCCTCACCATCCTGAAGTTTAGAAAATGAAGAAGTCCAACTGTGTGTAGTGGGAGAGGAAGTCACGTCACCCAAGTTGGAGACCCAAGAGTCAGGGCTACATGGTGCTTTTTCTCAAGCTGAGAGGCAGTGGCTGGCACATGGTGGGTGCTCAGCAGAGTAACCAGCACACATTTACTGGGTCCTCCTGATACCTGGTGATGTCATGGTATCAGGCTGGGGCCAGCTCAGGGGCCCATTCTTGGTTTAATGCTCTGCTGCCACCATCTTGAAATTCTTAATAGTTTCTGAGCACATGGCCCCGTGTTTCCATTTTGTGCTGGGTTCTGCAAACTGCATAGCTAGCCCTGAACGGGGTTACGCTGTTGAGCAAGACAAATGCCCTCTCTTTGCAGGGCTTACATTTTAGGAGAGTGAACACATGAAATACATTTTTTTAAAGTGACAGATAATGATTAGTTCTATGAGGACCATAAAATGGGGGAAGGGCGGGGGCAGTGCCACTCTAAATGCTGCTCCCTGAAGAAATAAGGAGCTTGTGCCAGAATAAGTCCACACACTGTTTCGTCATCAAGTAAATCTTGCTATGAAAAAGGTAACGTCAGCTGCACTCAACAGTCCACTTAGTGCTGTAGGCAATGTGTCCCAAGTGGTTCACAGCGGGTGGCCAGTCCACAGACCGACCACACTTTGAGTCGCCCTGGGGTAGGGGTGGCTTTAGGGAGGGCTGCACATATTTTCTGAATGAATGAAAGAATGAAGGCGGGCCTCTACCTCATCTTCCCTCCCTCAGACAGTTGCCCACCACTCCTCTCGTTCCAGGTTGCCCTGGAGACCCTCTTACTGAGAGGACCCCAGAAGTCACGGACTCACCCTCTCGCCAACTATCATTACACAGGTAACGAGCGTGGCTGCCCACGTGGTTTTGGCCTGGCTGAGGTGCCTGAGAGCCAGTCAGTTTCCATGGCAAGCTCTGCACGTGCCTCCCGGAGTTCTCTTGGGGCCTGCACCTGCCCTCCCAGAAGGGCCCGTCCTCTCTGGGGGACTCAGTGGGTGCTGTTCTCTAGTTGGATCCAACCTTCCCCTTTCCACTGGTTCCCTCGTGGGCTCTTCCTGGCCAGAAGGGGGGTGCCAGGTTGGGGTGGGCTCAGGTTCCACAGTTGAGCACTCCAGCGTTGGAATCAGGCAACCAGGGGCCCACGCCTGCCCTTGGCAAGTCTCTTAACCAGAGGAAGCCTCAAGTTGCTGCACCTGTCAAGTGGGGATAGTAATAGCCCCTACCTGCTAAGGTTTTTGTGAGGATTGTGTGAGATAAAGCAAGTAAGGGGCTTAGCAGAAATCTTGGCAAATAATGGGCGCTTGGTGGCCTGAGAAAGGAGGAGAGTCTGCACTTCAGCCGTGGCTGTGGTCCCAGAAGGAGAAACATCCTTCCTCCTCTTGGCTGTTTCTCCAATAGGTTCGGACATCTGGACCTCCATGGAGAAGAGGCTCTTTAAGAAGGCGTTCTGTGCCTAAAAGAAGGACTTCTACTTGATACACAAGATGGTAAGGCGAACATGGCAGGCTGGTGTAGACAAGGCTCCTTCACACGGCCGAGGCGCTAGAACTGCAGGGCCTGTCAGGGGCGATACTCTGCTCATGCTGTGAACAGTTGACAACTGAAATGCCATTGCTTTGAACAACCCCAAACAGTACAGAAATGAATCCCATGTTCAAAATAAAGCCCTCCAGGCCCCTCCCCACAATCCTACTTCTGATTGATAACCTGACAGGTATTTACTGCCCATACGGATTTTACACACCTATATGCACTTTCTCAAAAACAGATGACATCATATACTTAATATCCTGCTGATTATTTTGCTTTTTTAAATTGATGTACGCAAAATTGCACATAATCAAAGTGTAAGATTTAATGTTTTTGACATATTTATACACTTGTAAGACGACTACCATGATCAAGATAATGAGAATATCTGTCACCCCCAAAAGTTCCCTCCTGCCCCTTTGCAACCCTTCCTTCCTGCCACCCGGGTCCCTAGTCAACTCTTGTCTACTTTCTGTACTCTAAATTAGTTTGCATTTTCTAGAGGTTTATATACATGGAATAATCATACAGCATGTGATCTGCTTTGTCTGGCTTCTTACACTCAACCTAATGATTTTGAGATTCATCCATGTTGTCGTGTGTACCCATAGTTCATCCCTTTATTGTTGAGGAGTATACCACTGTGTGGACGGACCACCGTTCATTTAATCATCCACCTGTTGGCGGTTTCCAGTTACTGATGACTACAGATAAAGCTGCTCTGAACATTCACATACAAGTCTTTGTACGGACATGTACTGAGTTCTTTTTTTTTTTGCGGACACGGGTTTGGGATTATAAATACCTAGGAGGGGAATGAGGGTAACTTATATTAGATGTATGTTTAACTTTTTAAGAAACTGCCAAACTGTTTTCCAAAGTGGCTATACCACTTCCCATTCCCACCAGCAGGTTATGAAAGGTCCAGTTGCTCCACACCCTCGTCGACACTTGCTAAGTCTCTTTAATTTTAGCAATTCTAATGAGTGTACAGTAGCATCTGACTCCATTTTCCTAATGAGTAATGATGCTGAGCATCTTTGTGTTTTTTTGCTATATGTGCACCTTCTCCGGTGAGCTGTCTGTTCATATCTTTTGCCTCTGTTTTTATTGGAGTGTCTGTGGTTTATTGAGCTGTAGGAGTTCTTATTTTGTTCTCAACACCAGTCCTTTATCCAGATATACGCTTTGGAAATATTTTCTCCCAATATGCTATTTGTCAGTCTCCTAACAGCGTCTTTTGAAGAAAAGTTTTTAATTTTGCTTAAGCCTAACTTACTAGTTTCTCTTTTATAGACTGTGCTTCTCGTGTTGTATCTAAGAAATCTTTGCCTAACCCAAAGTCACAAAGATTTTCCCCTATGTTTTCTTCTGGAGGTTTTATAGTTTTAGGTTTTATTTCTAGATTTATGACCCATTGTAAGTTTATTTTTGTATGGGGTGCAAGGTGAGTTCATTTTTTGCATATGGATATTTATTGTTCTAATACCTTTTGTTGGAAAGACCATACTTTCTCCACTCAGTTGCTTTTGTAACTTTGTTAAATATAAGTTGGCCATATATATATGCATCTACTTCTGGACGCTGTATTCTGTTCCATTGACCTGTTTGTCTTTTATTAAGCTATTCCCATACTGTCTTTATTACTGTAGCTTTATTCTAAGTCTTGAAATCAGAAAATGTTAGTCTTTCAACTTTGTTATTCTTTTTCAAAGTTATTTTTTGTATTCTAGATCCTTTTTATTTCCCTATGAATTTTTGAAATAACTTGTCAAATTCAAAATAAAAATTCCTGCTAGGAACTTGATTGGTACTGTTTTTGACTCTATAGGTCAACTGGGGAGAGTTGTTACCTTAACAATGTTGAGTCGTCTGACTCGTGAACAGCGTATATCTCTCTATTTCAATCTTTAATTTTTCAGCAATGTTTTGAAGTTTTTAGTGTACAGTTGTTGCATACTTTTTGTCAGATTTATTCCTAAGCGCTTGGTTTTTTTCTGTTTTTGTTTTTTGTATTTTTTTGTGGTATGCGGGCCTCTCACCACTGTGGCCTCTCCCGCCGCGGAGCACAGGCTCCGGACGCGCAGGCCCAGCGGCCATGGCTCACGGGCCCCGCCGCTCCATGGCACGTGGGATCCCTCCAGGACCGTTGCATGAACTCGTGTCCCTTGCATCGGCAGGAGGACTCTCAACCACTGCGCCACCAGGTAAGCCCAGTACTTGTGTTTTTTATGATGTTATAGAGTTGTTTTTTATTTCAGTTTCCAATGGTTTGTTTCTAGTATGTATAGAAACAAAGTTGATTTTTATATTGATCTTGTGTTCTGAATTGTTGCCAAACTAACTTACTAGTTTTGGCAACTTTTTTGTGGATTCCACTGAATTTTCTACATAGACAGTCATATCATCTGCCAATAAAGACACTTTTATTTCTTCCTTTCCAACCTGGATGCCTTTACTTTTTTTCTTGCCTTTTTGCACTCTAGAACCACCAGTACAGTATTGAGTAGAAGTGGTGAGAGTGGAAATCCTTGTCTTGTTCATGATATTTGAGGGGAAACCACTCCACCGTTAGCTGTAGGGATTTTTGTAGGTATCATTTATCAGGTTGAAGAGAAGTTCCTTCTATTCCTATTGTGCTGAGAGTTTCCATCAGGAATGGACATTGGATTGTATCAAATGCTTTTTCTGCACCTATCAAGATGCTCATATGATTTTTCTTTTTTAAGTTTAATATGATGAATTACATTGATTTTAGATTGTTAAACCAACCTCACGTTTCTGGGATGAGCTCCACTTAGTCATGGTATATTGTCCTTTATATATATATATATATACAAAGATACATATATATATATATATATATATATATATATATATATATATATATATATATATATAGTTGGATTCTGTTCGTTAAAGTTTTGCTTAAAAATTTTCATCTATGTTCATGAGGGATATTGGTCTGTAGCCTTCTTTCCTTGTAATACCTTTGTCTGGCTTTGGTATCAGAGAAATGTTGAACTTACGGACTGAGTTGGGAAGTATTCCTTCCTCTTCAGTTTTTTGGAGGGCTCTGCCTAGCTGTCGCGTAAGGCTATGAGGCATCCACCACATAAGGACACTCTGCTTTAATTAGTCCCAGTCGGTAGACATGTGGCTCCACATGATGTCACAGTGAGCGTCCTCGTGTGTACCTTTGTGTGCGTTTTCCTGGAGAGAAGACTTCCTGGGCCAGCCTTGTTGCTGAGAGCGTGCAGAGCTTAGATGGTGTTGACTCTGGTGGCTTCTCTCTGAACTCCTTCATCCCCAGGAGGACTTTGTGATTCTCTGTCCCCCATAGCAGAGGAGCATACCAAGCCGTAGGGGAGAGACGTTTCAGGAGGGCTTTCAAAAAGTGGCGGCTGGCCCCATGGGGAGGGGATTTAGGGCGTCAAGGCCATACTCACTGCTACTCCTGAGGCACTGTACTTAGCCGGCTTCTGTCTTCCTCCACTAGGTCCAGACAAAAACAGTAGCCCAGTGTGTCGAGTACTACTACATGCAGAAGAAAATGATCGAGTTTGACTGCGGCTGAGCCCCAGTGCCGGAAAAGAGGGTCAAGAGAGAGCTGGGTGAAGCAGACAGGACAGAAGCAAAGGTAGAGGGTCTCGGGGTAGGGCTTCAGGAGTTCAGCACGGATCTGGATGCCCGGTGCTCATCCAAGCTGGGTGGTTGTGGAGGGATGCACCCCGCGACGTCTGGACGCTCTGGACACCTGCTTCTTCCTTAGAAGAGCGGCGGGGCGGTCAGCACCCTTTCATCACCTCTGCCCCCTGTGCAGGTCACTCATAGCCCTCGGAGGAAACCCAGCCACCGTCCAACCCCCGAATTACAGAGGACTACTGAGACTTACAGGAGGGAGTCCATCCCCAACTCCAGCCCAAACAGCGGCTCGAAGCGCACCCCTGAGCTGCCGGGGAACAGGAAGGGCCAGGGCTTCTTTCCCTGCCAGGAGTGTGAGAGGTACCGCCCTTTCCCTGGATGCTCCCACACCGCCTGCCCTCAGCCCTCTGGGGTGCCCCCCTCAGGGCTACCCGCCTCCCCCTGCTCTGACCCCTGTGTCCTCTGGTGCCTCCTCAGGGTGTTTGGCAAGATCAAGGGTCGGAATGCCCACATGAAGTGGCACCGGCTTCAGGACCACGTGGATCCCACCGTAAGGGCAAGGTGGCCCGTGGAGCCCTTCCAACTGTAGGAGGAGGAGGGGAGTAGGGGCTGCCATCGGCCCTCTGCGTGGGCAGCTAGTTGGGACGGGCACCTCCAGCCCTGTTGCATCTCCTTTGTTAGGTTGTTTTTGTACGTTTCTCCTTGTTTATAGTATTAAATTGGTTTCTTAAGCAGCTGTCTTCTGGCTTCCCTGCCTGTTGATCCAGCGAAGGCTTTTGAGCCCCTGCCGCTCCCAGAAGCCACAGTGACTGAGTCCCTTCCCTGGAGGAGCCTCATAACATTAATGCAGCCAGCACTTATCAAGCACCTGCTGTAGCTGTGCCAGACAATGCCCAGTCCACGTGATGGGGACATAGTGATGGAGGGACAGGGCCCTCCCCTCACAGAGCTTACATTTTAGGAGCGGGAAGGTAGGAGTGATAAAGCAGCAAAAAGGTGAGTTTAGATACCTATAGTGCATATGCTTTTGGCCGTAATAACAGAGGAGTCAGCGTAGGTTTAAGCTCTCAGGACACGTGGTGGTGCCAGTGGCTCCACGGTGAAGTCAAGGCCTGCCAGCAGTGGCCAGCGTCTGCAAGTCGGCTGCAGCAGCAGCAGCAAGAATCCCCTCTTGTACACGGAGCACCCAAACCTTCGGAGGGTGCAGGGCAGAGAGCAGCTCCCTCCCTTCCTTGTTCCCCTTTTTTAAAGTGAGGAAAGCTTGTAGCAGCGCCCAACAGAACGCCCCTCACGTCTCCTCCGCCAGAACTGTAGCCAGTGCTCTTTCTAAACTGATCCGTGGCAGTGGAAAGGGAAGTGTCCACCGTTATCCCGGACCCTCAAGATTTGTGTCCACGACAAAAGCATAAGTTGTGTTCCCCCCAGTTCCCAGGAGTGGGGAGAACCAGTGTGCTCCCTCAAATTTGTTGTCACCCGATCCAAACTGGAATCCCACTTGCCAGGAAAAGAAGAGGAAGCAGAAATGGCCACTGGGGAGTCAGACCTTGTGTCCACCACAAAGTGACATGAGGAAAGTACAGCAGGGGGCGAAGTGCAAAGGAGTGACAGGGAGTGGCAGACGCTGGCAGGTGGATGGCGTGGGGGTGGGAAGCCACACTGAGGAGGCTGCTGAGGCTGAGACCCACTTCCGGGCCACGGTGAGGCAAAGCACAGACTCTGCCATGGGAACCAGGGGAGGCTGTGCAAAGCTCTAGCTGCTGTGTGGGGGCCGTGGGCGGCAAGATGGGAATCCTAGAGAGTAGCTGGAAGGCTCTCAGCGGAGATGGTGGCCTGGGCTGGAGTAGCAGTGAAGAGGCCAGAAGCAGAAGGATTAGGGATCACGTTAGAAGTAGATTCAGACTTGCTGATGGGTCACACGGCACAGGGAGAGCTGGTAAGGAAAAGGACAGATGGAGGTAGGCAGGGCAGGTTGGGGTTTGAGCAACTGAGTAGATGCTGTTAACTGAGATGAGGAAGAGGGACACATCAGAGGATTGATGGCTTAAAGGCGAGATTGTGTCTGTAACTTTGTGCTGCCTTCGGAGGGACTGGCTAGGGGAGCAGGGCAAACGGTGGTGTCAGGAGGCTTCACAGAAGGGCCAGGTTGCAGCTCAGTACATCTGAAAGGATGGGGAGGGAGGAGGAGCAGAGGAGGAAGTTGAGTTGGAAGCGGTGCGGGCACTGTGGTTGGGGAAAGGACTCTGGCATCAGATGAACCAGAATTTACAGCCTGGCTCTTCTTCCTTCTTTGCCACCTTGGGCAAGTCATTTTCCCTGTTTGAGTCTCAGTTTTCTCATGCTGTAACTGGGATGGAAAACGCCTACCCCCATGTATCTGGTTGTTTTTTTGTTTTTAATACCCTTTAACTTTTTGTTGTTGTTGTTGTTTTGCTGTGTTGGGTCTTCGTTTCTGTGCGATTGCTTTCTCTAGTTGCGGGAAGCGGGGGCCACTCTTCATCGTGGTGCGCGGGCCTCTCACCGTCACGGCCTCTCGTGGCGGAGCACAAGCTCCAGACGCGCAGGCTCAGTGGTTGTGGCTCACGGGCCTATTTGCTCTGCGACATGTGGGATCTTCCCAGACCAGGGCCCTGCATCGGCAGGCAGACTCCCAACCACTGCACCACCAAGGAAGTCCCGAACCTGATGTTTCTTAAATGCTTTCCGGGATGGCAATCCAGGACACGAGTGTGTAATCTATACATGCATTTTAGAGCAAATATTCCACAAGTAATAATTATGCCAAGGGCATGGAAAACCCACTGATACTTGACCAGGCAATGGATCAAAACCTGTAGTTCGGGGACTTCCCTGGTGGCACAATGGTTAAGAATTGCCTGCCAATGCAGGGGACACAGGTTTGAGCCCTGGTCCGGGAAGATCCCACATGCTGCGGAGCAACTAAGCCCATGCGCCACTAGTGAGCCTGCGCTCTAGCGCCCGCAAGCCACAACTACTGAAACCCGCACGCCTAGAGCCCATGCTCTGCAACAAGAGAAGCCACTGCAACGAGAAGCCCACGCACCGCAACGAAGAGTAGCCCCCACTCGCCGCAACTAGAGAAAGCCCACGCACAGCAATGAAGACCCAACGCAGCCAAAAATAAATAAATAAAATAAATAAAATTTTAAAAAAATAGCAACACCTGTAGTTTGAAAGATTCTGAGTTAATCCTAGTGGAGGGCTCAGAGCAGTATGTGGCTCTTGGCTGGCATGCGAGAACATCATCTATCGTTGTTACCGTCATTATTACTGTCCATGTTGTCGTTAATAACAGCTCAGTGAGGTGGGCACTGCTCCCTCCTTGCCTCCCAGACCGGGAAAAGGGGTCACCCTGCTGCTGAGTGGAGGGCAGTGCCTGGCAGGATGGGGCTCCGGCTCAGCCCCCAACCAAGGACCAGGCAGTTCTGAGTTCCTAACCGCTAAATGGCCATAACCAAACCCGCCTCCTAGGACAGTCGTGACGTTCACTGACGTCACATACAGGAGGTGCTGAGAACCTGACCAGGGACGTTATGGGCATTAAGAGGATGGCACAGGTAAGAATAATGCACATTGTTACTGGTCCGTAAATGTAATAACATGAACATAATGTGTATTTGTTGGATTCTGGATTTAGTCATTTATATTATGCCAGATAAATTATTTGGAATGTTACTGTGGTTGTTGTGAGGACTAAATGAAAATTACTGTAAAGGGCCTGGCATATGATAGGTATTTGGTAACTAATAGTTATGTTAATGAAGACGGAGCAGGGGGGAGTGGGAGGGAGAGAGAAGAGGGGGGAGGAGGAAAAAGGAGGGGGAGGGATGGGGAGCGAAGTGGGGAGGGGAGAGGCCACAGAAGAGGAAGAAGAGGGAGGGACGACTGGCACTGAGTAATGGGCCCGGCACACAGTAGGTGCTCAATAAAAGTGCACTGTGCTCCCCGCTCTGGGCTTTGCTCATCACCCCTGCCTTCATCTTCCAGGTGGAGACTGAGGTCCACAACAGTCGATCCCCTTACCCCAGGTCACACACCCCACCCACGGCTGGGCCGGGACAGGACCCCACAGCGCCGCTGCCCTGCCCACTGTGAACTCCAGAGCCAGCCTCTGCCTCTATTCCAGCTCTGTAGCAGCTGCCCTCCAAGGCCAGGGACTCAGGACCACACCTCCTTCTCTGAGGGGCCGGAGGGCACAGCTGGGGGTCCAGCAGCTCCGGCCTCACCTGCACCCCATACTGCTCCTCAGTGACTGCCCCCTGCCCCCCTCCCGGCAAAGTGCCTCAGGGGACGAGTGTGACCCCTTCTCCCCTCCCCCACGGGCTGCCACCACAGGCGACTTGGGTGATGCCTGGAGCCCACGGCCTTCCCTGAGCCCCCGGGCCACTTACCCCAGGACCTTCATAGAAGGCACTTTGGGCCTCCCCGGGATTATCCAGGAGCTCATCACTGTCAAGCTGCAACAAGACCCGCCCCCAACCAAGGTCAAAGGTCAGCTGGGCAGTGGGCTGGCCCACCTCTAGAACAAAAACCAGTTGAGGGTTACATGGGACAAAAAGACAAAGACGAGGTGGGGGGGTTGCGGGGGGAGATTCGAGGGGTACAGGAAACTCCGCCTCCAGAAAAGTCGCCCCAAAGAAAGGGGCTTGGCTGCAAGATTAAAACGCGAGGCAACCCCAGCACTGAGTCCGAGCCTCTCCTGACATGCCTGCCTTGAACTCTAGAATCCTGCCTCCGTGGCTTTGCTCAAGCGTCTTTGGTAACACATCTGGCAGGGCCTGTCACATTTGTCACCTCCTCCTGATAACTGTTCGTCCCTTCCTACTAAGTCACTCCTTCCACTGCCCAGCCCAAGCACCCGGCACGCCCTGCCACCCGGGCGCCTAACGTGCGTGCTGTTCCCATGTCTGGGAGCACAGGGACCTGTCTTGTTCCCGCAGACATAGGCAATGTCTACAACAGGCCCTAAGCGCCCAATGAATGGCTGTCCACGGCCAAGCCTCTCCAGTTTCTCTGTCCAGCTGATCTTTTTCCAGAACCCCAGACTGGTATATCCAATAGCCGCCCTTGGACTTCTGGCATCCACCTCGAACTCCCAGTCTCAGAGAATGGTACCACCACCCACTCAGCTGCTCAGGTCAAGTCCAGGAGGCATGCTGGATGCTCTTTCTTCCTCACCGTCTAAGCCACCAGCAAGTCTAGTGATTCTGCCTCCCAGACAGATCCCAGAACCAGCGTCTGGTACCTCCTCCCATACCTGCCCTGGGGCCCAGGCCACCAACTTCTGCTCCCCACTCGCCTCCGCTCCGCAGATTATTTGATACATCCCTTCTCAAGGAGCAGAGCTCTGTTCCCTCCCTGTGAGCGTGGGCCTGCTTAGTGACTCGCTTCTAGTAAATGCGGTATGACAGAAGTGACAGTGTGCGACTTTGGAGACTAGGTCATAAAAGGCACTGAGCTTCCTCCTGCCTCTCTCCCTTGGGTCACTTGCTCTGGGGGAACCAGCTGCCATGCTGTGAGGACACTCAAGCAATCCTAGGGGGAGGCCCACATGGTGAGGAGCTGAGGCCTCCAGCCAACTGCCACGGCAATGAGTCATTGTGAAGGCACATCTTCCAGCCCCAGACAAGCCCTCAGATGACAGTGGCTCCAGGCAACATCCTGATTGCTACTCAGGGGAGACACTGAGCTAGACACCCAGCTAAGCACTCCCCAGTTCCTGACCCTCAGAAACTGAGAGCTCTAACAAATGTTGTTTTAAGTCACTAAGTGATGGGATAACTTGTTATGCAGCTGTAGGTGACTGATACAGCTCCTCATGGCTCAACAGACATCCACTCTCCCCCACTTTGTTCCATTCTCTGGAGGGCAAACGGAATGTGGCATTCTCCTGCTTAATAACCCGTCAGAACTGCCTGTCACGTTCAGAATAAAGTCTGAACTCCTCGATCAAGTCCTCCAAGCCCTTCATGACCTGGTGATTTTTGTCCACTCCAGTCTTACCACCTTCTAGTTTCCCCTTCATTCCGGCCCCACTGGCCTTCTTTCTCAAACTTTCCAAGCTTCCTACCTGTCCTTCCCCTGCCCAGAGCGCCATGGCCACCTCCCTTTGATCCTTCAGGTTCACACCAGCTAGAGAAGCCCCTGCTTCCGCCTCCCATTCATTTTCTTTTAAACCTCTTTTGTTGTGCAAGTGACATTATTATTTCTTATGCTGCTCTGCATGGTGCTTTCCACCATCACCTTTATTAGCTCTCGGTTGCTTTCTTTACCAAGGAAATGTGTATGGAGTGAGGGCAGGGATTTGCCATCTGTTTCACTCTCTGCCATAACCCTGGGGCCTGGCTCATGGAAGGCAAGGGGCAGATGTCTACTGAATCAGCGGGGTGTGTCTCTCAGCTCCCAATTCCACAGGCCCCTGCCCTGGGGATGCTTCTCCCTGCCCCAGCACTCACCTTCTCAGATCCATGTAAGAAGTCATTGAGGGCCTGAGGGTCACTGAAAGAGAGAAGGGGAGAGACATTTGAGGAGATGAGGGACAGGGGAGGGGAGGGAGAGGGTGGGGGAGGGTGGGGTGGGGTGGGGAGCCCATTACTCACCAAATCACGTCTAGTAAGCATCTCCCATCCTCATCATCCATCGCCACTGGACGGGGCGGGGCGGGAAGAGGGCAAGGGAGACAAGTTAGATGTCGTCAGCGTGCCAGGACCCTCCCTGCAAGGACCATTCCCTGGGGCCAAGACCCCTGGAGGGGTCAGGGTTTCTGTCCCCTTAAGTCTAGGGGCATGGGTAGGGGTGGGGCAGGTGCCCTCCGTACCAGAGCCTCCTGATCAGAGACAGACAGCTGCCTTTTCCTCCTCCCTCTCTCTCCCCAGCATCTGATGACGATGGTGATGACATCAACCCAGACTGAGTCCTGATCACATGCAGGCCCCGTGCTAAGTGCTTCACACACATGTATCTCATTTAATCCCCACAGTATCCCTCGAGGTGGGTCCTGCCACCCCCGCTTTGCAGATGAGTAAAAGGAAGAGCTGAGACCATGGTTCTCTGTCTCCCAGCTAGCAGGTGGCAGAGCCAGCCCTGAACCCACAAGCCTGGCCCCAAGCCTGTGCTCCTGTCCTACACGTGACTAGGTGAAGGAGGGAGGGAGGGGAGGCGGCATGAAGGGGCCCAGGCTCTGGGTCCCCCTGGAAGACACATGCAGCGTGGTTCTCAAGGAAGAGAACAGAGAGGGAGAGGGGCCAGGAGGGCAGGCGCTCTGAGTCAGAGGAACCGCCAGAGCCGGGCCGAGCCTGTCAGAATGATGAGGATGAGGACGGCTAACATTTGGCTCCTGCTTACCATGTGCCAGGCACTGTCCCAAGCGTTTCACAAATGTTAGCTTGTTCAGCCCCCATGGGAAAAGGATGCCGTGTGCCCCATTTTACAAGTGAGAAAACAAGTTCTCTGTTTGCCCATCCACCCACGCGCCAACCACCACTGCTCCAGACATCCTACCAAGCTTCCATGCACCCATCTTTACAAACTTCCACCCAACCGCCCATCTTTCTTGTCTTCCAAACACACAAACTGACCCGTCCTTCCATCCGCTCCTCCTTTTTACTTTTTTGGGCCGCACTGAGAGGCTTGTGGGATCTCAGTTCTCCGATCACGGACTGAACCCGGGCCCGGGCAGGGAAAGCACTGAGTCCTAACCACTGGACCGCCAGGGAAGTCCCCATCCGCCTATCCTTGCATCAGCCCACGCATCCTTCCCTCTCAACCACGCAGACAGAACACGATGAGAAATCACACACAATCCCAGTCCAGGGCCATGGAGTTGTTACCCTCTTTTTTTCTTCTTCTTAGGGGGAGGGGGATGGTCTTGAACTCACTGAGGACATGGTGAGTGTCGTGCCCTCACCCAGCTGGGTCACCACCCCTAACCCCCAATAGCATTCTCTGAACTTCCTGATCACCACTACAACCCCTATTACCCTCGACGGCTCTGTGACATAAAGAATCTCAGGGAGGGACCCCACATGGTTAGTTCAGGGGCTTCTCTGACCAGTACCTTGGAGAGTCTGATGAAAACAAAAGACCCTCTTGCCAGAAACATGCATGTGGGCCAGAAATGTTACACGTTCTTTCCCAGGGGGAAGTGTGTCATGGGACGGACACACACACACACACACATGTATGCACACACGTACACACTTCACAGGCCCTGGGTTAACAAGCCCAGTCTAGAACAGAAACACATGGCCCCGGAGCCTCACACACCCATCATGCTCGCCTCTACAGCTGGCCCCGGGGACTGTCCCCAGAGAGGCCCTTCCAAGGCTCTTGCTGCATCCGTACGGCAAGATAACACACTCTCTCTGGCTTCATATCTCCGCCCACACCCACTGTCTTCCCATGTCACCAGCTCTGTGGCCTACGAGCCCCTGCCCTTCCCAACCAGCCTAAGGTGGGCAAGGCCTGGCCAGGGAATGACAAGGCAGGATCTGCAGAGAATCTGGAGAAGACGGAAAGGGGGGAGGGAGATCCTGCCTGCAGATGGCATGGAGGTTGGGGGGGAATGGCCCGAATGACCCAGGGGGCCCAGGATGGAGAGGGCGGGGCTGAAGGATGTGGCTGAGCCAGGCTCTTCCAAGAAGGAACGTCCCTTCCGGGGAGGTGGACGGGAGACCACGGCCCCTCCGGTAATGAGCGGGGTGCTTGGCTGGTTACCTGCGCTACAAATGAATCATGAAGGGAAGGAGGGTGCGTCCACTCCAGCTCTACGCAGGGCCCCCAGCTGGGGATGTGGGGAGGGTCCTTTTGGGGGCCAGCTGTAGAGAGAGAATGAGAGAGAGGCTGTGAGTGAGACAGTCAGTGAAAAGGAGAAAGATGTAGCCAGAGAGACGAGAGGTCAAATACAAGTTTAAAACCACAGGAAAGGGGCTTCCCTGGTGGTGCATTGGTTGAGAGTCTGCCTGCCGATGCAGGACACGTGGGTTCGTGCCCCGGTTTGGGAAGATTCCACATGCCGTGGAAGGGCTGGGCCCGTGAGCCATGGCCGCTGAGCCTGCGCGTCAGGAGCCTGTGCTCTGCAAGGGGAGAGGCCACAACAGTGGGAGGCCCGCATACCGCAAAAAAAAAAACAAAAACCACAGGAAACAACACTGTACATTATCACATATATATATGCAGACACACTGCACTATATCTACATACAGTGTGTGTACATATATATATATATATTCACACACACACACATCATGCAATAGTATATAACATTATATGATATAATCCATCAGCACTTCAATCTAGCAAAATACAGTCAGGTCTCATCATTTGAGGTGCTTATGTCCTATAAGGTCACCGTGAATTTGCGATTATGGCCGCTGAGCTGCAGCCCCTGGGGAAAGACAGGGTTAGCTTCCTGCCAGCCTCTGGTCCCATTCTCATCAACCCATCAATATATCCCCTTGGTTTATGTGTGTTTCTGTTTAAAGACACCTTGTTTGGGACTTCCCTGGTGGCGCAGTGGTTGAGAGTCTGCCTGCCAATGCCGGGGACACGGGTTTGAGCCCTGGTCCGGGAAGATCCCGCATGCCGTGGAGCAACAGAGCCCGTGCGCTACAACTACTGAGCCTGCGCGCCTAGAGCCCGTGCTCCACAACAGGAGAAGCCACCGCAATGAGAAGCCCGCGCACCACGAGAGTAGCCCCTGCTCGTTGCAACTAGAGAAATCCCGCGCACAGCAACGAAGACCCAACTCAGCCATAAATAATAAATAAATAAATAAATTCATTTTAAAAATAATAAAAAAAACAATAAAGACACCCTGTTTAATATAAATGGTTGATTCGCTCACACTGAGCTCAAGGCCCACAGCGCTGTAACTCGTGCCTGAGGGCAGGTCACCTCACACGCACGATCTCTCCAGAGCACATCGCAGCCTTCCTGTTCTTATGGACAGTGGGCGGCCCTTCAGCCCTACACGGGAGGGGCCGTATTTAACAGCAAAACCACCCACAAAAAGCACAAAAGTGCAAAACAACAGGGCACTAAAGAGGATGCTTGTTTATAGCTCTCGAGCTGAACAGAGAGACAGAGGGTCGCCGCGTTCAACCTCAGCTGGTAGCACGTGCATCGGGAGACTCAAGATAGACTCACGGCTCTGCACACGTCTGCAAGTGACCAGGAAAGTGCCGTTGAGTATTGATTTGGGGGTTAACAATGTTAGCAAATAGGCGGATTCACAAATATGGAATCCACGAATAACAAGGATTGACCTGATGACAGTAATGATGGTGGCTGTGATGACGATGATGATGGCTGCTGGTTTGAAGTGCTCTGCACGTATCAGCCTGTTCACCGTCTTTGAATCCCTATGAAGCAGGTGATTTTCGCAGCCCCATTCCACAGATGAGGAAGGCGAGGCTCAGAACGGTGAGCCAAACGCTCTATATCCCTCCAGTGGTCAGTGGTCGGGCTGGGGTCTGAGCCAAGGTCGGCTGACTCCAGAGTCCCCGCCCTTAACCACTATCCCACAGACGGTCCTCTCCTCATATTGTTTCTCTTTTAAATGTGAAGCCAACACGCCACAGTGTCAAGATAAGATGAAGCTGGGTGACAGCCTTTGTTAGCATTTTGTGAATGCCTGGGATAGCTCAGATCCAAAAAAGCGATAAAGCAAGCAGATGGAAGAGAGGAGGAACAGGAGCTGCTTCTCCTTTGTATGGAGAGCCCCAGGCCCTGGAAAGATCTAGAAAGCATCTGTCACAAGACCCTGGAACACGGGATCCTGGCCCATCTAGATTCCAGGTGCACTGTCCTGGACCAGGGTGATCACAAGTGCCCAAGGTGGCTTTGTGAGTGCCGCCAGCTCCATGTGGGCTCCCCCCTCCTCCATGCCCCAAGCTTTGGGTGTGGCCCAAGTTCTGTAAACATCGGACCAGAAGTAGAGCCAGGAGGTGGGTGTCTCCTGAACAGGGCTCTCCAAAGGGGATCTGTGGGTGAATGTCCAGTGGGAGGCTCCAGACTGTGAGAATCTGTTATCCATGTGTTTTCATTCAGATGGTAACAGCAGAGCAATGGACGAGGGGGACTTTCCGGGGAGAGGGCAAGGTTCTGCATGGTGATGCGGTGTCCGTTACATGGGGGTTTAAAAATTCACAGCTCAGGTTTGTGTATGTCAACACATGTCAATTCAACCATGTTAATTTTACCTTTAAAAAACTGTACAAAACAGGGCTTCCCTGGTGGCGCAGTGGTTGAGAGTCTGCCTGTCGATGCACGGGACGCGGGTTCGTGCCCTGGTCCGGGAAGATCCCACATACCGCGGAGCGCCTAGGCCTGTGAGCCATGGCCGCTGAGCCTGCGCGTCCGGAGCCTGTGCTCCGCAATGGGAGAGGCCACAACAGTGAGAGGCCCGCGTACCGCAAAAAAAAAAAAAAAAAAAAAAAAAAAAACTGTACAAAATAAATAATCAGCATAGAGTTGTAGTGGGGGAGGAGAGCTAACAGACATGGCAAATGTTGGTAACTGTTAGAGCTGGATGATGGCTACCTGGGGGCTCAGTACACCATTCTAGTTAATTTACATCTTCTCGAAAGTTTCCATAATAAAAAGAAAACCATTTGTCAATGATCAGCAGGTCCGGGGTTCCTCTGAGATGGGCCCCCCGTTCAGGTGCCAGGGTTGGCATCTATGTCGCCTATCAGGTTGATGCCAAGAGGCCCAGCATGGGGTTACCGTTTGGGGTTGGAGTCAGCAGTTCAAATCTCCACTTCCCCACACATGGGCTGAAGTCGGGCAAGTGACTTCACTGCTCTAGGCTTCAGTGCCCTCATCTGTAAAATGGACACAATCATAGTCCTTATTTTCACGTATGGTAGTGGAGAGGCTCTTAGGCCTTTAATCCCCTGGTGTAGTAAAGTATTTTGTAAGCGATAGATACTGTTACACAATCATTTTAGCTGCCATTGTGAATCTTACCTAGTGGAGCAACTCCCAAAGCTTTCTGGCCACACACAGTCAGGTTGGACAAAAGTCCCCAGGCCCCAGCTTTTCCACCTGGTGCCTTTTGTCACGTTTGGCCCTTGAGCACATTTTGAAGGGTTTACACCCAAGGCAACAGAAATGAAAGCAAAAATAAACAAATGGGACCTAATCAAACTTATATGCTTTTGCACAGTAAAGGAAACCAGAAACAAAAGGAAAAGACCACCTATAGCCTGGGAGAAGATACTTGCAAATGATGTGACTGACAAGGGCTTAATTTCCAAAATATACAAACAGCTCATACAACTCAATAACAACAAAACAAACAACCCAATCAAAAAGTGGGCAGAACACCTGAATAGTCATTTCTCCAAAGAAGACATACAAATGGCCAACAGGCACATGAAAAGATGCTCAACATTGCTAATTATCAGAGAAATACAAATCAAAACTACAATGAGATATCACCTCACACCAGTCAGAATGCCATCATCAAAAAGTCTACAAATAATAAATGCTGGAGACGGTGTGGAGAAAGGGGAACCTTCCTGCACTGTTGGTGGGAATGGAAATTGGTGCAGCCAATATGGAGAACAGCATGGAGGCTCCTTCAAAAACGAAAAATGGAGTTACCATATGGAAGGGTTTACATACCATTTGATTATGCACGTGGTCCGACTTAAACTGCCAGGTACCAGGTCTCCTTGGGTCCTTCCAAACCCCTGTTGTTACCCCATTTGTCAGGTGAGATAAACGAGGCTAAATAGAGTGGTGAATGGGAAACCATGGCCCACACACAACCAGTGATACGTGCCCCCTACCCACTCATGCACAGGGCTACCCAGGAGCCTGCAGCTCTCAACCCGGCAGAGGGAGCCTTGAAAGACACAAATGAACCCACTGAGAGTGGAAAGACAGAATTTGAATGCTGTCTGGATATCTGATGATACTAAGAAATTGGGATTAAGATTCTAGGTATAACAATGGCATAGTGTTTTTGTTTTTCTGCTTTTTTTCCTTTAGAGTTCTTACCTTTTAGTAATACATCCTAAAATACATAGGGGTGAAATGATCAAATGTCTGTGATTTACTGCAAAATAATCCAGTTCTGGGAGGTCAGGGCCATACTGACCTGCGCTGTCCAATACGGAAGCCACCAGCCATGTGTGACTACGCGCATTTAAGTTCAAGCTAATGAAATGAAATTAGGGCAAATGACTTGAGTAGTTATTTGTCCAAAGAAGATATACAAATGGCCATAAGCACAGGAAAAGATGATCCACACCACCAATCATTAGGGAAATGCAATCAAAACCACAGATGCCACCTCACCCCCATTAGAAGGGCTACTATCAAAAAACCAAACATTAACAAGTCTTGCCGAGGACCTGGAGAAACTGGAACCCTGGTGCTCTGTTAGTTAGTGGAAATGTAAAATGTTGCAGCTGCTGTGAAAAACACTTTGGCGGTTCCTCAAAAAATTAAAAATAGAATTAGCATATGACCCAGCAAGTCCACTTCTGGATATATACACAAAAGAATTGAAAGCAGGGTCTTGAAGACAGATTTATACAGCCACGATCACAGCAACACTATTCACAAGAGCCAAAAGGTAGAAACAACCCAAGTGTCCATCAACAGATGAATGGATAAGCCAAATGTGGTGTCTATTTACAATGGAATAGCATTCAGGGAGAAAATTCTGATACACGCAACAGCATGGATGACCTTAAGTTAGGTGAAGTGAGCCAGTGACAAAAAGACAAAGATACCATCTGATGCCACTTATGACGGAGAGACAGGAAGTAGAATGGCAGCTGCCAGGGACTGGGGGCAGGGGAGGAGAAACCGGGAGTTATTGTTTAGTGGGTGCAGAGTTTCAGTTCTGCAAGATGCTACAAGTTCTGGAGAAGGATGGGGGTGAAGGTTGCACAACTATGCAAACGCACTTACTGTCGCTGAATCGTACACTTCGAAATGGCTGAGATGGTAGGTTGTGTTATGTATATTTTACTGCAATAAACAAATGGGAAAAAAAAGGGGACAATGAGGAATGTGAAAGTTTTAAATAAAAAAGATTTACCTTAAGAGTGTAAAGGAAATTAAACATTTAGTTCGCGGTCACGGTGGCGACATTTCGTGGGCTTGACAGCCACACGTGGCTGCTGGCTACCCCACAGGACACCTCAGATCTAGAATATTCCCATGGTGGCAGAAAGCTCTCTTGGGCAGTGCTGGTCTGTCAGAGTGGCGGAAAACTGAAAATTGGCAAAGAGTTGGTTGATGGGGTCCATGTTTTACTATTCTACTTTGAGCACATTTGCAGTTTTCCAAAATGAAAATTTTTTATTTTGAAAATACTTGAACATCAAAAAATCATACGTCTCTCTGATTTTTTGTCATCTGGCTCCCCCACCAAAATGTCAACCCCCACGAAGGACCGGGATTTTGTCTGTTTTGTTCCCTGTGGGACACCCAGAGCCTGCACAGAGCATGGCACATGGTAGGGGGTCACTAAATATTTGTGGGGTGAACAAATGAATTTGCACAGGTGGTTAAACAAACACAATCATTCGTTCAAAGAGCAGCCTGGTGAGAAAGGCATTTACTAATTGCCCGCTCTGTGTCCAGCATGGGGGAGAGCTGAGGATACTGTAACGAACAAAAGCAGACCCAGTCCTTGACTTTGGGCAAGATCAGGACTAGTGGTTCTCAACCAGGGGTGACATTAGACGCCCCTCTCCTTCCTCGACACACACATACTCAAAAAGCTTTTGAAAAAGTGACCAGGGGAGGTGGGGGACACACAATTAGCATGCCAAGCTGCAACCCCAAATTGCGCACAGGGGAGTGGACGCCTTGCGCTCCTTCAGAGCAGAAGCTTTAAAAGCCATCACACGGTTCTGCCCAAGTCCTGGCATGACAAGGGATACGTGGACGGAGCCACAGCCAATGCACGAAGCTCGAACACACGAGCGAGAGAGGAGCCTTTGCTGCTGTCAGCTGCTGAGATCTAGGGCTCACTCATTACTGCAAATCACTCAGCCGAAGCTGGCTGATACATCTAGGAAGAGCCTACCCTGCCCCAGTGCTTCCTTGGTATCAGGCCCTGTGCTAACCCCACACCTATTGATTCCTCCCAGTCCCCGGGGAGGCAGGAGGAACATTTCCCACAGCGCAGGAAACTGAGGCTCCCAGGGGTCAGGACACTTGCCCCAAACCACACTGTGAGGCCAGAATTCGAACTCAGACCCTGTGATTCCGAAGAACCTCGTTCTCCACCACTGGGCTATAAAAAGCACGAAAAGATGGGCTTGCGAAACCACAACCAGCTCAAGAGAACAGCCACGATGCAACAATGACAAAGTGTCCTTCCAGAAAATCCTGTGAATTCCTCCGGCACTTGGAATGCCATCGGAGTTTTGCGTTGTCATCAGGAGTTGTGCAGAAGCCAGGCTGCTGAGCAGGATACAGAATTAAAAGTCCCCGCAAAGCTCCAGAAACAGGCTAATTTTAATTTAGATTTAATTTAATGCTAGTAACCCTCAGGTTATTTGCAAGTCATAAAAATGAAAGTCGACGGAACACTACCATTTGCTCATGGGAAGTGATAGGTGAAGAGGATGTGGCAAAGTCTAGCTGTTGCTTTTCCAAACACCATTTCCCCACCCCTCCTCGCCTTGCTCACAGCAGCCTGATGCTGCTCGGGGTAACCCCTGCCAATTCCAAGATGTAAACAAACGCTGTTCTGAGTCAGTCAGTCTTTTTCAAACTATGGGTCATGCCTTTGAGGGTTGTGAAATCAAATTAGCAGGTTGTGACAAGGAATTTTGTTTTAAGTTAAAGAGTATGGGGTCAAATGGAATGGGATAGAATAGGAAATATTAAAAGGCATCACACAGGGTAAGCAAAAGGATCAGTTTGTGATACTCGTTTCAATTTTGTGTGTCTCTGTGTGTACATATTTCCTACTGTGGGTTGTGGCCAAAATAGCTTTAAAATAATTGGACGAGGCCAGTGGCACTGCTCTCCCCTTTATCAGCCATTCACTTTCCCAGGCTTCCTAGCAGCTAGGCTAGCCATAGTTTTGCAAATAAGTAAAAGCCAAAGTGTACAGAGTTGGGTTCTGCTCAATGAATCTTTTGGGGAAGACAGAATTTGGGAAAGGTTTTCTTCCAGAATATAAAGACAGAGCTTCTCTAGGGAGAAAGTCTTTTGCTTCCTGCTTCCAGCTTTGAATACAGTTGAGAAGACTGGAGCTCTGGCAGCTATTTTGCAATCATGACGTAATAAACCTGAGGCTGATAAGCCCACCTACGGAGGATAACTGATGAGAGGAGAAAAAAAGACTAGGTTCTTAACAACTCCTCATGGGTTGCCTGCCTCCAGACTTCTTAATCCTTACAGTTTAAGCCACTGTTAGGTTTTCCGTTATTTGCAGTCAAACACAACCTGACACAAACGAGTTGGCATTTCTACACATCTTTGCAGCCCATCACAAGGACTCTCAAAGCCTTCCGTGGGTCAAGGACTGTACTCTGTGAATCTGCTGATTGAGAAGATAGGCCCAGCAACGTGGGAGAGGGCTGATGGTAAGGGGACCTGAAAAAAAGACCACTGGGGCCAAAAACTCTTCTTCTCCCTAGTCCCACTGTTTACAGCTCCTCCTATTTATTATCCAACCCTTGAACTTGGGTTGGCCTTTTGACTTGCCTTGGCCAACAGAATGTGGTGGAAGTGATGGTGTGCGTTTCTGAGCCTACTCTTTGCCCAGCTGCCATGTGACAAAGTCCAGGCTAGCCTTTTGGAGGACAAGAGACACATGCCCATCACCTCTATCATCCCAGCTCACAGCCAGCCAAGCCCTAGAAGCAGAGCTGCCTAGCTGACCTACCGCTGACCACACCCAGGTAAGACAGAAGTAACCAGAGGTACCCAAGGCCAAATTCTAACCAGTGGAACCACAGTTTTATTTTAATCCACTGTGGCACATCGTGTTTTCCAAAGATGGCTGAAATAATGTCTACAACCTCCCATGATCTACCAAGGTGTGATCTTGCCAGTCCCCTTGAATTGAGGAAACTTTGTGACTACTTCAACCAGGACAGTGCAACAGAATTGCCACTATGTGACTTCTGAAGCTAGGTCATAAAAGTCAACTCAGTTTCTGCCATGTCCACCAGGACATTTACCCTGGAAGCCCTAAGCCACCTTAATAGAATTCTTACCGCTCTGAGGCCACCATGCCATGCGGAAGCCTAAGCTAGACACATGGAGAGACCATGAGTAGATGCTCTGGTTGATGGTCTTATCTTCAAGTCATCCCAGCCCAGGTGCCATGCATGGCATATGAACAAGTCCTCAGCCCCCAGCCTGCGAGTCTTCCCAGCCAAGACTGCAGACATCATGGAGCAGAGACCCACTATGTCAAATTCCATGTCAAATTCTTGGCCCATAACACCTGTGAGCATAATACAGCTGTTCCATTAAGCTGCTACATTTTGGGGTAATTTGTTAAACAGCAACAGTAACCAGAACAGCCTCTAAAGTTGGGGGTTATTTGTTATGTGGCAGCAGCTAGCTGATACAGCCCTCTCTAGAGACTAAGTACCAACTTTGACCTCACACCTCTGACTCACCCAACTCTTTCTTTCTTTTTTTTTAAATTAATTCATTTATTTTTGGCTGCATTGGGTCTTCATTGCTGCGTGCAGGCATTCTCTAGTTGCGGCGACGGGGGCTATTCTTTGTTGTGGTGCACGTGCTTCTCACTGTGGTGGCTTCTCGTTGCGGGGCACGGGCTCTAGGTGCATGGGCTTCAGTAGTTGTGGCATGCAGGCTCAGTAGTTGTGGCTCACGGGCTCTAGAGCACAGGCTCATTAGTTGTGGCACATGGGTTTAGCTGCTCTGCAGCATGTGGGATCTTCCCGGACCGGGGATTGAACCCATGTTCCCTGCATTGGCAGGTGGATTCTTAACCACTGTGCCACCAGGGAAGTCCCTCACCCAAGTCTTACCCATTCCACCTCCCAAATCTCTCCACTTTATCTCTTCCTCTCCATGACCACTATTCCTGCCCAGATCCAGGCCTCAC
Organism: Hyperoodon ampullatus; assembly: GCF_949752795.1. Lineage (NCBI taxonomy): Eukaryota > Metazoa > Chordata > Mammalia > Artiodactyla > Ziphiidae > Hyperoodon > Hyperoodon ampullatus. Next base: position 41,301,659 of record NC_136931.1, read on the forward strand.
CATCTCTCTTTTCATCTATCCATCCACCCAGACTTTTGGGGAGAGAGAAAGAAAGAGCTATTTGGAGAGCAATTAAAATCGACACCACCTTTATGTTCAGTGACCTTTAGAGTTCTAAAATCACGGAATTAGTTTAACAACATAAAAGCCTGCCCTATAAAACTTGGATTGCTCATAAAGCAACTGGTGTCTAGCTCCTAAAAGCCCTGTTTACACAGGTAGTCACACACTAGAAATGTTTGGTATGTTCTCTCTTTCTCTTTTTGCCATTCACCACTGTTCTAAATGAAGCTATAAAGCCACAGACTTGCCAAGAAAATCAGGCATCTGAAAAGGTTTTTGAATATTTTCTTAATACTAGTGTATAAAAAACAGGGGGGAAACTCTGAGGAGTGAAACAGGTAACGGGGTGGGGTGAAGGGAACAAAAGCAGCGATTACACTGACCAGACACAGGGCTGCCCAGGGCATCAAGCAAAAGAGAGCACTTCAAGTTCAGGAAAAAATGGAGTTAAGAGAAGCGAAGGGGAAAGAAAAGCCCCTACAACATTCCACACATGCTTTAGACCACTTGTTCCTAAACGTGGGCAGGCACCAGAATCACCTGGAAGGCTTTTAAAATAAAGAATGAAAGAATGGATTTCAGAATCAGCAGGTTGGGGGCAGGGGCGGGGGGTGCTGAAAATTTGCATTTCTAACAAGTTCCCAGGTGATGCTGATGCTGCTGGTCCAAGGACCACTGCTCTAGAAGCTTTTGTCTCTTTAGTTTTCCTTCTGGGGCTCTTGCTCTTGTATAGAACACAAGCCACCAGTTCCTAGCCAGTGCCCAGGCCCCTGACAATGTGGCCTCGCAGGGTCCTCTCCGAGGCTCAGGAGGGTCCAACAGCCAGTCTCAGTCTGATATCCTTTTAAACAGAACATGGATTTGGTTCCATTCAGCAATGTACCCTCCTAAGAGGACGACTCACAGTGAGTATAGGCCTTTTGCCCCTTTGCCAGAGACTTCCTTTCTCAGCCTCCTTTGCAGCCAAGTGTGGACATGGGAAGATTTTTACATTTGGATAAAAAAGACAGAACCTTACATTGGGAAGATTATTTGCCCCTACTCTTTCCTGCTTCAGAGAATGATGTGAAGCATGGTGACAATGGCCATGCTACAGCAGCCATTTTGCACTCCTGAGGGGGGAGGCCCAGTGAATCAGAGACAGACCCAGCATCCTGGCAATATTGAGCTGCCAAATATTCCTGGAATGGCCTTCAACTAGATGTGTTGTTCCAGAAGAGAACTAAAAGCCTGAATTAACTAAGGTTAAACATACACCTACTCTATGACCCGGAAATTCCACTTCAAAGAATTCCACTTAATGGATGTGAAAAGTATGTCTACAAAAACATTTGTACAGAAATTTTCATAGCAGCATTATTCACAAAAGCCCCAAACTGGAAACAGCACAGTGTCCATCGACTAGTAGATGGAGAAACAAACTATGTTATATCCACGCACTTGAATACAGCTTGATAATGAAAGGGAATAAACTACTGATACACGCAAGGTCATGGATGAATCTTAAATCCACCATGCTGAGGAAAGGAAGCCAGACACAAAAGACCATTCACTGTGCGATCCCCTTGAAGTAAAGTTCTGGTGAAAGTGATGGGGAAAAAAATCGGAGGTGTGATGGCCTTAAGCGAGCAGCAGGAGGGGGAGAGGGCTAAGTACTGACTAGGAAGGTCCACGAGGAAATCTTCTGGGATGATGGAAATGGTCTGTAGCTAGATCTGGGTGATGGTTACATAGGTAATATTTGCCAAAGTTCATCAAGCAGTGCACTTAAGGTTTGTGCCTTTTATTATACTTCATTTGTATCCCAGTAAAGCACAGCTTAAAAAAACAAAAAACAAAAAAACCCTACACAATCGATTCTTGTTATTCGTGGTAGTTATGTTCGACAAAGTTGCCACAAACACTGAATTAGAGAATAAGGAACTATTGTTCTTGGGGGAAATACAGGTTCTTATGAGCCTCTGGTCCCAACATTTTCATCAACTGATCAATACATAACCTTGTTTTTAACGTGTGTTTCTGTTTATAGACGCCTGATTTAATATATACGGCTGATTCATTCACAGTAAACCCATAACCAACGGCGCTGTAACTCACACCTGAACGAAGCTCATCTGAGACACATCACAGCCTTCTGGAACTTGAACACTAGCCAACACTTCAGCACAATGTTTGTGGGGCATTTTAAACAGCTAAACCAGCAACCAACAGCCCCAAAATGTGAAAAACGTGGCACTAAACAGACCAAGAAAAAGCCACTTGGCTACAGTAAGAGCTGAAACAAGAAGACACAGGGTCGCCCCGGTTGATCTCAGCTAGGAACAGGCACACAAGACAACTCAAATTTTTCACTTGCTCTGCACATGTCTGTAAATGACTGGGAAAGCACCCGGTGTGCTGATCTGGGGGTTACAAAGAAATTTTAGCAGGTAGATGAATTCACAAATATGGCATGTGGGAATGAGAATCAACTGTACAGGGAAATATTGGTCAAGATTATAGCACATTTATTTACCCTTTACCTGGAGATTTCACTCATGGTCTGATCCTACAGGTGCAACCTGATATATCCAAAATTATACATTTAGGAGGTTTTTAGGGCAAGGTGTTGTCTACCAGCGAGATATTGGAAGTAATCCACTGGCCATCACTGGAAAACAGGTTAAATAAACTGGGTCCATCTAAATGGGAATACTATGCAGCTGTAAAAAAGAATGAAGAATACAAATGGCCACCTATATGGGAAAAGAATCTGAAAAACAATACATATATGTACATATATAACTGAATCACTTTGCTGTATACCTGAAATTAACACAACATTGTAAATCAACTATACTCCAACGTAAAATAAAAAAAAATTTTTTAAAGAATACAAATGGCCAACAAGCCCATGAAGAGATGTTCAACATCATTAGCCACCAGGGAAATGCAAATCAAAACCACAAGTGGATGGGCTTCCCTGGTGGCGCAGTAGTTAAGAATCCGCCTGCCAACGCAGGGGACACAGGTCGAGCCCTGGTCTGGGAGGATCCCACATGCCACGAAGCAACTAAGCCTTTGTGGCACAACTTCTGAACCTGTGGTCTAGAGCCTGCGAGGCACAACTACTGAAGCCAGTGAGCCACAACTACTGAAGCCCGCACGCCTAGATCCTGTGCTCAGCAACAAGAGAAGTCACCACAATGAGAAGCCCGCGCACAGCAACGAAGACCCATTGCAGCCAAAAATAAATAAATGAATGAATGAATGAATGAATGAATAAATAAATAAAAGAATATATATATGTATAACTGAATCACTTTGCTGTACACCTGAAACATGGTAAATCAACTACACTTCAATTTGAAAAATTAAATTAAAAACATTTTTAAATGGATGTATCACATTAAATATAAATTATATCTTAATGAAGTTCATTACAAAACAAAAACAAAAACAGACTCCGACTCCGGACTTCCTGGTTCAAACTGTGGCTCCACAAGTTACCAGCTGTGAATTGGGGCAGGTATCTTCACTTCCCTGCCTCAAGACCTTTGCACTTGCTGTTCTCTGTCAGGAACACCCTTCCTGCAGATAGCTACGGGGCTTCCAGCTCACCTTCTTCAGGTCTTTGCTCAAATGTCACATTTTCAGCGAGGGCAGGTTAAAATGACCACTAGCACCACCAGCCCTCTCCACCCACTTTCCCTTTTGCTCCACTGCATTCAGTACCTTCTGATGAGTCCTATCATGGGTCTCCCCCACCAGCCAGCCAGCCCCCAGACAGCGGGGATTTTTGTCTTGTTCATGCTATATCCCCCCTCCTAGAATAGTGTCTGGCACACAATAGGTACTTAGTAAATAACTGCTGAATAAGTGAGCTAAGGGATACATGCTACTCCCATTTGGGGATGTGAATTGCAAAATGTTCAATAAGTATCTAGTCAAGGAAAGAAGGAGAAAGCACAAGGGAAGATGGAAAGAAATGGGCTTCACCACTAACCTCAAGGATCTGAAGCTCAGAGAGGCAAAGGCACTGGCCCCAAGTCACACAGCAAGTAAGGGGTGGAGCTTGGGTCCCTACTGGGCAGGCTGACACCACCAGCTACCTACACTGCACACTGCATGCTGCCCCAGAGAAGGACATGAGCCCAGACCACCATGAAGCCCAGATTTCCTCCCCTGAATGACAGGCAGCAAGAAGGATTGGCGGTCTCTGTACACAAAGACTACTCAGTCAAGACAGAGAAAGCAGGGGCAGAGAAAACAGGCAGGGAAGAGGGAAGGAGAGTGTTTCGGGGAAAATTAAAGACAAGCCAGTGAGAACCAGTGGTCCCATCCACCAAGTGGAAACAGAGATGAGAATTTAGATGCACACCCCCACCCCATTTAAAGATGTTCAACATCATTAGCCATTAGAGAAATGCAAGTCAAAACCATAATGGGGGGTTTCCCTGGTGGCGCACTGGTTAAGAATCCACCTGCCAATGCAGGGGACACGGCTTCGAGCCCTGGTACAGGAAGATCCCACATACCACGGAGCTACTGAGCCCGTGCGCCACAACTACTGAAGCCCACGCACCTAGAGTCCGTGCTCCGCAACAAGAGAAGCCACCGCAATGAGAAGCCTGCGCACTGCGACGAAGAGTAGCCCCCACTCACCGCAACTAGGGAAAGCCCATGCGCAGCGACAAAGACCCAATGCAGCCAAAAATAAACAAAAAAAAATTAAAAAAAAAACAAAACATAATGGGATACCACCTCACACCCAGTAGGATGGTTGTGTTAGAAAAGAGAAATTGGAATCCTCATGCATTACTGGTGGGAAAGTAAACTGGTGCAGACGCTGGGGGAAAAAGTCTGGCAGTACCTCAATAACTGAACACAGAGTTATCATTTAACCCAGGAATTCCACTCCTAGGTATAGACCCAAGAGAATTAACATACATCCACACAAAGACTTGTGCACAAATGCCCATACCAGCATATTCACAAGAGACAAAAAAGTGGCAACAACCCAAATGTCTATCAATGGATAAATAAAACCTGGTATATTCACATAATTAAACATTAATCAGCCAGAAAAAAGAATGAAGCACCGATCCATGCTACGACATGGACGAACCTTGAAAACATTATACTCAGTGAAAGATGCCAAGTAAAAAAGACCACACACATACTGGATGATTCCATTCATGTGAAATGTCCAGACAGGCAAATCTATAGAAACAGAAAGTAGATTAATGGTGATCACGGGCTTGTAGTGGGGAAGGAGGGCTGGGGGAAATGAGGAGACTTCTCTTGGAAATGGGATTTCTTTTGAGGGTGATGAAAATATTCTAGAATCAGATAACGGTGATGGTTGTACAACCTTGTAAATATACTAAAAACCACTGAACTGTATACTTTCAAACAGTGAATTTTATGGTATGTGAATTACATCTCCATAAAAAAAAGTAATTAAAAAAAGCACATCCCTTGATGATACCAAATGACCGTAATTTTTACTAGGTTTGACAATGTCATTGTGGCTATGTAAGAAAATGCTTAGTTTTGTTTTTTAAATACACACTTGAGTTTGTAGAATTAGAATGACAGGAGATCTGGGATTTGCTTTAAAATATTGATACTTCAACAGCAACAAAAAAGATATCGATACAAGCAAGTGTGGCCAGATCTCGATCTATGGAACCTGGGGATAAGTAAGGAGGGTTCATTATGCAGTTCTCTCTAATTTTGTATACAGTTGGAATTTTTCATTAATAAATTTTATTTTCTTCTGCACACCTTTTGCCCCAGCAATTTCACCTCTGGGCTTTTAACTTACACGGTACTCACATTACTCTCATTCATGCAAATCAACAGTGGTACACACGGTACCTCACTGTAGTCTTGTTTGTGATAGCCTAGAACTAACCTAAGTGTCCAGCAGATGGGGACTGCTTCAGCAAGCTAGGGCCCTCCAATGGAATAAATACCATGCAGCTGAGAAAGACACAGAACTTGACAAGTTAGAACCTCCAGGATATATCATTAAAAGCTAAAGGCAAAGGGCAGAACAGTGTTAGAATAACTTGTCATTAGTGCCTTAAAAAATGGGGGGAGGTGGGGCATGAAGAGAGAGGGAGGGAGGGAAGGAGGGGGAAGGAGAGAGAGAGAGAGAGGGAGAGATGCTTACACATGCACAGAATGTCTGTTTGAAAAGAGGCCCCCAAACTCTAACCATTTAACTCTGGGAAGAGGATGTGGGTACAGATAGCTGGGAGGTGGGAGAGGGAGGGAGACTTTTGACTAGAAATCTCTGATATTATTCGAGTTTTCTACTTGGGTGCATTGTTCCTATTTAAAAAAAAGAAAAAAAAATTTTTTTAAGCCCCAAAGAAAAGCTGTTTCCTACATGTGGCCCTGTCCCCACACATCTCCCCTGGGGCTGGATTAGAAGGATCAGGTTGTCCCCTCTGTTCCCTCCCAGGGGTGGGAGGCCAGGCAGGGCTGAGACGTTCCTGCTGGGAGAGGAGAACCGCCCTGTGGGACTGCCCAGGGCTCCCTGGAAAAGATTTCCAGACTCCTAAGCCCTGGGCTGAGGCTGGGGGAGGAGGAGATACAACACAAGAAGAACAGGAAGGCTAGGAAGAGAAAGGAAAAGAGGAAGGGGAGGCGGGGAGGGAGAGAGGGAAAGGGAAGCCTGTGTACCTGTAAGCACACAAAGGAAGAACAGGCCTGGGCAGGGTGTGGCTGGAAATGCCATCTTCCACCTCAAGTGAAGAAACAGCCACCAAGTAGCTTTATTCATAGTTGACAAAAAGTGGAAAAAACCCAAATGTCCACCAACTGACAAGCGGATAAACCAGATGCGGTACATTTGTACAACAGAATATTATTCAGCTATAAAAAGGAATGAAGCACTGATCCATGCTACAACATGGATGAACCTTGGAAACAATACATGAAATGAAAGCAGCCAGAAACAAAAGACCACATCTTGCACGATTCCATTTGTACGAATGTTCAGAGAAGGCAAATCCCCAAAGACAAAGTAAATTAATGGTTGCCAGGGATTAGGGGAAAATATACAGGGTTTCCTTTTGAGTGAAATTGTTCAAGAACTAGATTGTGAGGATGGTTGCACAACTCTGTAAATGTACTAAAACCCACTGAGTTGTACCCTTAAAGGGGAGAAATTAATGGTATGCAAATATCTCAATGTTTTTTTTTGTTGTTGTTGTTGTTGTTTTGCATTACGTGGGCTTCTCACTGCTGTGGCCTCTCCCGTTGCGGAGCACAGGCTCCGGACGCGCAGGCCCAGCTGCCATGGCTCACGGGCCTAGCCGCTCCGCGGCATGTGGGATCTTCCCAGACCGGGGCACGAACCCGCGTCCCCTGCATCGGCAGGCGGACTCTCAACCACTGAGCCACCAGGGAAGCCCTCTCAATGTTTAAAAAGAAAAAAAAAAAAGGAATGAAGCTCTGACACATGCGACAACATGGATGAACCTTGAAAACACACTGCATGAAAGCCAGACCCAAAAGGCCGCACAGTGTAGGGTTCTATTTATAGAAAATGTCCACAACAGGCAAATTCATGAGACAGAAAGCAGGTTAGGGGTTGCCAGGGGCTGGATGGAAGGGGGAATGGGGAGCAACTGTTAAGGAGACAGGGTTTCCATTTTGGGGGATGAAAATTTTCTGGAAATAGATTGTGGGGATGGCTGCACAACTCTGTGAATGTACCAGAAAACCACTGAACTGTATGCTTTAAACGGGGGAATTTTATGGTATGTGAATTATATCTCAATAAAGCTGCTCAAAATTTTAAGCAAGGAAAAACGGAAGGAAGGGAGGGAGGGAGGGAGAGAGGGAGGGAGGGAGGGAGGAAGGAACTGGTCACATGGCCCAACCCCACCCCCACCCCCACCTGGACCATGACTCCCAACCTGCACTTACCAGGCTGCACATCCTCCCAGAATATGTTCCCTCAGCATGGCCCCTGCCCCTCAAACGCATGGGGCAGCGCCGGGACCCCCGCCTCCAGCCCTGGCTGAATTTCCTGGGTGCCCTCCATGACCCAGGTGGGACACCCCCAGCACGTCCCTGGGTCACTTCCCTCTGTACCCACTACTGGCCCTGGGATGGGGGCGCTACATGTGAGAGGTGAGTATGAAGCTTTAGCCTCTCATTCCATCCACCACACCCCACCCCCCAACCCCACCAAAGCCAAAAATGGGCAAGAAATCACAGAAACCACAGAGGCATGTAAAATGTGCTGGGTTTGTAGAATTTTCTAAGTGTGTCAAGTGCTGATTTCGGAGGCAGAAATACCTTTATACTTCAAAACACAAAACCAAGCAAACATAGAAACCTTTAGACTTCAACAAAAAGTGAAAACACACACACACATACCAAATCAGGCCAGAGGGACCTGAGGGAACCCCCACCCTGCCCCGCCACGCTCTGCGGTGCCTTGGGAGATTAAGTTGGTTAGGAGGTGAGATTTAGCACTGTTATTTCAGCAGGGGAAACAGAAAAACCCACACAGTTCCTAAGCGATTCTTTTATGAAATAATAATCTATAGACATATGTTCTCACGTCAAGCAACCAAGCTATTGATTCCACAGAATTCCTGGGAACAGCTTTCCCAGCTCGGTTCTCTCCCTCCCACCCGACCCCCACCCAGACCCTCTCTTACAACAACCGGTGGACAATTCACCTTCCCAAAATGCTGATGAGAGGAAGCTGCTTTCCCACTGGGCAGGGAGAAAAAACCACAAAACCAAAACATTTGCATTCATTCACTCAACAAATATTCAGTGAACACCCACTATGCCCCAGGCCCTGGGAGACCCCTCATAGAGCTAAATTCTCCTGGAAGAAGCAAACCATAAATTGATAAACAAAGTCATCTACGACGTGATATTGGCTAGTGGCAAGTGGCCAGAAGGAGCTCAAAAAGCAGGATAAGGGAATGATGGGGAAGGGGAGGCTTTAGTTTTAAAACAGGGTGGTCAATACATGTGACACTGAAGCAGAGACTGAAATGAAGGGAGCCGTGCAGATAGATGGGGGAAAAGCATCCCAGGCTGAGGGAACAGTGAGTGCAAAGGCCCTAAGGCAGGAATGTGCCTGACAGGCAACAAGAACAACTAGATCACTGTGAGGTGGGGGGAGGGCGCTGGGAAGGACATCAGAGAAGTAGCTGGGGGGGGGGGGGAGGGGGCAGTAAGCATGGGAAGCGAGTAGATTTTGCTCTAAGTGTTCTAACCTTCCAGAGTTGCCCCAATGTCTCCAACGCGCTTCTGGAACTGGGCTTGGGACACATGGGGAACTGAGGTGCTACTCTCTCAGGAGTGTAGAAGTTGCCCATAGGGTTCCTCACATTTCTACTTTCATTTTCAGCACTTTTCAAATTGTGAGTTGGAAAATTTGAGCAGTGATGAAATCAGTATAGTGAGTCTCAACCATCACTGAAACAAATGAAGGAAAAAGAACAGAGTAAAATTGAAAAAACATATTGAATGACTCAAAGGTGGTTTAGCTAAGTATTCCACAAAACTTTGTTTCATGTGTGTGTGTGTGTTTATCCCTCCTGGATCATGGTGTGAAATATATATGTCTTATCAGAGACTGCAGGTCCAAAGGTCAGGAAAACAGCTAATCCACATGCCTCCTCCCATAGATCTGAGACCTTCCCATTCATTCCACTGGCCACCCGGGCATCTACAAATACACACCCACTATGGTGAAGACTGCTGATGTTTCTCCCAACCATTTTCTTTCCCTGGACTACATTTCCCAGCATCCCTTGTAGCTGGGTGTGGTCACATGACTGAATTCTGGCCAACAGAACGAAGTTGGAAGTGACATTCACATTCCTACTTTCCAGGCCTGGCACAAAAGACATCCCTCCACACTTCTTCATCTAAAGTGGACTCCACAGCCTTAGGGAGGGCAAAGACACTTTAGGGAAGGAGTCTGGTTCTCTCAATGAGTTCACATGAGGCTGCCCCACCAGAAACACCCTCACTGGTCTATAACATGTGTGAGAAAAATGCTTTGAAGCCATTTAGTACACTGAAGCCACTGAGAATAAAGGGCTTATTTGTTACAGCAGCTAGCATGACCTGTGCTAACTTACACACACACACACCCCCCGCCAAATGAAGGTTGGTTAACTCAGCAGCCCGCTGAATGAAGAATCTTTTTCTGAAGTTCCAGAGAGGAGAGGAGAGGAAACTGAGTCTCTGGACGTCTCACAGAACAGGACGTGTGCCCAACTCAGAAAAGCCTAGTGAAGCATCAGGGTCACGTCCAAGGCCAGAGATTTAGCATCCACAAAATGCGTTCTAAGCCACGCCAAGTTCATATTTTGAAAAGAAACATAAGCTCCATGGGAATTCCCTGGCGGTCCAGTGGTTAGGACTCAGTGCTTTCATTGCCTGGGGGGGCCCAGGTTCAACCCCTGGTCGGGGAAGTAAAATCCCGCAAGCTGCGTGGCATGGTCAAGAAAAAAAAAGAAAAGAAAAGAAACATAAGCTCAATGATGAAGGGTCCAAGTTGCATCTCGAGCCCAAGACCGCACCAATAACAAAGCCCTCATTTAGAAATCACCATTACCATACACGGGGTACTGGGCTTCCATGACAACCACGCATGGTGGGTACCTCTATCCCTACCTTACCGAAGAGGAAAGCTGAAGCCTACAGCTAACCTGACGACGGGAACTGCGGTTCACCACAGGCCAACCACAGTGCTTAATTCTACATGACTCTAGAGGTGGGGGCCTGGAATAGATCAATGAGGGTGAGGACGCTGCCTGCCTCATCTACCACAGTGCCCGGCACATGGCAGGAATGCAGGAAATATGTACGTTCATGTTGCATTCATGAACGAACAGCTGCTCTTCTCCCTTTTTACAGATGAGGCAATGAGGCCCGGAGAGGACAAGTCACTGACTCAAGTTTACCCAGCAAATGAGGGAACCACATTTCAAGCAAAGCTCAGACCTCCACCACCCCCAAAGCACGCACTGTGTCTCTTCTGCCAGCCTGTTCCCTAGTGTCCCTCACACTCACCCAGGGCCTGATCACACCAGCTTTTAAGCCTCGGGGCCCTTTTTCTGCTCTTCCCAACTTCCTCCCCTCTCCCCGATTAACACACTTTCTTTTGTCTCATTCACATCCTCCCGGGTTCCTCATTCACGAAATATCCAGCCATTCAGCAATTAAAACTTGGGATATGTGCTGCGTGCCAGGCTCTGTTCTAGAAGCTGGAGGGATGGCTGTGAACAAAACAAAGATCCCTGTTCACGTGGAGCTTACATTTTTGAGGAGAGTAAGGAGGGAAACAAAGAAAGAACAATATAACAGATTATACTAAGTATTTACAAATATTTAACTTACATGTATTTAGCTTTTATTTATTGAATAAATATTTAATAGATATTAGAATATATGTCATGTATAGAATTATGTATCATATTTAAAATACAAATGTTATAAAAGATTAGGACATGTAAAATCAATATAAATGTAACATAAATATTATGTCAGAAGTTGCTAAGTGCTGTGGAGGAAAAGCAATGAAAAAGAAGGACAAGGTATTTGTAATTTTAACTAGAGTAATAAAGGCAGGCTTGATTGAGGAGGGGAGGGAGGGAATCATGGAGCAGAGGAATAGCAAGTGCAAAGGCCCTGAGGTGGATACGTGTCTGAGTCAAGGAAGGAGGCCAGTGAGGCTGAAGCGGAGTGAGTAAGGGGGAGAGTAGTTAGTGGGAGATGAGGTTAGGTAGATAGATAGAAAGCCAGGGGTCAGATCATGAACTAAAAATAATATCAGTTAAAAGGCAGAAACGACCCACGTGCCCATCACCTGAGGGGTGTAGAAACAAAATGTGGTACAGCCACACACTGGATGTATTATTCAGTCTTGGAAAGGAATGAAATTCTGATACATGCTACATTATCAATGAACCTTGGCAACATTATGCTAAGTGAAATAACTCAGACTCAAAAGGACAAATATGGTATGATTCCATTTAAATGAGACCATACGGGACCTCCCTGGTGGTCCAGTGGATAAGACTCTGTGCTTCCAGTGCAGGGGGCATGGGTTCCATCCCTGGCCGGGGAGCTAAGATCCCACATGCCGCAGGGTGCAGCCAAAAGATTAAAAAAATTAAATTAAATTTAAAAAATTTTTAAATGAGGTGCATAAAATAGGCAAATTCATGGAAACAGAAAGTAGATGAGAGGTTACGAGGGGCTGGTGGGAGGGGAGAACAGGGAGTTATTGTTTCATGGGTACTGAGTTTCGGTTTGGAATGACGAAGAAGTTCTGGAAATGGATACAGATGATGGCTGCACAACACCATAAACGTATTTAGTGCCACTGAACTGGACACTTAAAAATGGTGAAAATGGTAAATGTTATGGTATGCACATTTTCCCACAATTAAAAAGCAATAACAGGACTTCCCTAGTGGCGCAGTGGTTAAGAATCCGCCTGCCAATGCAGGGGACACGGGTTTGAGCCCTGATCCAGCAAGATCCCACATGCCACGGAGCAACTAAGCCCGTGTGCCACAACTACTGAGCCTGTGCTCTAGAGCCCGTAAGCCACAACTACTGAGCCCGCGTGCTGCAACTACTGAAACCCGTGCGCCTAGAGCCTGTGCTCCACAACAAGAGAAGCCACCGCCATGAGAACCCTGTGCACCGCAACAAAGAGTAACCCCTGCTCACCGCAACTAGAGAAAGCCCACACGCAGCAACAAAGACCCAACACAGCCAAAAATAAATGAATAAAATTAAAAATAATTTTTAAAATATCCTAGCAGTTAACTATCTAAAAAAAAAAAGCAATAACATCTAACATGTTGCATTAGATGTATCAGGCACTGTACTCAAAGCTTTACATATGTTCATTCCTTCACCCCTCCGACAACCCAATAGGGGAGGTGCCTTCTAAACCAGTGCTGCCCCCCAGAAAGGCAATGCAAGCCACATATGTCATTCTAAATTTTCTAGTGGAAAGAAGAGGTAAATTTAACATATGTTAATTTCAAGAATACATTTTATGTAATATGATATATACAAACACGATCATTTCAACGTGTCTTCAATATAAAAATAGTATTAATGGGGAACTGACTTTTTCCCCCTTCCTTCGAAGCCTTTGAAATCCAGTGTGTGTGTGTGTGTTTTTTTTTTAACACACACTCACCCAGTGGTTAGTGCATTGGTGAGTGGAGTTCTTGGGCGAGCACGGGAGGGCTCTGAGCAGAGAAGGGCCATAAGCTGACTCAGGTTACAACAGGGTCTGGTTGGCTGAGTGAGGGAAATAGCCAGTGGGGGACAGGGGATGGAGGGAGCCCCAGGCGGAGGAGATTGAGATGGTCCAGGCGGGAGGTGATGGTGGCTGGACCGGGGTGGGCGCAGCGGGGGTGGGGAGACAGGCCAGACGGTGGAGATCTTCCACAGGCAGAGCTCACAGGCTACACTGCTGGACTGACGGGGTGCAGAAGACAGAAGGATAAGGGGCATCCACACAGCAATGTGACTAAAAAGGGCTTAAGATGGTAAGTTTTATGTCATGTGTTGTTTATCACAATAAGAAAAATTAAAATCGGGAGTTCCCTGGCGGTCCAGTGGTTAGGACTCGGCGTTTTCACTGCTGCAGCCTGGGTCTGATCCCAGGTTGGGGAACTAAGATCCCGCAAGCTGAGCAGCAGCCATAAATAAATAAATAAATAAATAAAATTTAAAAAGAGAGAGAAAAAAAGAGTCAAGGATGATGCCAAAGTACCTGACCCAGGCCACTGGGAGAATGGACTGAGATGGTGACAAACTGGAGGGGGCAGGCTTTACTTTTGCTTGTTTGCTTGGGGGGTGGGGTTGAGGGGTCCGATGTGTTAAGTTTGAGGTGACTCTGAGACAACCCAGTGGAGCAGGGCTCGGCAGAGCGGGACGGGCTGGAGACAAAAGTGAATAAAATCTGCCCTTAATTCCTCTCCTGCACATTTCCAGGGCCTGGCTTCTCTCTTGGTTCCCTTGACACAGTGTCCAGCTGTGCAGGATCATCCTGTCACAGGGCAGGCCCCAGTCTGGCCCATCATCACGTTCCCCCTTCCTCACTCATCACCAGTCACAGTGCAACACAGCCTCCAGGCTCCCAGCTTTCAGGGAACAGGCTTCCAGAAGCCTCCCTGCCCACTCTTACCACCCACCCGGCTTCCCCGCCTTTGGAGCCCATGAAGGCTCGATGCGTCTGCTCGTTCTGCATCGTCTAGCAAGGAGTGCGGAATCTGAATAGTAAACACCATCCAACGTCGCCAAACAGTACAGGCAACATGCACCCTGGGGGGTGGGCAAGCGCGAGACAGAATATATATTCTAAGGGGTCCAAGATCCTTTATCCGAAACCTTTGAGGGGAGATGCTTTCCGAAAAGCAGATTTTTTCCAGACTTTGCCAGGTGCTGGGATGCGCACCTGTCTATGGCGGAACACCCGCAACCAGCTCTGAGACGCCACCCAGCAATCAAACACTAATATTTCTGCAGACAAATGTATGAATATTCACATGGAGAGCAAAGACAGACTACGAATAGCTTGGCTTCGGGTCAGGTCCTGCTGCCTGTTGAGTCACAGCGGGCGAGCTGCCCTTATCATCACTGATGGAGGTGGTGTCACTGTGATAGCACGCCTTGCTCGCTGGTTGATCTAAGAAGGGAAGAGTCTTTGTGCTAAGCCCAAGGCTCCCCCAAGGCCTGGAAGCAGGGAGCCCCTGAGCTCAGGTCAGACACACCTGGCTTCAAATCCCTGCTCTGCGATTTCCTGACCCTGAGCAACTGACCTCATTTCTCCAGGGGTCTCAGTCCTGGGGGGGGGCAGGTCTGGAAGGATCTGGCTGTTGCTTATAAGCCTTAAATCAACAACAATGACAACAGCAGCAGCAGCAATAATAATAATAGTGGCTAACCTTCATGGAACCCTACTCTGGTCCAGGAGGCCCCTGTGCTCCATGTGGTGACCGTCTCATTGCCTGACCCTCATCACTCTCCTGAGAAGCAGCTTCTACTGTTATGTATCCTCTTTTAACAGAGGCCTGGCGCAGCTGGCCTGAAGAAGGAGACAGCTGGGGCTCCAAGTCCAAGTCTATCTGCCACAGGGCCTAAACATGTCCAAAGCATGGATCATGCCTGTCCCTAAGTCAGGCCGCCCCGTCCCTGATACTGATCCCCTCCCAGGGGGGATAAGTTAGCCAAACAACAACCGTGTGCTGTCTGCTTCCTGCTGAACCCTCCCAGACAAGCCCCAAGGGGGAGGTGCTATTATTTTACTCCTTAGCTGTACCTCGATATGTCCCACATGGATGGGGGGCCCACACACGCAGTCTCCAGGCCAATACACTCCACTTCTTGGTCCAGCCAGAGCTCACACCAGGGCTGTGCCAGGCCACCTTCTGCCACCTAGAATAGCCTCTGGCCTCTCCTTTTTTGGTTCCTCTGAAAGCTTCACCTTCCTTTGAGCTCATAGGCCACTACACAGTCTGCCCTGCGTTTCCAGGACCAAGAGTTATTTAAGTAGCAGGACTTGGGCTGATTCTCGCCAGCATCTCTAGGGCCTGGCACCAAACAGTCACTCGGTAAATTCTGGCTGCTCTTTGCAAGGGATGAGAACAGTGAGGCCTTTCTGGAATGCCATTTGCCAGGGCCTCCTCAAACCTCAGCACACGCTTCCCTTTGCCTTAGCAAGTCCTCTTCCAGGAATCCGGCCAGTAGAAACGCTCCTGCACAAACAACTGCAGATGTGGATACAAAAAATGCCAGGTCGGGTCACTCCCCTGTTCAAAAGCCTGCCATGTCTCCCATCTCACTCAGAAGCAGAGCCCAGGTCCTGGTCAAAGACGCAGAATGGAAACTCTAGAGTAATAAAGAGGTAGCATGAATCAGCTCCTAATGGAGATAAGATGGAAGGCCAAATTACTCAATTAATCTAAAGGAGGCAGGAAACGAGAGAATAAGGAACAAAGAATACCAGAGATAAACCAAAAATGAACAGTAAGATAGAAGATTTCAATGCAGCCACATCAGTAATGAGGGCAAATACGAACGGTCTAACCCCGCACCGTCCACTCAGAGAGGCCTCATATGACTGCCCAGCCCTGGGAACGGAGCTAGTCCAATAAGATGTTCTGAGTGGAAAATACACACTGGATTTCAAAAACTCAGTGCGGGGTGGAAGGCGGAACACACTGTACAACACGTGTTGGCGAGGATGTGGAGAAATCGGAACCCTTGTGCATTACTCGTGGCAATGTGAAATGGTGCAGCCACCGTGGACAACAGTGATTCCTCAGAAAGTTAAAAAGAGAATTACCAGATGACCAAGCGACTCCATTCCTAGGTGTATATCCAAAAGCACTGAAGGCAGCCTCAGATTCTTGTATGCCAATGTTTATAGCAGCGCTATTCACAATATCCAAAAGGTGGAAATAACCCAAGTGTCTGTCTATTATTGGATGGATAAACACAGTGTGGTCTATTCAGACAATGGAATAGTATTCGGCCTTAAAAAGGAAGGAAATTCTGATAGATGCTACGAATGTGATGACTCTCCTTGAAGACATTATGGTAAGTGAAATAAGCCAGACACAGAAGGATAAATACTGTATGATTCCACGTATATGAGGAAGAAGTGGTCAAACTCATAGAGAAAGAAAGTAGAACGGAGGTTAGCAGTCGGTGGTGGGAGAGGGGATGGGGATGATTGTTTACGGGGCCCAGAGTTCCTGTCTGGAAGGATGAACAAGTTCTGGAAACGGAGAGCGGTGACGGTTACACAACATTGCAAATATACATAATGCCACTGAATTGTGCACTTAAGAATGGTGAAAATGGGAAATTTTAGGTCACGTGCATTTTACCACAATACAAAAGACTGTAAAATATCTCATTAGTGACTTCTAGACTGATTTACGTGTTGAAATAATAGTATTCTGTATATAACAGGTTGCATAAAATATATTCACATTAATTTTCCCTATTTCTTTCTCCTGTGGCTACTAGAAAATTTTAAGTAACGTATAAGTGGCTAGGATTTCCTTACTGGACAGCACTGGTCTCGACATTCCAATCATCAAAAGGATATAGACTATTTGTTGTCTGCAAGAGACACACTTTAAATGTAAGCACACTTTAAATATAAAGACATATATAGGCTCACAGTAAGAATTGGAACCAAAAAAAAAAAAATCCATAGAGTAGAGGTTAAATAAATTATGGAATATTACTCCTCCTTTAGTTTGCTAAAAGAACGGGTTCTGGGGGGACAGGTGGGGGACGGACGAATAAGGGGTTTGGGATTAGCAGATGCAAACTATTATATACAGAGTGGATAAACAACAAGGTCCTGGGACTTCCCTGGCGGTCCAGTGGTTAAGACTCTGTGCTTCCAATGCAGGGGATGTGGGTTTGATCCCGGGTTGGGGAACTAAGATCCCACGTGCGGCACAGTGCAGCCACACACACAAAAAAAACTTAAAAAACATATGAACAAACAAAAACAACAACAAAAAAAAAACAGAAGGTCTTGGGGACTTCCTTAGTGGTCCAGTGGTTAAGAATCTGCTGTCCAGTGCAGAGGACGTGGGTTCGATCCCTGGTCAGGGAGCTAGGATCCCACATGCCTTGGGGCAACTAAGCCCGCACACTACACCTAAGCCCTTGTGAGCCGCAACTACTGAGCCCACATGCTCTGGAGCCCGCGTGCCACAACTGGAGAGAGAAGCACATGCACCACAGTGAAAATCTCATGTGCCACAACTAAGACCCGACAAAGCCAAAAATAAATAAATTAATTAATTAAATAAACATTAAAAAAAAACAAGGTCCTTCTGTATAGCACAGGGAACTGTATTCAATATTCTGTAATAAAGCACAATGGAAAAGGCTACGAAAAAGAATATAAATATATATGTACAACTGAATCACTTTGCTGTACAGCAAAAATTAACATAACATTGTAAATCAACTATACTTCAATTAAAAATAAAAGAGTGCAGCTCTAGATTGCTGCCATGGAAATAATTCTAAGACATTTGTTCAAGTTAAAATGCAAGGTGTAGAATAATTCATATGGTACGTGTGAGCAAGAGGAAAAAATGTATGCACAGAATAGAGGGGTAGAAAGAATGCACCCAAACTCCTCACAGAGGGCTCCTCTGGAGAGGGCAGGACAAGGGGACAGTGAAAAGACTTTCATAGTGTTATATATGACTTTTTTCTGTGTCTAATTAATTCATACAGATCTGCCCTCAAATTGGCAAACCCCAAAGAGTTAAGGAATCTGATCTTAGCCTCGGCATCCAGTGCAGGGCCCTTGAAGCAACTCGGAAATCGTCCAGAAACCACTCTACCCCTTGCTACTCAAAGGAGCGGCCTCAGTGTCCCCTGGGAGCCTGCTAGAAATGCAGAGTCTCAGGCCTGCCACAGACCCACTGAATCAGACTCCGCATTCGAACAGGCTCCCCAAGGGATTCATGTGCACGTTCAAGTTTGAGAAACTGTTGATCTGCAACACAGCCCAATCTGTCTGCACAGACTTAGTAGGTACAGACTAAAGGCTTTTCAATGATAATAATAGCAGCCAACACTTACAACGGGCTTATTAAGTGCCAGGCGGTACCTTATCTCAATGAAACGCCACAGATATCCCACCATGTCCCAGATCATCTCGATCTACAACCCCATATCTGCAATTCCAACCTCCAAAAACCTTAAAAACCATCCCTTTGTTTTCCCCTTTACTTATTGTGTGGCAAAAGCTAACCTGCAATGACCCACATTGCAGGTCATTACTATCAGAGTAATGATAGTAAAGATGATCTCAAATCTTGGAAATAGAATGGACAAACAACAAGAAACCTTTAACGAAGACCTAGCGGAACTAAAGAGCAAACAAACAATGATGGACAACACAATAAATGAAATTAAGAATTCTCTAGAAGGTATCAATAGCAGAATTACTGAGTCAGAAGAAGGGATAAATGACCTAGACGATAAAATATTGGAAATCATTACCACAGAGCAGTATAAAGAAAAAAGAATGAAAAGAATTGAGAACCATCACAGAAACCACTGGGACAACATTAAATGCACCATCATTCGAATTATAGCAGTCTCAGAAGAGGAGAAAAAGAAAGGGACTGAGAAAATATTTGAACAGATTATAGTTCAAAACTTCCCCAATATGTGAAGGAAAGAGTCAATCAAGTTCATGAAGAACAAAGAGTCCCATACAGGATAACTGCAAGGAGAAACATGCCAAGACACATATTAATCAAACTAAAAAAATAATAAATACAAAGAAAAAATATTAAAAGCATGAAGGGAAAAGCAACAAATAATATACAAGGGAATCCCCATATGGTTAAGAGCTGATCCTCTGCAGAAACTCTGCAAGCCAGAAGGGAGTGGCAGTACATATTTAAAGTGATGAAAGGGAAAAACCTACAACCAAGATTACTCTACCCAGCAAGGATCTAATTCAGCTTCAATGAAGAAATTCAAACCTTTACAGACAAGCAAAAGCTAAGAGAATTCCGCACCACCAAACCAGCTTTACAACAAATGCTAAAGGAAATTCTCTAGGCAGGAAACACAAGACAAGGAAAAGACTTACAATAACAAATCCCAAACAATTAAGAAAATGGTAATAGGAACATACATATTGATAACTATCTTAAATGTAAATGGTTTAAATGCTCCAACCAAAACACATACACTGGCTGAAAGGATAAAAAAAAAAAAAAAAGTGTATATATGCTGTCTACAAGAGACCCACATCAGACCAAGCGACACATAGAGACTGAAAGTGAGGGGATGGAAAAAGATATTCCTTGCAAATGGAAAACAAAAGTAAGCTGGCATAACAATTCTCATATCAGACAAAATAGACTTTAAAATAAAGACTATTATAAGAGACAAAGAACGACACTACATAATGATCAAGGGATCAATCCAGGAAGAAGATATAACAATTGTAAATATTTATGCACCCAATATATGAGAACCTCAATACATAAGGCAAATATTAACATCCATAAAAGGGGAAATCAATAGTAGCACAATCATAGTAGGGGATTTAGCATCCCACTTTCACCAATGAACAGATAATCCGAAATGAAAATAAATATGGAAACACGAGCTTTAAATAATACATTAAACAAGATGGACTTAATTGATATTTATAGGACATTCCATTCCAAAACCACAGTATACACTTTCTTATCAAGTGCTAATGGAACATTCTCCAGGATAGATCATATCTTGAGTCACAAATCAACCTTTGGTAAATTTAAGAATATTGAATTCATATCAAGAATCTTGTCCAACCACAATGCTCTGAGACTATATATCAACTACAGGAAAAAATCTGTAAAAAATACAAACACATGGAAGCTAAACAATACACTATTTAATAACCAGGAGATCACTGAAGAAATCAAGAGGAAATCAACAAATACCTGGGAACAAAGGACAATGAAAATATTACGATCCAAAATCTATGGGATGCAGCAAAAGCAGTTCTAAGAGGGAAGTATATAGCAATACAATCCTACCTCAAGAAACAAGAAACACCTCAAATATACAACGTAATATTACACCTAAAGCAATTAAAGAAGGTAGCACAGGAAAAAAAAAGAAAGAACACCGAAATCAGCAGACGAAAGAAATCATAAAGATCAGATCAGAAATAAATGAAAAGTAAAAGAAGGAAAGAAGAGCAAAGATCAATAAAAGTAAAAGCTGATTCGTTCCGTTCAAGAAGAGAGCACAAGAACTCGATGTGCTTTCCTGTGGTAAGAATACTTTTGGTCCATTCATTACATGTCACAACTGTTCAGGCCTGCTCTGCCACAAAGGCTAACGGTGTGGAGACCGCTTTGTTTAGATCAGCCTCCCGTGGATCTTTCCCTGATGTAACCCACTCGGAAATGAACGGTTCACAAGCTGGGGACTGTGCTCCTGCTCTGTATTAATGTACACGGCAAGAGCACTCAAAGTGAGAGGAGCTTCGGTGTTTTGGTGGCAAAATCTCCTGTTCCAAAAGGAAATCTTTCATTGTAAGTACGTTCCAAAAGCATTGACACATTGTCCCAGTTAGCAACAATTGAGAGCTGTCACTTGGTAAACTCCCCAAACGCCCTCCTTCCTAGGCTGTGATACGGAATCTCCGCCAGCTTCAGCCACTCGGGACAGCTTACCGTAAACGAAGAGCCCTATTTGTAAAAGACCTTGCCTGACGGTCACCATTTTAGGCATGTGAAAAAGGCTCTCCCCTGAAAGCTTTGAAGTTTGTTCTCATCTAATCTCTGAAACATCTATTTACACATCTAGGAAGCTCACTTCAGGAAAGGTACTCAGGGTGTTGCCGACTCCCAAATATTTCACTAGACAAACCAAAACGATTATGCCTGATTGTAATTTCCATTGAGAGAAGAAATGGTGTCAAGTTGCACTCCTCCAGCTTGTTGGCGAGGAACACATTTTCTCCCTGGGAAGCAAGACTACTCCTTCAGTGTGCAAGGCTTCCACACCCTTTCACTTTTGAAACCCAGAGGAGGCATAAGCTCTGAAAAGCTTCCAAAGGAGCAGTGTACCAGACTTTTGAACCACCGACCATGTGCAGCACACAACATGGATTTTTGTCGGCCTGAAAACACCCACTGCATAGCAGTGCTTTGGTGTACACACGTAGAAGAGGAAAGGTGTTGAATACTGCTCCATGAAAACTTTTCCGGGTGACTAGGAATGAGCGCACATTGATTAGCCACGCATCTCATCCCAGATTCCTGCGTAAGTTGTACTACTTCGAGGCAAAATTTTCTGCTTGAATCCCAGTGGGCAGCTAAGGGCAATTCTGGGAAAGAACGCTTCTTGAGACACTGGTCTGTTGGTTAGATTAACAGTTCTGTGCATCACTTCAAAGCTCTTCTCACTGACCGCATTCTTATAGCCTTTGCAAAGAGTTTCCAGGCGGTGTCAGATTCAGGAAAGCAGCCTACAGGCATATGAGGATAGCAATTCTGTGAAATAAAACAATACCTGTCTCAGCCACTTGGGTTCAGTATCATACTCACAAGAACACTCAGCATTAGGTTCTTATATCCAGGTTGCCAGTCGCATTTGAACTGCATCCCAGGGATCCAAGCCTTTCCATGCCGTCACAAGGTTCATTTTTTAGCCTGTAAGCATACAGCTTCCGGCAGCTCTCAAAGGGTCCTTAACAATGTGGGATTTCCAGCGCAATCCACTGAGAGAGACCAGCTCCACTGCAGCCTGTGTAGTTACATATTTCATTTCAGTATATCTGTGGACACCCACGTCTACCACCATGTAAGTCATATATAGACTTGTCATTAGGAAAAGAATCCTTCTGAGTGCAGAGGAGAGTCAGTATAGCCTACTCAAGCATTCCTCCACAGAGTTAAGCCAAGGTGCATGGGACCGAAAGATGGAGAAAGACCGCCATACCACCGAGGTTTCCCCCAATACACTATAGGCATCACCCTTAAGGCCCATGTTCAGATCATGAAGAGAACACAAGAACTCAGTGCACTTTCTTGTGGTAAAAAAACTTTGGTTCCATTCATTAAAAGGCACAACTGCTCAGGCCTAGAATGCCCCAAATGCTACTGGTGGGGTGCCTACTTGCGTGACATCGGTCTCTTGGTAATATTTCACCGAAAAATTCGACTCAGAAACGAACCGTTCACAAGTTGGGCACCATAGTACCTATTATTAGTCTACACAGCAAGAGCACTATGAAGGAGTGAAGCTGCTGATGTTTGCTAGCAAACTCTCCTAGTCTGAAAGGAAACCTTTCATATTTGGTGGTTTCCAAAGGCCTTGACGTGTTTTCTCAGTTAGCTACAATTGAGGGCAGTCGCCCTGCTTCCGAGGCTGCGATAGGGAAACGCCTCCTGCTTCAGCCTCCAGGGACAGTTCACGATAAAGGAAGAACCATATTTGTAAACGTTCTTGCATTTCAAAAACAAGAAGCACAAGGATTTGGGGCATGGGATAAAGGCTCTTCCCCGCAAGCAGAGCAAGGTTGTTCTCATCTACCCATTGAACCCCGATTTTACACAGCTAGGAAACAAACTTCAGGAAAGGTGCTCAGGGGCTGACAGTTCCATATTATTTCACCAGGGAGCCCAAATCGAGGATTCCTAATTGTATTGTTCATGGACAGAAGAAATGGTGTAAACTTGCATGCCTCCACCCGGTGGGTGATGTAAACATTTTCTCCATCAAGCAGGCCCCTTGGTTCAGTGTAAAAGGCACTTACTCCTCTTCGTGCTCAGAGCCCAGAGCTGGCATTAACTCCGTAAATATCCCAAAGGAGCAGTGTCCCAGAACGCTTGAACCACAGAGCAGGCACAGCACACAGCATGGACTATTTGTTCAGCCTGTGAACACCCACTGCACAGCGCTTCTTTGGTG
Source organism: Hyperoodon ampullatus (assembly GCF_949752795.1). Lineage (NCBI taxonomy): Eukaryota > Metazoa > Chordata > Mammalia > Artiodactyla > Ziphiidae > Hyperoodon > Hyperoodon ampullatus. The sequence continues at coordinate 41,325,209 of NC_136931.1, forward strand.
TACACGTGTAGTAGAGGAACGGTGTTTAATTCTGTTCCATAAAAACTTATCTGGGCCACTTGGAATGAGCGCACGTCGATTAGCCACACATCTCATCCCAGGATCCTTTGTAAGCTGTAGTAGTATGAGACAAATCTCCCTGCTTGAATCCCGGTGAGCAGATGTGTACAATCCTTGGAAAGAATGCTGCTGGAGACACTGAGTCGCATTCGCACTGCGTCCTTGGATCCAAGGGTTTCCATACTGTCACAATGTCCACTTCTTAGGTTTATGATCGCAGAGTGACAGGTAGCTTTCAAAGGGACCGTACAAATGTGGGTCTTATGGTCCCCCTACACTGAGGGACCAGCTCCAGTGCACCTTGTGTTGTTAGATTTTTCATTTCAGAACATCTGTGGGCACGCACATCCTCCCCCAAATAAGAGATATATAGAATTGCCATTAGGGGAAGAAGCCTTCTGAATCCAGAAAATAGTCAGTCGATACCACTCAGCGTTCCTCTATGGAGCTGCGCCTACGTGCATGGGACGAAGGACCTAGAGAAACAACCATACCACAGTGCTTTCCCACAGCATAGTATACACACCACCCTTAACACTCACGTTCACTTAATGGAGAGAGCCCAAGAACTCGGTGTGCTTTCCTCTGATAAGAAAACTTTTGGTCCCTTCATTAGGTGGCACAAGTGCTCAGGCCTGCTGTGCCCCAAAGGATAATGGTGTGGAGTCCACTTCACTGAGGTCAGCCACCTTTGGATTTTTACCCGATGATACCCACTTGAAAATGAATCGTTTGCAAGCTGCGGACTGTGATCCTGCTCTGTATTAGTGTACACAGCAAGAGCACTCTAAGAGAGAGGAGCTTCGGGGTTTTGGTGTCAAAATCTCCTGTACCAAAACGAAATCTGTCATTGTAGGTAGTTTCCAAAGGCATTGACACATTTTCTCTCTTAGCTAAAATTGAGCGCAGTTGTTTGGTAGACTCCACAAATGCCCAGCTTTCCAGGCTGTTCTATGGAATCTCCGCCTGCTTCAGCTACTTGGGACAGCATACCGTAAAGGAAGAATGCTATATTTAAAAGATCTTGCTTGAATCTCAGCAGAAGCACAAGTAATTTAGGCATGTGACAAAGTCTCTTCCCCGCAAGTTGAGCAAGTTAGTTCTCATCCAATCTCCGACAGCTCTTCTTACAGAGCTAGGAATCTAAATTCAGGAAAGGTACACAGGGTGTTCCCAACTTCCAGTTATTTCACCAGGCAGCCGAAATCAATTATGCGTATATGTAACTTCCATGCAGAGAAGAAATGGTGTAAAATTGCACACTCCCAGCTGGTTGGCAATGTACACATTCTCTACCGAGGAAGCAAACCGCGTCCTCCGGTGTGCAAGGCCTCCACGCCTCTTCGTATTCGAAACACAGAGGGGGCATAAGCTCTGAAAGGCTTCCAAAGGAGCACTGACCCAAAACGTTTGAACCACAAACCAGGTACAGCACACAATATGGACTTTTTTGTCATCCTGTGAACACCCGCTGCACAGTGGTTGTTTGGTGTACACGTGTATTAGAGGAATAGTGAGGAATGCTGATCCATGAAAACTCCTGGACACTTGTAATGAGAGCATGTTGATTAGCCACACATCTCATCCCAGGCTCCGGTGTAAGCTTTTCTAGTACGAGGCAAAATTCCCTGCTTGAATCCCGATGGGAGGCTAAGGACAATCCTGGGAAAGAACGCTGCTTGAGACACTGGTCGGTTGTCTTGATTAATGGTTCTGTGCAGCACTGAGCAGCTCCTCTCTCTAACCGGGTTCTTTTGGCCATTATGAATAATTTCTTGATGTTGTCACATTCAGGAAACCAGCCTACAGGCATAGGAGGATAGCAATTCTGTGAAGTAAAATGCTCCCTGCCTCAGCCACTTGAGTCCAGTTTCATATTCGCAAGGACACTTTGCATTAGGTTCTTCCATCTAACTTGCGAGTCGAATTTGCACTGGGTCCCAGGGTTTAAAGTCTTTCCATGCTGTCAAAAGTTTCATTTCCTAGGTCTGAGCACAGAGCCTTCAGCAGCTTTCGAAAGGTCCTTACCAATGCGGGGTTTTTGTCTCCCTCCACTGAGGGTCCAGCTCCACTGCAACCTGTGTCATTACATATTTCATTTCAGAACATCTTTGGACACACATCCTCCCACACGTAACAGATATATACACTTCCCATTAGGTGAAGAAGGCTTCTGAGTCCAGTGGAGAGGCCGTCTCTCCTACTCAGCATTCCTCCACATAGCTGAACCCAGGGGCGAGGGACCGAGAGACAGAGAAAGACCGCCATACAACTAAGCTTTCCTACAACATACTATAGGCATCACACTTAAAGTCCACGTCCTTTTCATGGATAGAACACAAGACCTCGGTGTGCTTTCTTATGGTAAGAAAACTTTGGTTCCATTCTTTAGGTGGCACAACTAGTCAGGACTGCTATGCCCCCATGCTAATGGTGTGGAGCCCTCTTGCTTGAGATCAGCCTCTCGGGAAATTTTCACCGATGAATTCGATTCAGAAATGAACCATTCACAAGCCAGGCAACGTCATGCCTATCACTATTCTACACAGCATGAGCACTATCAAGTAGCAGAGTTGCTGATGTTTGGTAGAAAACTCTCCTAAACTGCAACGTAACTTTTCATATTCGGTGCTTTCCGAAGGTCTTGACACATTTTCTCAATTAGCTAAAATTGAGGGCAGTTGCCCTGCTTCCCAGGCTGTGGTACAGAAACCCCGCCTGCTTCAGCCTTCAGGGACAGTTCCCCATAAAGGAAGAACGGTTGGTGTAAAAGTTCTTCTGTTTCAAACACCAGAAACACAAGGCTTTTGGCATGGGACGAAGGCTCTTTCCTGCAAGCAGAGGAAGATTGTTCTCATCTAACCTCTGAACCCCGATTTACACAACTAGGAAACAAACTTCAGGAAAGGTACTCAGGTTGTTGTCGACTCTAAATTACTTCACCAGGGAGCCCCAATCAAGTATGCCTAATTGTATTTTTCATAGACAGAATGAATGTTGTCACTTGGCATGCCTCCACCTGTTGGGTGATGTGAACATTTTCTCCATTGGAAGAAAGCCCCTTATTTCAGTGTAAATGTCATCTACACCTCTTCATGCTCACAGCCCAGAGGTGGCATCAGCTTTGTAAAGCTTCCAAATGAGCAGTGACACAGAACATTTGAACTACACCACAGGTGCAGCACATAATATGGACTATTTTGTCAGCCTGAGAGCAACCACAGCACAGCGCTTCATTGGTGTACATGCATAGTAGAAAAACGGAGATGAATTCTGCTCCATGAAGCACTTTGGGGTAACTTGGAATGAACACACATCAATTAGTCCTATATGTCATCCCAGTTTCCAGTGTAAGTTGTACTAGTACCAGGCAAATTTCCCTGCTTGAATATCAGTGGGCAGCTAAAGATCCTCCAGGGAAAGAACGCTCCTTGAGACACTGTTCAGGTGTCCAGATTAAAGGTTCTGTGCGTCATTGTGCAGCTTTTCTCTCTGAGCATGTTCTTAGGACCTTTGTGAAGACTTTCCTGACGGTGTCGCTTTCAAGAAAGCAGCCGACAGGCATACGAGGATAGCAATTCTGTGAAGTAAAACGCCACCTGCTTCAGTCACTGAGGTCCAGTTTCATACTCGATGGGACACTCTGCATTGTAGGTGCTTCCATCCACCTTGTGAGTCGCATCTGCAGTGTGTCCTAGGAATCCAAGAGTTTCCATGCTGTTACAAGGTCCACTTTGGCTTATGTATGGAGAGTGTCAGGTGACTTTCAAAGGAACCCTACGAATGTTGGCTTTCTGGCCCTCTCCACTGGGGACGACGAGCTCCACTGCACCCTGTGTGGTTATTTCATCTCAGAACATCTGTGGGCACCCACACACTCCCACATATAAGAGATATGTAGACTTGACATTGGGGGAGGAAGCTTTCTGAGTCCAGAAGATAGCCAGCCGATACCACTCATTATTCATCCATGGAGCTGAGCCCACGTACATGGGCATGAGAAATCTAGAGAAACAGCCATATGACCATGGTTTCCCACAACGTACTATAAACATCACCCTTAACACCCACTTTCAGTTCATGGAGAGAGCAAGAGAACTCGGTGTGCTTTCCTGTGGTAAGAATATTTTTGGTCCATTCATTAGCTGGCACAATTGTACAGGTCTGCTCTGCCCCAAAGGCTAAGAGTGTGGAGCCCGCTTCATTGAGATCAGCCTCCCATGGATCTTTCCCCGATATAACCCACTTGGAAATGAACGGTTCTCAAGCTGAGGACTGTGCACCTGCTCTGTATTAGTGTACACGGCAAGAATATTCTAAGTGAGAGGAGCTTCGGTGTTTTGGTGGCAATATCTCCTGTTCCAAAAGGAAATATTTCATTGTAGGTAGGTTCCGAATGCAGTGACACATTGTCCCAGTTAACCACAATTGAGAGCTGTCGCTTGGTATACTCCCAAAATGCCCTTCTTCCCAGGATGTGATACGGAATCTCTGCCTGCTTCAGCCACTCCGTACAGCTTACCGTAAACAAAGAACCCTATTTATAAAAGATCTTGTCTGACGCTCACCATTTTAGCCACGTGAAAATATGTCTCCCCTGAAAGCTTTTCAAGTTTGTTCTCAACAAATTTCTGAAACATCTATTTACACATCTAGGAAGCTAATTTCAGGAAAGGTACTCAGGGTGTTGCCAACTCCCAAATATATCACTAGACAGCCCAAAATGATTATGCCTATTTGTAATTTCCATTGAGAGAAGAAATGGTGTCTAGTTGCATGCCTCCAGCTGGTTGGCGACATACACATTTTCTCCCTGGGAAGCAAGACCCTCCTTCAGTGTGCAAGGTCTCCACGTCTCTTTGCTTTCGAAACCCAGAGGTGGCATTAACTCTGAAAAACTTCAAAGGAGCAGTGTACCAGAAGGTTTGAATGACAGACCACACGCAGCGCACAACATGGACATTTTTGTAAGCCTGAGAACACCCACTGCACAGCAGTGCTTTGGTGTACACATGTACTAGAGGAAAGGTGTTGAATACTGCTCCATGAAGACTTTTCCAGGTCACTAGGAATGAGCGCACATTGTTTAGTCAAACATCTCATCCCAGGATCCTGCGTAAGTAGTACTAGTTTGAGACAAAACTTCCTGCTTGAATCCAGGTGGGCGGCTAAGTAAAATCCTGGTAAAGAACGCTGCTTGAAACACTGGTCTGGTGGCTAGATTAACAGTTCTGTGCATCACTGCAAAGCTCTTTTCTCTGAACACATTCTTGTAGCCTCTGCAAAGAGTTTCCAGACGGTGTCCAATTCAGGAAAGAAGCGTACAGTCATATGAGGATAGCAATTCTGTGAAGTAAAACAGTACCTGCCTCAACCATTTGAGTTAAGTTTCATACATGCAAGGACACTCTGCATTGTAGGTTCTTCCATCAACATTGCGAGTCTCATTCGCACTGCATCCTAGGGATCCAAGGGTTTCCATGCCATCATAAGTTCCCCTTCTTAGGACTATGAGCGCAGTGTCAGGTAGCTTTCAAAGGGACCGTATGAATGTTGCCTTTACGTACCACTACACTCATGGACCAGCTCCAGGGAACCTTGTGTCGTTAGATTTTTCATTTCAGAACGTCTGTGGGAACGCACATCCTCCATCATATAACAGATATATAGAATTGCCATTAGGGGAAAAAGCCTTCTCAGTCCATGAAATCGTCAGTTGATCCCACTCAACATTCCTCCACGGAGCTGAGCCCACTTGCATGGGATTGTGGGTCCTAGAGAAAGAGCCATACCACCACACTTTCCTGCAACATAGAATAGGCACCACACTTAAAGCTCTCGTTCACTTAATGGAGGGAACCCAAAAACTCAGTGGGCTTTCCTGTGGTAAGGAAACTGGTGGTCCTTTCATTCGGTGGCACAACTTCTAAGGCCTGCTCTGCACAAAGGCTAACGGTTTGGAGTCTGCATCACTTAGATCAACCTCCCGTGGAAATTTCCCTGATGAAACGCACTTGGAAATGAACCGTTTATAAGCTGCGGACTGTGCTCCA